>NW_027529596.1:752645-818507 GCF_008692635.1 Crocuta crocuta | reverse complement strand
GTTCGAGCCCCGCGTCGGGCTCTGTGCTGACAGCTAGCTCAGAGCTTGGAGCCTGTTTCAGAGTCTGTGTCTCCCTCTCTCTCTGACCCTCCCCTGTTCACGCTGTCTCTCTCTCTCTCCTAGAAATAAATAAAAATTAAAAAAATATTTCTAAAAAAAAAAAGATCAAGTGGTATTCATTCCTGGGTTACAGGGCTGGTTGNGCAGGAAAGAGTATCCAATGGAAAAAAGACAGCCTCTTTAACAGAGGGTGCTGGGAGAACTGGACAGCAACGTGCAGAAGAATGAAACTAGATTACTCTCTTACATCATACAAAAATAAACTCAAAATGGATAAAGGACCTAAATGTGATACAGGAAACGATCAAAACCCTAGAGGAGAAAGCAGGAAACAACCTTGTTGACCTCAACTGCCGCAATTTCTTACTTGACACATCCCCAAAGGCAAGGGAATAAAGAGCAAAAATGAACTATTGGGACCTCATCAAGATAAGAAGCTTCTTCACGGCAAAGGAAACAAACAATAAAACTAATAGGCAACTGACGGAATGGGAAAAGAGAGTTGCAAATGACATAGCAGATAAAGAGCTAGTATCCAAAATCTATAAAGAACTCACCAAACTCCACACCCTAAAAACAAATAATCCAGTGAAGAAATGGGCAGAAGTCATGAACAGACACTTCTCCAAAGAGGACATCCAGGTGGCCAACAGACACATGAATCGATGCTCAGCATCACTCATCATCAGGGATATACAAATGCAAACCACACTGAGATACCACCTCATGCCGGTCAGAGTGACTAAAATGAACAAATCAGGAGACTATAGATGCTGCTGAGGATGTGGAGAAATGGGCACCCTCCTACACTATTGGTGGGAATGTAAACTGGTGCAGCCCCTCTGGAAAACAGTGTGGAGGTGCCTCAAAAAATTAACCATAGAACTCCCCTATGACCCAGCAATAGCACTTCTAGGTATTTACCCAAGAGTAACAGGAGTGCTGATGCATAGGGGCACATGTACCCCAATGTTCATAGCAGCACTTTCAACAATACCCAAATCATTGAAAGAGCCTAAATGTCCATCACCTGAGGAATGGATCAAGAAGATGTGGTTTATCTATACAATGGAATATTACATGGCAATGAGAAAGAATGAAATCTGGCCATGTGTAGCAACATGGATGGAACTCGAGGCTGTTATGCTGAGGGAAATAAGTGAGGCAGAAAAAGACAGATACCATATGTTTGCACTTCTAAGTGGAACAGGAGAAACTTAACAGAGGAACATGGGGAAAGAGAAGGGGAAAAATAGTTGGGGAGAGGGAGGAAGGCAAACCATGAGAGACTCTTGAATGCTGAGAACAAACTGAGGCCTGATAGGGAAGGGGAGAGGGGAAGGGGGGTGATGGGCATGGAGGAGGACACTTGTTGGGATGAGCACTGGGTGTTATATGGAAACCAACGTGACAATAAACTATGAAAGAAAAAAAATATCACTCAGGTTACCAGAAATCAAATCACACACAATTCTTCAAGCTTGACTAAACCTTATGCTTGTGATATAATGAACTAGACTTCAGCACTGACTTTGTCTTATGTCTGATATGAGCCCAAATAGTATAACTTCAGCGCCTGTGGCAGTCAGCTTCAAGATGGCCGTCAATGACCCCTGTTCTTGGCATGTATGCTCCTGTGTGGTCCCCTCCCTCGTTGTACCAGAGTTAGTCTGTGTAACCAATAGACTAAGGCAGGAGTAACAGCATGTTTCTTCTGAGATTAGGTTATAAAATACATTGCAGCTTCCACTGTGGTTGACCTTTCTTTCTTGGACCAGTTGTTTTGGGAGAAAGGAGCTTCCATGTTGAACAATCCCATGGAGTGGCCCATATGGTGAGGAACTGGGGCTTCCTGTCCAGCAGCCAGTGAGGAACTGAGTTCTCCAGCCAATAGGAGTATAAGGGGCCATCTTGGAAGTGAATCCTCCTGCCAAGCCCTCCAATGACTGCAGCCCTAACTGACAACTTGACTGCAATCACCATGGGAGACCTTGAATGAACCAGGACCACCCAGCTAAGCCACATGCAGATTCCTAACCTGTTAAGTTTGGGAGCTGTTTCACAGAAGGAGATAACTAATATTAGACCTCTACTTATACTCCACAGTTTTCCCCAAGGCCCCTGGAGATGTACAGTTGATCCTTAAACAACACGGAGGTTAGGGGCCCCGACCTCACCAAAAAATTCACATGTAACTTTTGACTCCTCCAAATCTTTACTATTAATCCACTATTGACTGGAAGCCTTACCCATACTGCAAACAGTCTACACATATTTTCTATGTTGTATATATTCTATACTCTCTTCTTGCAATAAACTGTAGAAAATAAAATATTTTTAAGAAAGTCATAAGAGAAAACACATTTATAGTAGCATTCTGTATTTATTTACTGATACCATATATTTGTTGAAAAAAATCTGCATATAAGTGGACTCACACAGTTCAAACCTATGTTATAAGGGCCAACTGTACTTTTCATTCATTCAACAATTATTTACTGGCTGTCTATTACCTATGTCCCAATTTGAGTTGAGTAGTCAGGAAGCTAAGAATACAGCCATGAACCCGATTAGTAAAGTTCCTGCTTTCACAAAGTTCACAGTATAATAGAGAGTAATTTAGTTATTTGCATATTTGTCTTATCTTCCTGCCAAGATCACAAAACTCTTGGGGAAAGAAACACTTTTATATCCCTACAGAATTTTGGTAAATCCAATTATTTTGTATTATCCTGTAAGTTTTCTTCATATGTCTGCGGTTATATACACAAAATATTTCAAGAGTCTTGAAAGCAGAAACTCTGTGTCTGTGTGAGTGTATGTGTATGTGTGTGACAAAACAGTGACAGAATCGCCAAACAGATGTCTCCGTAGGCTGGGCCCCTTTTGCTACATATTCTGACTCACCTTCCACTACCACCATGCTGAAAGCCAATAGGATTATGGTGAGAATCCTGCTGGAATATTCTTAGGATCACAGCTCTGTCCCTCTTCTCCTTTTTCCCAACAAGATATGTAGCCCCAACCTTTCTACGGAAGTTCTGCTTCCCCAGTCTGGTCAAGTGCTCAGCTAATCTCTGCTGAGGACAGGACTCCTGGGCTGTACACTCCATCCAGATACGAAAGAGAAGTCAAACAAATGATATTGGCCATGTTATTTAACCTCATCTGTCAAGTTGGGGTAACTTGCCGGGAGCCGCACCGGCCTTTCTGGATGGCAGTCACAGCAAGGAAATGGCAATGTTTGCAGCTCCTACCATGAGAAATGAAAACTGGTATCTCCTTCTGCTACTATTGGCTCATGTTGGATATAAGCCTCCTACTATTGACCAGCCCTCACTATATTCCATATCAGACCCGTATTTTGAATACAGATACATCATAAGGAAAAGCATATTCCTGCCTTTACAAAAGAAATTTTGGATGAAAGCTCTATGGGGAAAATTGTCAAAAGGCTCTTCCTATGGGCCTTGCAGATCCGAGACTTAGGGGGTTAAGAACACAAGAATTACAATTGAGCCTGTCTCTGAGACCAAGAGCCTATTTTGGGGTTAAAAGCAAAACATAGTTACCACCTAGACCTTTGCTAATTGGTGAAACATAACAATGCCTTCCTCAAGGCCTACTTTCCACAAACACCCTCCCTTACACTGGCAGCTGGGATGAGGATAGATAACAGTAGCTAAAACATAACCCAGGGGCAAAAGACTGACCCATTCAGGGCCCCCATGTTAGTCTCCACAAACAAACCAATTCAGAAACATTCATCCTCTTGAGAGCCAGACAAAATACTCCTAGCTTATCTATATACAATTTGACCTATATGTTATCCTATTTTTCACTAAGAACATTCTGTTATTTCCTTGGTCGGAATTATTCTACTATTGTTATCACAAAAGACCTCCCATTGTAAGAAATTCCTTTCTATGACTTCATCTTGTTGCTGAACCTTTAAATAAAGATACAAAAACCGACAGGACAGAGATGCCTGCCTGGTGATCAGAAAGAATCTCCGGGGCATCTCTCACTCTCTTTCTCTTTCGCCGACACCGTCCATCCTTCAGGGACCCCTGGACCTGCCGGAGCCGGCTCCGGCCTCCGGCAGTAACTTACTCCAGAAGGTGGTTTAATTACTACTATATATACCAAATATATAAAATGCGTAAACAGCTCTTGGTGAATAGAAAGTTCAGAATACGTTAGCCATCATTAATATGTATAAAACGCCTACAAGGTGCCCCAGTGGTTTACTGGGCATTTTGACTTGTTATCTGATTGAACTAAAGTGTATCCCTTGGTTACTTGGGTTCTCCCAGGAGAACAATACTGAAACAGTTGCTTAATTTGGATTTACTGAACAAACAAGTGAGAGAATGAAGAAGGAAGCTGTTCTTTCTAGATGTTCTGCCATGCCCTCTGCTTTCTCCACTTTGGATCCGGGAGAAGAAAAAGAGCCAGTCAAGGTTTATTTCTGCTTCTTTTACTGGCGAGTCTTGGAGGCTTTGACCATGTGTTCTGTGTCATGGTCAACATTCATCCAGTCATGGGGACGTTTGTTTGTAACACAGCGGCCATGCCCTGCGTGTGCTATTTACCCTCATCCTGAAACATGTGCCGTGTGTAGCTTCACCCAACGAACGCCAGGGTTTCAGCTTTTAGATTCGAAATGAAATCAAAGAATGCACGAGGTTGGGAGGTGGGAGGGAGACAGAGAGAGGGAAGGAGAGAGAGGCAGGGAGAAGGAAGAATTTTGGCCTCGCTCCGCAGAGGCACGGGGCTTTACAAGAGCTCACCGACACAAAGAACTGAACAGAATGTTGCCCAAATGAGGCTGCCTACAAATGCTCAAATAATAAGTCTCCTTTATCAGGAACACTAGGAACCCTTTCAGGAGAGGAGCATAAAGAATTCCAGGAAGCACATATTCAAAGCCCGTTTCCTAGGCAGCTGAAAGCCACCCACCTTCCCTTGAACAAATGGAGCCAAATTCACTTCTCAAATGTGCTGTTCGCCTTGCCTTTCAAAACAACCCCGTGAGCTGGGCTGATAGCTTTTGCTTTCTGAAAGCAGCCTGTACGAGCTGGGCTTCCTGCTGCTTGCAACCTAGCCACTGGGAGTGCTTTCCTGCCCAGCCCACTCTGCCTGCCAGCCGTCCTGCCTCTGCGTCTGTCCCACCTCTGAGTAGCCTCACGCTGGGGTGTCAGTCAGCGGCTGTGACAGGAGCTCTCTCTTCCAGGTCTTGGGAAAAGGCTGAGCAAAGCTAGGTTCTGGGGCCCTTGGGTAGCTTTAAAAGTCTGGCTTTGGGGCGCCTGGGGGGCTCAGCCAGTTAAGCATCCAACTTCAGCTCAGGTCGTGATCTCATGGTTCGTGGGTTCGAGTCCCACATCGGGCTCTGTGCGGACAGCTCAGAGCCTGCTTTGAATTCTCTCTACCTCTCTCTCTCTCTCTCTCTCTCTGTGCCTCCCCCACTTGTTCACTCTCTTTGTCTCAAAATAAATAAATACAGTTAAAAAGCCTGGCTTTAGTTGGAATATGAGACAAGGAGACAGATCTCAAGGAGGAAATGAGAGTTTGCTTAAATAAACTGTAATACATCAATGTGACAAAATATTATATAGCCATTAAGAAGAGTGTTATAGGAGAGTACTTAATAATGTGGGGAAAGGTTCAAGGATAAAGTATTAAATGGGGAAGCCAGTTTTGAAATAGAATTGTCCCAGCAAAGTGAAAAAAAAAAAAAAAAGTAGCCAAATGCCATTTGTGGCTTTATCTGGGTAATAGGATTATCCATGGTTTTTAATGCCTTCTTTATTTTTCTTTTCTTTCAGATTTTCTGTGATGAATACATATTAAATTTTAACCATGAAATGGATATGAATGTAAAATGAAATAGAAGTCAAGGAAGCACTATGTACAAGTTGGGGAGAGCAGCGCCGGGCTACAGCCAGGGAGGTTCCCGATCTCATGCCTGTGTCACCTGCCTCCTGTCCACGTCCAGCACTGACACACGGTCTCAGCTCTACAAGCCAACACTCGTCATACTCAGTCCTAGGTTCTCTGATGGCCTTTTTTGAAGTTTATTTATTTTGGGAGAGAGAGCGAGAGAGAGCTAGTGACCACGAGCAGGGAAGGGTGGGGAGGGAGAGAGAATCCCAAGCAGGCTCTGAGCTGTCAGCACAGAGCCCGATGTGGGGCTCGAACCCACAAACCATGAGATCTTGACCTGAGCTGAAATCGAGAGAGGCCCAGGGGTGCCTCTGATGGCCTTTCGAACGCAGGCTCTTCCTGTTTCCCCAGGACATTGTCTCTTTTCTCTCGCACACAGCCCCCGACCAGGAGCCACTGAGCACAGAGCGGTCCACGCAGCAGGTAAGGGCGGAGCGGTCGGTCCAGCAGCGCCAGCGTCACGATGGAGACAGAGGGTATGTCCAGGGGTGCAAGGAGCAAAGTGGATCACACGACCCACAATGAGGGCTTTTGGTTTTTTCCTGACTCTGTGCTGCCTCCCAGAACAGTGAGAGGATCTTCTGAACCACATTTCAATCTGAAAGAAGTTCTGTCTCTGTCTCTCACACACCCAGTCTGTTTCTCATTAGGATCCCACGTAGTACTTGACAGATGCTCCCTGAGTGAACAAAAAGCAAGTCCCACTGTCATCCTGGGGTGTCACCGCCGACCCTGGTCCAGACCAGAGAACACAGTAAGCAGGGCAGACCAGAGCCCCCGGGCAGCCGGGAGCTCACGGCCTCAGTGGCGGGGCCGAGTGGAAGGGACACAGCGCCCAGGAAAGCTCACCCGGGTCTCCTAGCTTCCAGAGAGCCCAGCAGGGAGCATGCAGCCAAATGCTGCCCTTCCTGCTCACACGGGTGCACGTGCAGGGGAGGGTGGGGGCTGTGAGGAAGGTCAGGAACAAGCCGCGAGAAACTGGCGTCCACCAGCCAGATGTGTTTTGTGTTTGGCTTTGGCTCGGTCTGACTTTGAGCGCACAGTATTTTGCAAACACTTGACTCCAGATGCCGTACTTGTGACGGCACAGGTGTGTCCAGTAGACCTGTCCCCCGCCTCTTCCCGGCCTTCCTCGCAGAACTCGCTCTCACTTACATTGCCCGAAATCATCCGCTTGGAAAGCTGCGGGAATAGTGACTCTAATACTATGGAGAAGGTAATAAAAAAATTATAGTAGCAAACATCTACTATGCGCTTACTCTATCCCAAGGGCACTACCCGCTTGTATCATCTAACCTTCGATGCAGACGGAAGCCAACCCTGGGGGGCTTCTGCTCAGGGCCCCTTCGGCCCCTCTTGCCAGTTCTCGGTTTTCTTCCCCAGCTTGTAATTGCACAGGAGTCCAAATGAGGTACTTAGAACTGTTTGTCAGAGAACTGACCTCGGGTGACTGGGGCCTGGACACCAGCGCCCTCCCATCCCTTCCTGGCAATGACCATGGGCTCAGATGCTTTGTCCTTGGACCTGCCCCACAGGATCAGGCTGGGGATTCACTGGGAAACAGTGCCCCTTCCCTGCACACTTGAGGAGTCCCATCCCACACAGGAAGAAATCACAGACCGGAGTTATGTGTCCTAGAGTAGCCAGCGGGGAGTTGCAGAATCTAGGTCGGCCCGAACTTCGGAGGGCTTCCTAAAGGCATGTTAAAATGCGACAGGAAATAAAATCACTTGTGAAAAAGCAAACAAGGCCTAAATGCATCCTTTTTCTAAATGATATAGAGATCGTAGGGTAGTAGCGATGCCTTATCCAGCCGATCCAGCCAGTCTGGATCAGCCTGTCTCTCTTTTCATCTCTTTCTTCCCCTTCCTTCCATCTGAAGAGTCTTTACTTGAGAAAACTGTGGACATCAAAAAAGTTTAGTTGGGAAACCGGATGTTTTGTAAAGAGGCTGGCCCACACGTTGATAGAAGTCCGTGACGATAGATGGATTATTCTCTGCAGCCAACAATGCTGATCCGTATTGACGGAAGCACTTGGCAGCTTAGCTAGGCGGTTGGGTATTATTTCAATGTATCTGAACCAAATAATTGACTAAAAGCTGAGTTATGTGTAATACATTCAACAAACACTTATTGAGACCTACTCTGTGCTAAGCATTGCGGCAGATTTCAGGAATAGTGTTGTGAACGAGACAGGCTTTTGCTGTTATGCCACGGAGAAGTTATTCCTCGAGGCAGTGGTGATGCAGGCCACAGTCACCACTTTCCCCAAGCACACGGGAAGTGGGGGCTCCCACTTCTGCCGTGCTCTGTGACAACAGCAAAGGGAGGTTCTCTGCGGGTGCCATTGTGGGTCTGTCCTCTGAGGTCTATCGGATGCCATGCTGGAGTATCATTCTCTACGCGGCACACAGAAACACAGTGCTCCCCCTGAGGGCAGCTCCAGCCACCCTTCTCCAGGCCCCCCTTAGGCTAATAACTTGTTTTGTACATTTACACCTGCACCCTGATCATCTGGGTAGACACACATATGAGTAAAATGGTTAGTCGACACCCCCAGGGACAAAGATTCCATGAGAAAACCATGACACAACTGATAAAGTGACTGGGATCCTGCTCTGCGTACAATTTGCTGCAGGTGCTTTGAGTGGTTGTTTTATCCTAAGAAAGATAAGAAATCTTGGGTCCTACATGGTTACCTTTTTTACTGATGTTTTCTAAAAACTGTAATACAATGTAATAATAATTAATACTTTTAAAAACTCTACTGTTTGTAACATATTTTGTTATGGCATATGTATTTTTATTTAAATAGTAATTACTTATAAATGCACACAGTATAATTTAATTTTTAAAATGTATTCTTGGAGCGTCTGGGTGGCTCAGTCAGTAAAGCGTCTGACTTCGGCTCAGGTCATGATCTCATGGCTTGTGAATTTGAGCCTCAAGTCAAGCTATGTGCTGACAGCTCAGAGCCTGGAGCCTGCTTCCGATTCTGTGTCCCCCTCTCGCTCTGCCCCTCCCCCACTCGTGCTGTCTCTCTTTCTCTCTCTCAAGAATAAATAAAACATTAAAAATTTTTAATTTATTCTTTTTTTAACATTTATTTATTTTTCAGAGAGAGAGAGCGCACACACAAGTGGAAGAGGGCCAGAAAGAGGGAGACAGAGGCTCTGAAGCAGGCTCCATGCAGTGAGCACAGAGCCTGACACAGGGCTCGAACTCACGAACTGTGAGATCATGACCTGAACCAAAATCAAGAGTCGGCAACTTAACCGACTGAGCCATTCAGGCACCCCTAAATATTTATTCGTTAAAAATACAGTAAGGAAGGGGCACCTGGGTGGCTCAGTAGGTTAAGCCTCCAACTTCAGCTCAGGTCATGATTTTATAATTTGTGAGTTCGAGCCCTGTGTCAGGCTCTGTGCTGACAGCTCAGAGCCTGGAGCTTGCCTCAGATTCTGTGTATGTGTCTCTCTCTCTGCCCCTCTCCTGTTCACACTTTGTCTCTCTTGCTCTCGCAAAAATAAGTAAACATTTAAAATTTAAGAAAAAATATGGTAAGATATTATGGCCGTGATTCTACAGATCAGAAAACTGAAGCTCAGAGTTTTTAAGTTACTTGTCTAAAGTCAAACAGTTCTGTTTGTTTTACCATGAAAAGTTGTGGTCGATGATTTTATTTGAAGGGATATTTTCATTTGCTTTCACTGTTCTTACTTTTGTATGTATCCCAGAGGGTATTTTCTTCCTTTGTTTATTTTCCATTTTATTCTGCCCCAATTAAAAGATAAATCAAAGAAAATTTACTTTGTTTTTATTCTCTTAGGGGATAATACTATCTTGAAATTTGGTTACAAGGATCATAACATTTTAATACTTTCCACTCTGCTTCCATAATTGAACAATTTATAGCAAATGGCCTTCTGTTCCAGTGCCATTGATCAGTAATTAATCCTTTCTGTCCTTCAGCTGAATTAGTTAAAACATGATGTTGACTCGATATTAAGGTTGGTGTCTCAACTGGCAATTTAGATCAATCTCTTTATTATCAAATAATAGTAAAAAATCAAATACTTACATATTGTCAGTTTAATATTTAGTTTCAAATAACAGCATTTTTTGAAGCATTAGCCTGTCAGCTCTATGGAGGTAGAAAACATGTCTGTTCAGTTTCATGAATTTAAGTCCTGTGCTTGACACAGGATGGACACGACCTTGAGGGCATCAAATTCCAGAATAGGGAAAGAAAAGCAAACTACGAGTGAGGGGCAAAAGGCTGATATGGAAAGCGGAGGAGCACTGGGGAAAATTAGCTTAAAAGGCCTGGTTGAGATGGAGTTAAAAGTATTGACCCTCGAGAGGGAAACTCTACACTCTGTTTCACGGCTATACAGCCCTGCCCTTTTCTCACGCCTCCCTCCTCTGTCAGTCAGTGCCCCAGTGGATGACGATGACAGAGAAGCCCTGTGTGAGATGCTAATATCTAGTTGCCTTTCCAACAGTCTTTATGTAGCCCCTTCCCTATAGGATTACATTGCTGTCAAGAAACGTCATTACATTAGGATAGAAATGGAAAGTTGCCAATGGACGAAGGAGAAGGTGTGTGGAGGAGATCTCCCAAGCTTGAGTCTAGGTATTAGTTTTTCACAGCAACAGTGAAATGGGTTATTGATGATGTTTAAAGAAACTCGGTGAAGGAAGCATGGGGTTTGGAGCTTCTTAATACTTTTTCGCATAGAAGTTCTCTGAGGTTCTTATGAAGACCATTAACCTCTCTTTCTCTCTCAAACAAAATCAAAAACAAAAACCTGGCATACTTTATATATACCCATCCTTGCTTTGAATTCTCTTGGCTCTCCCATTCCCTGATGGACCCGTGGATTCTGAATCTATAAACCCAGGGTTAGAATTTCTGGTCTAGATCACTTTTTTCTTTCTTTTTTTTCCCCTATGTCAAACAACTTTATTTATTTATTTTTGTTTGTTTTTTTATTAAGTTTTTAATTTTAATCCCACTACAGTTAACATACAGTGTTATATTAGTTTCAGGTATACAATATAGTGATTCAGCAATTCCATAAATTACCTGGTGCTCATCATGATAAGTGTACTCTTAATCTCCTTCACATATTTCACTCATTCCCCCACCCCACTGGTATGCTTTATTTTATTTTTTAAATTTTATTTTTAAGTAATCTCTACTCCCAACGTGGGTTCAAACTCACAACCCCAAGATTAAGAGTCGCATGCTCTACCAACTGAGGCAGCATGCCCATGGTATGCTTTATTTTAAATTAGTACACCCAGTTAAAACTGTTTTTTTTTCAGTAACAACATTTTTACTTGAAGCATACTTCAGAATACATAGTTTTAAAAGATATATATAAAGCACTCCATCCAAGAAAAATAGAATACACATTTTCTTCAAGTACACACAGAAGAATCTCCTGGTTAAACTATATAAAAAGAGACATAACAAATATTACAAATTTAAGAAGACTGAAATCATACGAAGTATATTTTATAACCACAATGGTACAAACTAGAGATCAAAAATAAATCAAAGCTGGAAAATCTCTATGTAAATATTAAATATTTAATATGTAAATATTAAACACACACTACTGCACAAGCAATGGGCCAAATAAGAGATCAAAAAGCAAATCAAAATATATTTCAAAACAAAAGAAAAGCACAATATTCCAAAACCTATAGGATGCAGCAAAAGCAGATGTTAGCATAAAATTTATGCTATAACTTCTTGTATTAGGAAACAAAGTTCAAATAAACAAGTTAACATTACAGCGCAAGGGAGCAGAAAAAGAGAAACTTAGCTGAAATTTAATAAAGGAAGGAAACAATAAAGAAAAATCAGATATAAATAAAAGAGACACCAGAATAAACAATAAGGTAACATTGAAAATAATGACCGGTTTTTCCAAAAAATAAACAAAATTGGCAATGTTTTAACTACATTACCTAAGAAAAACCAAAATGAGAAATGGAAGAGAAAACAATACAGCAGATAACCACAGAAATACATAGTGTGATTACAGAGTACTATAAACAATTATATACTAATAAATCAGATATTTTAGAAAAACAGGTAATTCCTAAAAACACACAAATTACCACAATGAGATCATGAATCTTTTTTCCAAGAAATAGGATATTTTATTAGACCAATAACAAGAATGAAAATTGAATTAGGAATCAAAAATCTCCATTACTACAGAAAAGCCCCTGACCTCATGGTGAATTCTATCAAACATTAAAAAAAAATGAATGACTATCTTTATAAAACCTTACAAATAATGGAATAGAGGGAGCACATTTAAAACTATTCCATGAGGCCAGTACTACCCTGATACCAAAGCAAGACAAAAACAATACAAGAACCAAAGTCTACTTTGTCCAATACAAGTATTGCCACTCTGACTTCCTCTTGACATCCATTTGCATGATAAATGTTCTTCCACCCCCTCACTTTCAATCTGCAGGTGTCTTTAGGTCTAAAATAAGATTTTGCAGACAATAGATAGATGGGTCTTGGTTTTTTTAATCCATTCTAATATCCCATGTCTTTTGATTGGGGCACTTAGTGCATACAAAGTAATTACCGATATGTATGTATTTTCTTGCCTTTTTATTACTTGTTTTGTCATTGTTTCTGGAGATTTTCTCTGATCCTTTCTTGTCTTTGTCACTTTGGGTCTCTCCTTTGTATGCAAAGAGTCTCCTTTAATATTTCTTGCAAGGCTTGTTTATTGGTCACAAACTCCTTAAATGTTTGTT
This sequence comes from Crocuta crocuta, assembly GCF_008692635.1. Taxonomy (NCBI): domain Eukaryota; kingdom Metazoa; phylum Chordata; class Mammalia; order Carnivora; family Hyaenidae; genus Crocuta; species Crocuta crocuta. Next base: position 805,701 of record NW_027529596.1, on the reverse strand, counting down.
TGTCTGTGAAACTGTCTCTCCTTCTATTCTGAATGATATCCCCTCTGAATAGAGTATTCTTGACTGCAGATTTTTCCCATTCAGCACTTTGAATATAGCATGTCACTTCCTCCTGGCCTGCCACGTTTCTGTTGAGAAACCTGCAGCTACCCTTATGGGTTTTCCCTTGTAAGTTAAGAACTTCTTTTGTCTTGCTGCTTTTAAGATCTTTCCTTTATCACTATCTTTTGCAAATTTAATTACAATATGTCTTTGTGTTGGCCTGATTTTGTTGGTTTTGATGGGAGTTCTCTGTGCCTACCAGATCTGGATGTTTGTTTCCTTCTCCAGATTAGAGAAGTTTTCTGCTATTATTTCTTTAAATTAATTTTCTGCCCTCTTTTCTCTCTCTTCTTCTTCTAGGACTCCTATAACACAAATATTTTTATGTTTGATGGAGTCTCTGAGTTCCCTAAGTCTATTCTCATGCTGCATAATTCTTCTTACTCTCTTTTTTTCAACTTCCCTACTTTCTATTACTTTCTCTTCTAGGTCGCTAATTCATCCCCCTGCGCCTTCTAGTTCATTGCATCAAGCCTGTTTTGAATCTTGTTTATTATATTCTTCATCTCTGATAGATTCTTTTTTAGCCCTTTATCTCTGTGATAAGGGTCTCCCTGATGTGTTCTCAACCCAGTGAGTATCCTTATGATTGTTGCTTTAAATTCTCCATCAGGGATTTTATTTATATCTGTTTTGCTTTGATCTCTGGCCGTGGGCTTTCTTGTTCTTTCATTTGGGATAGATTCCTCCATCTTGGCCTTGTGTCTAAGTTTCTGCCTTCTTCTGTGATTAGAAAAGCCGGTTATGTCTCCTGCTCTTGAACGTAATGGCCTTATGAAGAAGAGGTCAGATAGTGCCCAGGGCCTGAGCTTCAGAGAATGTCTCCAGTGCTTGCTGTGTGCTCTCTGCTGTTGTGTTTTGGCTGCTCTATCCTTCAGGCCAGCTGTCGGTAGAGGCTCTTGTTGCCTGCAGTAGGCAGGGTTTTGTCCCTGGCCTGAATGTGGTGACTTTTAATTAGGTGTGTTCTGGTCTGCTTGTGAAATGAGATCTGACACCAGAACTGATGCCCTGTAGAATTCTCTGGTCAGGAGATGTGGTGTGGGTTGGGGTTTGTGCTAGTCTTCTGGGGGTGGGGCTGCTGCACTGGAACTGAGGTAAGCTTGACCAAGAAGCTTGATCAAGAAGCTTCCACTAGAGCACAGGAGGGTGGGACTTGGTGTAAACAAGTAGGGCAGCCAGTGTGGGCGCTGCACTGCCTCCCGCCAGAAGCTCTGTGTTTATGCTGAGGGGCAGGGGGGGGGAAATGTACTGGCCCACTTCCCTCTTTCCAAAGAAAAGAGGTGTCTCTGTGAACACTGCCTCTCAGGGATGCTTTCACAGATGAGTGAACAATCTCCCACCCTGTGTGCCCAGGAATTCTACAGATCACTTTTTCCCACACTGTCTGCCTCAGGTTGTTTGCCTGCCTTCTCTCCAAGACTAGAGCAGCACACTCAGGGCTTTATCCCAGCCAAGCCCACTGACTTTAAAAACTCCAGGCTTTAAGCCCCATTGTTTGCAAGATCTCAAGAAATTCAGCCACTCTCATATTCCAATCAAATAGTTTTGGTGAAAAATTCTCCTGCGGGTTCCCCTGTGCCTCTCTCTCTCTCACTCACTCTCGCATCTCTCTATCCCCTTCCTCCACAGCACCTGCAATCAGTTTCTCTCTTAAACCACATCTCTGCACTTCCTCAGTGTAGTCTCTTCTCTCCCTTTAATTGTGGAGTTTTTGTGTCAGTCTTCAGGTCAATTTCTGGGGTATTTAGGATGCTTTGATAATTATCTAGTTGTGTTCATGGGATAAGACAAGCCTCAGATTCTCTTATTCTGCTGCTATCACCAGCCTAGATAATTTCCTTTTTTAAATATATTTTTATCATCTTTTTATTAGTTATACATTCTCTAGTGATTTCCCACTTTTATTTATTTTTTTTTTTACAAATAGTTTATTGTCAAATTAGTTTCCACATAACACCCAGTGCTCATCCCCACAAGTGCCCTCCTCCATGCCCATCCCCCCTCCCCCCCTCACATCCATCAGTCCTCAGTTTTTGTCAGCATTCAAGAGTCTCTCATGATTTGCCTCCCTCCCTCTCCCCCACCATTTCCCCCCTTCTTCTCCCCCTTGTTCCTCAGTTAAGTTCCTCCTAACCCTCCTATATGTGTAAACATATGATATTTGTCCTTCTCTGCCTGACTTATTTCGCTCAGCGTAACACCCTCAAGGTCCATCCGTGTTGCTACACATGGCCAGATTTCATTGTTTCTCATTGCCATGTAGTATTCCATGGTATAGATAAACCACATCTTCTTGATCCATTCGTCCGTTGATGGACACTTACAGCCTAGATAATTTCTAAGTCCCTTTTAGTTCTAACATTCTATTTGTCTATGAGCTGAGAGTTATATTCAGACTTCAACGCTGCTGAGTTTTAGCTGCGGGTTTTAACAAGTGTTAAGTTTTTAATATCTCTGAGTTTCTGGTGCTTCCTTGTAATTGTGAGGATTAAAAGAAATAATGTTTCCTTTCCCAAAAGTGTCCACACTCTATTCCCTGGGTCCTACAAATATATAAAATTATAGGCAAAAGAGGCTTTGCAGATATACAGTTATAGACTTAAAGACAAAGAAATCATAGTGAGTTATGTGATTGATCCAGGTGAATCACTTGAGCCTCAAAAGCAGAGAAATTTCTGCAGATGAATCAGAGAAATGTGATGGAAGAAGCAGGAGGAATGAGGCAGAGAAGAGGCGAGCGAGATTGGAGCATGAAAAGGACTCAACCTTCATTGTTGACTTTGAAAATGGAGAAAAGGGGTTAGGGTCAGGGGATGCAGGCACTAGAGACTGCAAACAACCTTTGGCCAATTGTCAACAATGAGATGGGGACCTTGGTCGGACCACTGAAAAACCTAGACACTGCCAACAAGCTGAGACATCCAGAAGTAGGTTTTCCCCCAGAGCCTCCGGTAGGGAGGCCAGCAACTCGATCCTGACCTTGTGAAACCCTAAGTGGAGCCCAGCCAAGTCCCCAAGACTTTTGAACTACACAGCAGTTAAGACGGTAAATGGGTGTTGTTTTAAGCCACTAAGTTTAGGGTAATTTATATTAGCAATAGAAAATTAATGCCACCTCATTCTCCTATTCCTCTTCCCAGAGGAGTTAGTTGCACCCTAAAGTGAATGTACACTGTGATGTTGCTCTTCCTAGGTTTTGGGGGTTTCCTTTTTGTTTTTCATTTTACCTCAAATTATATTGATTCCTCTGCTCCTAAGTAAATGTTAGGAATTTTAGGCAGCAACAATTAGGAGGGAGAAAGTGGTTTGGAAGCATGTTGTTTTTTCTTGGCATTTCTGAAGTTACACCACAAAGGAAATCACTAGTCAGGCTTCCACAGTCAAGACTCAACGTATGTTAGTCAGGATCTATCAGAATAGGTTCATTCTTCAGCAGCACCCTGACTTCCCTTCCAGAACGGCACCTTTCTTTTTCCTGGACATCCAACTCTCATTTAGCTGTTAACATTATCCTGAGATTGTCATCCACTTTTGTGCTGGTTAGGGCGTCCCACCAGGGACATGGTCTCAGAATCCCACTTGGTTTCTACATGTGAAGGATGGTGTCTGGAAGCCTGATGGATGGATGGGTGGATGGATGAGACATACAGAACGGAACCTCCAGCAATAATCTGCTCTGATGGCACTCCTGAGCTACTTTGGAATTCCTTGGGGTACCAGTATTGCTGAGAGCTGGTGCTACAGTAGATTTTATCAAGTTGCTCCTTTCAAGGGAGTGGAACTTGTCTTCTAAACATCCAACCTGCCAGCACATGGGCCAATAAGCTACATTGTTCATTTGTTTCTGCGTGACACCAGTTGAGTGGCCTGGATCTACAGGGGGTCATATCTAAGGGCGCAGGTATATGACATGAATGATGCACCTGATCTGAATGGTACCACCCAGCACCGGAGTCAGGACATGAATCAGTGGACGTCAAGTGAAATGAGCTCGAGAGTCTGCGGAGGGACACTAGGGCTCATCAGAAAATATGATCATAGAGATAGTGCTTTCTTGATGGCACGATATGACTGGCCAACCATGTTTACCAGAATTTTGAAGTAACATGAGAAAGAGAGACGTGACTCTCTCCAGGTTCTACAGCCGTTGTCAAAGGGACTTGAACCAAAACATAGGACAGCATTTTCACTGTGGGCATTTCAGAAGGTTTTCTAGATGACAGGTGCAGAATATCTCTGTCTCATCCTGAGGGGATTGGCCTGGTTTTTCACGCTGGCTGCATTTCCACTGGCCTCTTTGATCTCCAGCTTTTCAATATGCCCTTGTGCTCAGCGTTTCCGAGACTTGCAGCCACAGCTTCCTCTCTTCTGACTTTCTTCCTCTTGTTATAGACAAAGCATTAGATTGTCTAGATTACAAAACCTAACTCAATAAATGCAACATCTTAGAATGTAATTCGCCTCTCGTCACGATGCCCAAAATGAATTTTTTCTTAATGCTGACTCTTTAGACATATGCATCAAGATGTATAAACTAGCTATGAACAAGCTACTTGTGAACATAGCTATTTGTCAAGTCTCTACTCAGGAACAGAGCTCTCTACTTCTCTACCAGAAGGATCCATAGGACACAGAGAAAAGAGGATAGAAAGCAAAGTTTGGGATCAGAAATTCTGGATTTAGACCTGTGAGCACCCTATAGTAGCCTTGAATAAGTATGAAACTTCTCTTTGCATGTCTTTTTAACTCTGAAAGGCAGGTACTTAGGCTCCCTTGTGAAGATTCGCTAGAAACTCATGTTCGGACATCCAAGCTCTCCGGACCTCTCCCCCTTGCCTCTTCACTGTCTCATCTTCTACCTCTCTGCCCTTGCTCCTCCTGTTCCAGCCACGCCTTCCTACTAGATGTTCCTCACATCCAGCCTTCTCTCCCAAGGACATTCACTCTCTGTTCTCTCTCTTTAAAAAGCTCTGTCCCTAGATAACCATATGGTTTACTCCCCCATGTCCTTGAGCGAGCTGCTCAAGTCAGAGACCTTCCCAAACACACGCCAACAGCAGTATCACACAGCCACCCCTACATCACTCTCTCCCTCCTGAAGACTTTATATATACCCACAGCTCTTACCATCCCGACATACTACTTGTTTATATTGTCTATCCTGTACTCGCCCCGTGGAAGGTCGAGATTGATTATTTTGCTCACTAACATATCTGTAGCAATTAGAAGTATGTCTGAAACATTTCAGGTACTCAAAAAATCATACTTACAGAGTGATTGAGGAGACTTATATTAAAGTGCATAGGAAGGGACAATAGATCATAGCTAAATACAGTGTATCTGAAGGGTAGGTGTCTAAAAGAAACTTTCTGTAGAGTTTTCCTTGGTGATCTAGAATTTATACTTATTTCACTTAGTGACTTAGAGTTGAAACTTACTTTACCTTGAAATTTGAGAGGAAGGACTATTTTGGATCTGAAGAACCAGATTTAAATCATCTTAGAAGGAACTACCTATTGCACAGGTGGGTGATTCTAGGTTGGCTCTGTGATCCAAAGTGCTGCTTCCTCACTGAAGAGGTCAAGGATCATTGTTTAATGGACTCTTTGTAACAAGAGAGGAGGCTGGAGGGAAGGGGGGTGTTTGGGTCTCCAAGGAAGTGGCCCCAGGTAGTGGCAATGGCTTGGATTTTGGCATCACAAGATCTAGACTCAGTTGCTGATTCTATCCCTTAACAGCTGAGGAATAAACTCTACTTTCCGTGAGTCTTAGACTCTCTTTATTTTAAGTGATGGCAAGAATAGATATTATCTCATGGTGTTTGTGTTTCATGTGCACATCTCACTTGTGAGAAATGAGGTCATGTATATGACAGTGCTTTGCAAACTAGGAATCACAGCACAGGGCCTGTCATTGTTCTTATTGTTCAGTGGGACCTGTAGACTCTACAGGTTCTCCTGACCTAAAAAAAAAAAAATGCCACTTAGTCATGTGTACAAGATTTCGTCTCTGAGGTGTGAAGTTCTATTTTGCAAGTTTCTTCCCAGTCTGGGACTTTCTTTGCTTTGAACTTTGATAGCTGTCTAGCACATTCACTTTTATATTCAGATGGTACTTTTCTTCAAGAAAGTCAAGAGGCTTTGCAGACAATTATTCACTCATTCTTGCATTCTAAGAGAGAAGGAGGAAGGAAATTCTTTTTGAGGCTAGCAAAATGAAGGAAAGAAGGATCCAGAAGGCCAGGCTGATTGCTCACCCGTGCTTTTGCTCCCATTTCTACGAGTCTGCAAGAGAGGGGCTTTGTGCCCTTTTCTGTCGCCTGCTCCCATTTCTACCAAACGTCTAGGTCAGGGTTTCATCTAAGATATGTGGGAAGGAGGGGGTTCTTATAGAAGATTTTGGTAGGATGAGAACTTTAGTTATACCATAGCAAAGAGAAGTAAGGCAGCTCAGCTCTTGTTGGCCATTCCAGGCGAGGCCTTGGCAATGGCGCTGGTGGCTCATCTACATTTCTGCACCACATTACCTCACAGCCAAGGCCATTGGCTTAGGTCCTTGGATAACTGAGGCCACTCTAGTCTCCAAGAGACTTTCAGTCAGTTCTATGATTTAAAAAGTAGAAGAGTTCCTTTGAGAAGCTCCTCATGAGACTGAATTCACTAAACACTTCATTATTTCTCGTGGGGTTGTGCAGATTCAGGTGGGTTCCTGTTTAGCTCCTCGGTAAATTGCCCAGTCTTTCTCAAATTACAAAAATATCCTACCTCCATTGTGTTTTTGACTGTACCTTTCCATTGGTGACTGGAAGACGTTTTCTGTCTTCCATGGATGCTTTGGGTCCAGCTTTGAGCTTTCTGATTAGTGTGTGAGGCCCATAAACAGATTGGTGGGAAAGTGTTTCCTGCAAAAAGCTCAGCAAAATCTGTCGTGTGTGTGTGTGTGTGTGTGTGTGTGTGTGTGTGTGTGTGTGTTCCAAAAAATAGAACTGTTTCCTTTAAGGAAACACAGAATTCAGAAAGGGCAAGCAGAAGGAAGCAAATACTTCCTATAAATGCTGGATTGTGTTTTTCCATAACATTTACTTTTGTTCTTTTCTGATTTTCTTTGACCTTGTCTCTCATTCACCAAGTAGCTAGAAGTACAAGCTCTTCAGGGACCCCAGGGGCCAGAGGAACCACAGGGGTTCTATCCCTGTGTCAGGGCCTTTGGATGCCACCTGCGCTCTCTTGGCTGCCCTTCCTGGTCTCTTAAATGAACACATTACTTGACCTCATGTAAATTATAGATTGATGGGAGGACAGAGCAAGATGATTCGTAGCCTAAATGTAAGCAGGAGTCACACTGTCCTTAAACTATCAAATGAAATTCTCTCAAAATCCCTATTACCAGAGGTAAGAAACTTGTCATCTCATCTGGCCTTCCTTAGAATTCTTCTATTTCTTGGAGAAATGCTCTCCTAGTGGACCTGCCTTTGAATTTCTGCTTTCACCAAGCTTCTTCATTTTATGGATCATCTGACCACCCCACATGTAGTTGCTTTTCTGTACCATCCCCTACTCTGTGAGATAGCACCCCAATTCCTTCCAGAAAACCACCATCCCAAGTCTGGTAGAAGACTTGCACTGAAGCTTTGGGGAAATGGGAGGTTTTAACATGGCGGCATGAGATAAGACAAAGTAGATTCTAGAGTTCTTCAAAGTCTTCAGACGAATGTTTTTCCAGAAATTCCTCCCTGGTCTCCACAGTCATGCTTCTCTGTCTCTATCTTATCCTCCGCAAACACTCCCTCTGTCTTCCCATCACGCACAGATTACTGTTAATTTCTTGTGAACAGAAGAAATTAATGTTCAACTATCAGTGCTGACCTCATCTTCCTCCCCAATATAGCTATCTACTCCAGAGAAATGCTACACCACTTGCCGGGAGGTAAAAGTGGCTACCACCAGTTACGGTTTTTAATAACACTGTTCCATATTCTATCATACCATATTTGAAAACTGTATTTTTAGCAAGAAAATATTCTTCAGTGCGTTCTTCTTAGAGTAACACCTGACATCAAACACATGCTTCTTCAGAAATTTTTATCAGTTGCTCTTATACACATCTAAACCTCATTGACAACTGACTTTCAAAAGAATAATGGCAAAACCTTGCAGGATCCCGAAGTGCCTCGTCATGGCTGGTTTACACAGTCGATCATGGTACGTGCTGGCGGGAGAAAGGCAGGCACGGCAGAGGGCCTTATGGAGGTGTTCTCCCTTCTCATTTTTTTCTCACAATCTAGTCTCTGCAGAGCAGCTGAAGGGATCTTTGATAAAAACTCAAACCAAACCATTTCATTCCCTTGCTTAAAATTCTTCAGAGGTTCCCATGTACTTACGTATCTCTCCAGTCTTACTACTCTCCAGCTATGATGACTCCTAGGCTCCCAAACACACCAGGGCCTTTCCCGCCTCCATCTCTTGGCCTTCGCCCACCCCTTCCCCACTGTCTGGAATAGAACTGCCCCTGCTCTTGACATAGCCGGATTCTGCCCCTTCTGCCCAACTCGGCTTACCCCCGAAGTCCTTCTCCACATGACGCCCCTGCCTTCTCCGCTGGGGCCTCATGCCCCCACTCACATCACAATCTCTTATTATTTTAGTTGTTGTTGGATTTCTTGGTACTTTTATATCTACCCCACTAGTTCAGGAATCTGCAAACTTCTCCTGCAAACAGACAGATAGTAAATATTTCAGATTTGTGCCACATGGTTTCTTCTGGGACAATTCAGTTCTGTTGCTGTAGAGCAGAAGCCACCATAGATAACACGCAAGTCCACGGGGTGCTTTCCAGTAAAACTTTCTTGATGGACACTAACGCCTGAGTTTTGTTTGATTTGCATGTGTCATAGAATATTCTTCTTTTGATTTCTGTTACACTTTAAATCTGTTTGTTTATTCTTGAGATAGAGAGAGAGAGCACAGGGGAGGGGCAGAGAGACAGGGAGAGAGAGAATCCCAAGCAAGGGTTCCATGCTGTCAACTCCAAGGCAACGAGGGGCTCAGCCTCACAAACCGCAAGATGATGACCTGAGCCAAAATCAAGAGTCGGACACTCAACCACCACCCAGGCGCCCCTCTGTTACATTTTAAAATGTGAAAACCATTGTTAGTTTACACTGTGTACAAAAACAGATGGCAGGCTAGATTTGGAATCGTGGGCAATAGTTTTCTGTCCCCTCACGGAGGCCAGGATGAAGTTGATTTTGTTCCCTCTTGAATCGCTAACACATAGCACAATTCCTGGCGTATAATAGGTGTTTGAGAAATATATATTAAATGAATGGGACAATGAGGTCAAGATCGAGGCAAAAGACTTATGGACTGGCAGGCAGGCCAAAGGAAAAAACAAAGACAATAGTAAAAATATGAACAAAGAAAGCTGTCTGGTAAAAATTAATATAAAACACTAAATACTGTGCCGAAATACCTATGCACAATATATTAGCCACGAGGGCTCTTCCAGAGAAACATAACCAATAGGAGATTATACATATATACATAGTATAATATATACACATAATATATATATAATTATATATGTATTATATATGTATTATAACATGTATATAATTACATATTAATATATAATATATTGTACTTTGTATAATAGTAAATAATTGTATAATATACTACATTACATAGTATAATGTATAGTACATTAGATAATAATAGACATCATACATATATGTATGTTATATATGTACCTTTTGTAACTCATATGTAATATATATGTGTACATATATGAATTCATATATGATATTCCTATAACTATACACATATAGTTAATTTATGTTATACTATTTATTATATATACAGAGATTTATTACAGGAATTCTCTCATGTGGTTTTGCAGCCCAAGAAGTCCCACAATCTGCTGTCTGCAGGCCGTAGAACCAGGAAGGCCAGTGGTATAATTTGATCCGAGTCCAAAGGCCTGAGACTCAGGGGTTGATGGTACGAGTCCCCATCTGTCTGGAAGCCTGAGGACCAAGAGCACCAATGTCCGAGGGCTGGAAAAGGTGGATGTCCCAGCTCAAGCAGAGAAAGCGGATTCACCCTTCCTCTGCCTTTTTGTTCTATTCAGACCCTCAGTGTGTCAGAGGATGCCCACCTGCCTTGATGAAGACACTTTTTTTTTTTTTTACTCCGTCTACTGATCACTAATTCTAATGCTAATCTCTCCCAGAGACACCCCCATAGACGCACCCAGAGATAACATCTCACCTGCTCTCTGGGGACCCTTTAGGCCCAGTCAAGGTGACACATAAAATCAGCTATCACACCAAAAAACTCACTCTCCTAGGCAACCTGCCAATCCTATTCAAAGGACACACAACCAGACTCCATGCGGTTCAGGCATACACGAGGGGATGATGCAGTGGGTTTTATTACGTTTATGATTTTGAGACTGGAAAGTATTTGGGTTGTTAATGATGAAGGAAGTTCCTGGGATATCTGACCCAGTGGGTCCTTTAAGATTTGGGTAGTCTTGTTACGTGAGAAAAATTTTAGTGTTTAGCCATTAAGACAATTCAAGTGTATTTAATACATTGATTCAAAAAATGTGAATAATTTAAGATTTGTTTTCCAAAACGATGGTACCAGTTTTAACTCAAGCAGCAGTGAGGAAGAGTTTTATCAGTGCCACTTGACAGAATTGTGTTTATGTGGGTGCATGTCTTATCCTGGCTAATTTAACGGGCCAAAATATTGAATTTCTGTTACTTTGTTTTCAAGTTGAATTTTTTGTCAAGTTTTTGTCATTATCTAGATCCATCATGTTCTTGGCCCATCTGTCTCCTGGGCTTTTCCTGTTAATTTGTATGAGACTTCTTTATTTTTAATATTTAAAGAGAACATTTAATTTCCTGACCTTATGTTATGATGGAGGAACTTTCTCTAGGGGAAGATTCTTCACTTAAAGTCCTTCAAGTCTGGGAACAAATATGGAAAGGGGTGAGGGAGGAGTGTCTTTGAACTTGAAAGGGAAAAATGATATCTTTACTTTTTTTTTATCCTTCACTTGAAATTGGGATTCTTTCAACTCTAAATGTAAGCAAGCAGCCACATTAATATTAGCACTACCCGCACTGGGCTGCCAATAAAAACCATAGATATTTTTACATCATATTTCACATATCAAAATATGATTTATGCTCATCACTATATCAAAATTATAGTGGCTTTCAGATCTGTCACTAGATCATGGTATTTAGTGGGCTAATTAAGAAGAATGTATTTTACTACACCACAAAATTTTTAAAATATTTTTTATGACTGAATTTCAGCAGAGTTCGTTTCCTTTGTCATTCTGTGTATTTTATTGACTCCACTTAAAAACATTCTAAAAGAGGCGCTTGGGTGGCTCAGTTGGTTAAGCATCTGACACTTGATTTCAGCTCAGGTCATGAGCTCACGGTTCATGAGATCAACCCCCACATTGGGCTCTGTTGACAGTGCAGAGCCTGGCTGAGATTCTCTTCCCCTCACTGTCCCTCCCCCAAAATAAGTAAATAAACATTTTTAAAAACATTCTTTTTGAAAATAATTTTACGTTTATTTATTTTTGAGAGAGACAGAGGACAGAGTGTGAGAGCGGAGCAGCAGAGAGAGAGGAAGACACAGACCTTGAACAGGCTCCAGGCTCTGAGCTGTCAGCACAGAGCCTGACACGGGGCTCAAACCTGAGATCATGACCTGAGCCAAAGTAGGACACTTAACTGACTGAGCCACCCAGGTGCCCCCTCCCCAAAAAACTCTAAAAAGGGAGTCCATAGCTCTTATCAGGTTGCCAGTATGGCCCATGGCATCAAAAACTTAAGAGTTCCTGTCTGGAAGTAACAGTCATGAATTCTTTTCACCCTTGACTCATCTGACTCAGAAGTTAGAGACTCAGAGGTACCTCAGGTGCCTCAGTTGGTTAAGCATCTGACTCTTGATTTCAGCTCATGTCATGATCTCACAGTTCATGAGTTCGAGCCCCATGCAGGGACTAGCTTGTGATTCTCCATCTCTCTCTCTGCCTTCCCCTGCTCGCACTTTGTCTTCCTCAAAAATAAATAGAGTTTTTTAAAAACTTAAATAAAAAGAATTTAGAGACTCAGGAGTTTGAGAAGGAACAGAGTATTTTCAACGCCTCCTCTGACCTCTCCTGAGGTGTCTCTCCGTCTCTCGGTCCCTCTCTCTCTCTAATCAGCCCGCTCTCTGCCATGGAAAAAATTGTCCAAGGGAGCCTCTGCCATGGGGACAATCGCAGTCATCTTGTTCTGCCTGTGACAAGTCAGGCAACTTTACTTCTAAGGTAAAGTATTAGGAAACCTGCTACANAACCTGCGATTTATTTTCTTATATACTATGAAGTCATGGCTCTCTAACTGGATTCTTCTCAACTTTTAAGTAGCTAAAAAAATTTATCAAGTGAGTATTTGTTGAGTAATCTTTCATTCTTCCCTCCTTGTGAAACAAACATTGGGTGTCCATTCTGCATGAGGCCCGGTGCTTTGTATTAGCAATTCAAGGGAGGGAAAGACCCAGCTCCTACTGCCCTGATTTTTAGTACCCCCTTGTTCATATACAAAGCTCTTATGTAATTCAAGGTCTCATGGTCAAGGGTGGGCGGCATTACTTTGGCAAGATGGTCCACAAACCCAAGGGGACTGAGACCAGAAGGCTTTGATGAAAGACAGGTTAGTTATTTTCTGCCCTTCTCAACTGCAGTGACCAGGGCTGAGTGAAACTTGCCTGGGCGGGGATGCATAAGTAAGATGAATTGTCAGATGTTATTAGTTTAGGGTCCAAACACACACACACACACACACACACACACACTCATCAGCAGGGAAAGACAGAAAACTGAGGTCAGGGGACCTGGCATCCACACCAGAGGATCCCTTGATTTGAGCTACAATCAGAGTGATGCGGCCACCCGGGAGCCCTCGAGCTTCCTAGCTGGGGACACTACACAAACACATAATACTTGTGCATGGTGTTATGGGTGGGAGGGACAAAGAACGACCCACTCAGAGTCAGGGAGGGGAAAAGGCACAAACGCCGGCCCAGGTGTGCAGGCAGGCCCAGCCCTGCTCCGAGTTTGCCCCTTAGCATCTCGGGCCCTTCATCCACGTGTCCCCACAGAGCTCACACTGGGGGGGCGGCCGGTGGAGTCCGTCCGTCACAGCTGGCGGCGCCCCTTCGTGCAGCGTGGCCTACTCGGAGGAGCCTGGTGGAAAGGTAATGCCTGCTCCCTCCGCCAGGTGCCTGAGGGGAACCCAGAGCCAGTCTCCCCCGCGTCACAGGCCCCCCCATCCCAACACCACACATCTCCCTCCACACATCTTGCCCAGAGCCCATGCAGCCGTGACCCCATGGGCCTCTGCCTTCAAGCGGCACACACACCAGGGACAACCACAGTCTCTGCCACCACAGTGGCTGTCAGAGTCCCCGCCCAGCCTTCCTCTGCGAGTGTCCAGCCCCACGGCCCTCTCCCTGGGCATCCGGCCAGCCCCAGCCATGGAAACTCATGACTCCTTTGTGCTCTGTATTAATCAAATGACCTCCATTCAGCTTAGCCCGCTGTCTTTCATCTACTTCTTACTTCTGATGTTTGTGTTTGTATCTGTCACCCCGGTTCATTTTCCAAGGGCTGTCATCGTGCATGCCCCTAAGCTGAGAATAGCCTCAAACCTGGGAAATATATGGCCAGCTACAGAACATTCCTGAAAATAAATTTAGGGCCACATCCCGGGATCTTGTGAGGGGAAGGTCAGAGGAGAAGGGCCAATGTTGTCTTTTCTGGGTTTCCCCAGTGTTTGACAGGCAGACCCCACATGGAGGCTGGGAAGGAAGGTGGGCCTCTCTGAAAGCGTTTCTGGATCAGGTTGGTTCTTGTCTGACACATGCGGCTCTTGGGGTGTTTGTGCATCTACCACAGATGTGGGGGGAAGGGCAGTGAAGCCCCCTCCTCTGTCATGCCTCTCAATGCTTAACACCTGGCACCTTCTCTGCTGTTTACATGCCTCCCTCCCTCTGCAAGCAGAAGCAGGCAGGTAACCCTGCAGACCACAGCCCGCAGCACATAGTCTGGAGTTATCGTTCTCAGAGGCGAGGACCCTCCCAGGAGATTCCAGAAACCAACACAGTGCTGTGCCAACCTCTCCTATCCTCCAGGGGTGCCCTGGCTTTGATGCTCAGCCACACCCCCGACACACAACTTCCTCAGTTCCAGCCGGTGAAGACTGAACCTAAGCGTCACCACCTTTCATCTGGGCTGGGCAATCTCACTCGTTCCGGCTTTACTCAGGTATGGAAGACCAAGAAGAGCGAAACGCACCTTGGGTACCTGGACAACTCAGTCAGTTCAGAGTCAGTTGAGTCTGACTCTTGACTTCAGCTCAGGTCATGATCTCACAGCTCCTGGATTTGAGCCCAGCGCTGGGCACAGAAAAGCACAGAACCTGATTGGGAATCTCTCTCCTTCCTTCTCTGGCTCCCCTCCCCCTCACAATAAATAAGTAAACTTTAAGAACTAAATACTCCTTTATCCAAATGAGGATTTTGAAAGAAGCATGTTGTCCCGGCCATGAAACATGCACTGGACAAATAGAGTCTGGGAGCAGAGTTTCAGGGGGAAACGTGTCTTCTCCTCCAGGCACTTGCTGAGGGCAGGCTCTGCCTCCACTGAGTGCTTAGCCTCCAGCACAGCCCTTGGCATTCAGAAGGCTCAGAAATGTGAACATGGACCATATCTATGACTATGACCTTCTTGGCACTATAGAACCTGTCCTGAGTACTCGGCTGTAGAAGTCACACTGGCTAAACTAGAAGTTAAATTAGAAAGGCTAGAGGGGCACCTGGGCAGCTCAGTCGATTAAGCATCCAACTCTTGATTTTGGCTCAGGTCATGATCTCACAGTTTATGGGTTTGATCCCTGCATCCAGCTTTGCGCTGACAGCACAGAGCTTGCTTGGGATTCTCTCTTTCCCTCTCTCTCTCTCTCTCTCTCTCTCTCTGCTCCTTTACACCCCCAATCCCTCCTCAAAATAAATAAATACTTTTTTTAATGTTTTATTTATTTCTAGGAGAGAGAGAGAGAGAGACAACGCGAGCAGGGAAGGGTCAGAGAGAGAGGGAGTCATAGACTGAAACAGGCTCCAGACTCTGAGCTGGCAGTCAGCACAGAGCCCAACGCGGCGCTCGAACCCACGAACCGCGAGATCATGACCTAAGCAAAAGTCGGACGCTTAACCGACTAAGCCAACCAGGCGCCCCAAATAAATACATTTTTAAAAATAAAGTAAAAAACCTGGGAAGAATGGCCTAGAAACCAGTGTTTTGATGGACTCTTGAAGTCTTCTTTAATACAGAATGACCCAATTTGAGAAAAGAGAATATTAAATGAAGCATGACCGTTGTTTTCAAATACTTAAGGATGGTCAAAGGGAGGAAAGCAACTTTATTTTAGATAGTTCTCGGTGTGGGGTGGGGAGGAAATAAGATCAATAGGTAAAATTTACAGAAAGGCGATTTTCAGCTCAATATAAAAAACAAAACACTTTTACAGTTTGAGCGGCCCCAAATGGGTCATACTGTTTTATGAAGTAGGGAGCATCTCACCACTGGAGACGTTCAAAGAGACTATACAACTTCTACAGAAGATTTCTGCATTGAGTAGTAGAGATGAGCAGATGATCTCTGAAGTTCCCACTAATTCTAACACCTTATCATATCATATCAGGGATAAGAGATGATAATGGAAGGTGAAGTTCATATAGTTGCACGTTTATTGAGCCTCCACAATATGCCGGGATATGGTGGTTATTGGGTCACATACTGTGCAAAGTTCTGGAGCTACCAAGAAGAATCAGGTTTCTGGATTATTTCATGCAACAACAAATGGAATTGTGTACAAAAAACAGCCAGGTGGGCAGTGTCAATTCTACCTGAGTAATTTGGCAAGGATTTGGAAGTTGAGATGACACCACAGAGGAGGGCTTTTAGAGAGGTAAGCCTTCTGGAGAGGGGCGTTCCCCACACAAGGCACCAAGAAGAAAGTGGAAAAGTCTTGTTCTGTGTGCAGGCATATCCTCCCACACATACAGAAAGTGCCAGCACGACAAATGTACAGCCATTACAGGCAAGTTGGGTCAAGCAGTAAAATGACGCAAACAGCAAAAATATGCAGCAGGGGCGTGAAGAGATGTGACCCAGGGGCATGAAGAGATGTGACCCAGGGGCGTGAAGAGAGGACTTCCCAGGTGGTCCCTGCCAAAGAGACCCCAGGACTTCCAGGAAAGCTCGTGCCTGTTGTGGAGACAAGAGCCATCTTGCTCCAGTTTCTCTAATCCGATCCTATCACCCATTCTCCTTGAGGAGACTTGAGGGGAGTAAAAACCTTTGGCTTTTCCATGTGAACCACCTATAATGGGAGGGAGTGGGGAGGGGGCATCCGACAAGAGATTCTGAGCTGGAAGCAGAACCTAAAATATCCCATAGGGTATCACGTGCCAACACCCATGAGGTCAGGCGGGTCTGGCTCTCACCGCCTCTTGGTTAACTTGCTTAGGGATTTTTGTTGTAGTTGCCGTTGTTGTTGTTACTCTATTTCACACCTTGGTGAGGCCTCTAAGGAAACCATCTATTCCATCCAACCATACGTGAAATTATTGAGCACCCATTGCACGGATTTCCTCCATGCTTTATCTGTCCTTCTCTGTCCATCCCCTACTCGTTCAACAGGTCTTCACTGAACACACAGTGTGTGTCAGTCACTGCTTAAGAAAAAGTGATAGAACACTGAACAAAACAAGACAAAGCCCCCATCCCTATAGGAATCTCTGCTACGCCCCCTCCTGAGCCCCAAGCCTAGAGTGCCATACAGAGCAAACCCAGAGAATAAAGATCCTTCCTTGAATACAGCATTCTCTAAGTGGATCTTTTCTTGACTTGCCCACTCTGAATCCGACTTTAACTGTAATTCTCAGTCAGAGCCCAACAGACCCACAAAGCTATTTATACCTACATCTGAAGGGTATTTTAGCTGAGGACTTTATGGAAATAGGGATTGAGGATGGTAGAACATCTTGCTATCACGTTACAATTTATAGAAAATTAAAGAAAACTCTCTGCTAAAAGACGGCTCTAATTTCCTAGTTTCAGTATCCTCATCAGTCTATTTCTAAAGATACTTCTCTTCCCTCAACTCTACTGATGTCTGCCTGCACATAATGGCCGGGCAGAAATGACTTTGTCTGACAGCCACCTGTCTCTTTCTGGGACTCTGGTGACTCTCTTTACTTCCCCATGTCTCAGTTTCTTATCTGTAAGATGACCTAATAATAGTAACTCCCTCATAGTATTACAGTGATGTTCAAATGAGTTCCACCTGCAAAGTGCTTTAAAGAGGAGATAGGTTTACGAAGTGTGCCAGCTAACATTTACTGCTGCTGTTGTCCCTTCACCCCTTCCTTGTTCCAAGGTTTTACTATTTCAAATCCAAAGGCTAGAGTATAGTGCCTTGACGCTAGTAGATCCCAATAAATAACACATCAGATGAATTCACAAATCGGTACAGGAAACATGAGTCCTGTCCTCAAGAAATTCACAATCAGTAGAAGAGGCAGAGACATGCATAACCCACGACAGTCAGAGTCAGTCTATAGAAGATCACACCACAACGGTATGACACACGAAAGCCCACGATTAATTCTTCCTGGAAAGATTAACGACGGTACCATCGAGAAGAGTTGACAGTAAGATCAGACAATATGACTGAAACTGATTGAGTTCCAGGTGTTGATGAATCATTTAGAGATAAAATTGCTCATGAGGAAAAACGAGACACAGACCTGGAGCTCAGCGAGGTTGGTCAGAGCTACAGACACAGACATAAGAGCCATCACATAAAGGTGATCAGTGAAAGCCCTGAGGGTTTTGGGACCAAGAATGGGAAAGGACAATACTTTGAAAAAACAATCATAGAGAGAGAGCACTTTGACATTGTTAAAAGACCCAGCAATAGCACTGCTAGGAATTTACCCAAGGGATACAGGAGTGCTGATGCATAGGGGCACATGTACCCCCATGTTCATAGCAGCACTTTCAACAATAGTCAAATCATCAAAAGAGCCTAAGTGTCCATCAACTGAGGAATGGATCAAGAAGATGTGGTTTATCTATACGATGGAATACTACACGGCAATGAGAAAGAATGAAATCTGGCCATGTGTAGCAATGTGGATGGAACTCAAAGGTATTATGCTAAGTGAAATAAGTCAAGCAGAGAAAGACAGATACCATATGTTTTCACTCATATGTGGAATAGGAGAAACTTAACAGAGAATCATAGGGGGGCGAAAGAGGAAAAATAGTTGAGGAGAGGGAAGGAGACAAACCAC
Organism: Crocuta crocuta; assembly: GCF_008692635.1. Lineage (NCBI taxonomy): Eukaryota > Metazoa > Chordata > Mammalia > Carnivora > Hyaenidae > Crocuta > Crocuta crocuta. Next base: position 787,162 of record NW_027529596.1, on the reverse strand, counting down.
AAGAGACTCTTAAATACTGAGAACAAACTGAGGGTTGATGGGGGGTGAGGGAGAGGGGAAAATGGGTGATGGGCATGGAGGAGGGCACTTGTTGGGATGAGCACTGGGGGTTATATGGAAACCAACTTGACAATAAACTATATTACATACATACATACATACATATATAAACAAACAAACAAACAAACAAATAAAATATTGTACTGAGGGGGGAAAAGGCTGCACAGGAGTTAGTACCTGGTGAAGATGATGGCATTAATTAGAACACTGACAAGAAGTCATTGGGTTTGTTGTTAATGAATATCTAGTGATCTCTGAAAGAATTATTTCTGTCCATGGTTGGGGCAGAGAACAAAAATGAGTTAGGGGGAAATGGATGTGAATCGGTGGAGAAAATCGGTGCAGATGACTTGCTCTACAGTGGAGCAGAAAGATGCCAATAGAACCCAGAGAACACAAGCAAGCACTTTATAATGAACAGTCATGACTCACTTGGGCATGACATAGGTCATAAAACCAGAGTAAGAGGCTTGGGAAGAAGGAAGTTAATCAAGTCTTTAGGTATGATTTTCAGGTTACGGAAACTACAGGAGACTGAGGACCTCGTTAAACAACACCGAGAAGCAGTAATCAGAAAAATTCAGACTATGGGGCATTTCTGGACCTGACATGCTTTCCTCAACAGGTGAATAGCATGACAGGAAATAAAAGGGGTCTGGGAAAATGCTCTTAATTAGACAAAAATGAAGTGACACAGAAATCGAGCATAATCTGTAAGCCCTATTTGAATCCTAACTTAAACAAACCAAGCATAAAAAGACATTTTTAAGACAATGATGAAGAAAAAGAGAAACACTGATAAAGTGTCACAGAAGATTGCAATTGTTGAATCTGGGTGAAGGGACAAATTGCTTTGTCCTGAGTTTTATCACATACAAGGATGTTTTGTTCTCCCTACTTTTGCGTATGTTTAAATGCTGTTATAACAAAAGTTAAATCAAAAGTATGAAAAGAGAGGAAATGGTGGAGGTACCACAGTCCCAGAAAAGAAGCACAGAGAATGGCGTTGGGACACAGGAAGGGGTTTTGTCTTTTGGCACAGGGGAAAATCACCAAAGGACAAAGGCTGTCCTGCAGGGTGGAGGAAGGGAAGGGAGAGAAAACGAGGAAGGGCTTGTCTGGGGACCTCAGAATTCTCAGCAAAGGAAGGGATGAATTGTCTCCCTACGATGGAAGAAACAGGGCACCGGGATCAGGGCTTGAGGAGGGAGAGAACATCGGACTCCACCTTGCACGATGCCAGAGAGAACAGCCTGGCAGAAAACCACCACAGAGCCGACTCGAGGGCTCCGGGGAAGCTCGTCGGCAGAGTTTTATTAGAAGGACCGGTCGGAGGTTCTGAGATCTCGCCAAGTAGGAAGCAGTCATATTGTTTCTGGGGATTTCAATGCCTCACAGAAAGAGGTGAATTTTTTGGAGACTTTGGAACTCTGTCGGGAGAGTTAGAGGTAGATTGCTTCTTGTTTGCTCATATACTTGTTTTTATAATACGGAGATTTTTATTACCTCTTGGATGAGGCCATAGAGATGGCTCTCCCTTTGCCAGTACACAAGGCAGGTGTTGTCTATGATACTTTATTAGTTCCCAGAGATTCCACTTCTTCGCCCACCCACACATGCACCAGCCACATCCTCTATATAGACAAGTCTCATCCACACAGATCGAGTGGGGGTCAGCTCACTGACACATTTTGCCCCAGATAGGACCTAGTAGAATGGATAGAAATATTAGGTATTTGGTTCCTGCTCATGCCTTCTGGTTTAAAGCAAAAAATACCTGCCAGTGAACTTCCTTAGTGTTGTTGCATGAAAGCTAAGCCTCCTTGGTGCAGTAGGTGACTTTTTCCATCCATGTTTTTCTCAAGGTCCTTTGGATTCTTTCTTCCTCCCAGCCAGACTCTTTAAAACCCCACTGCAATTTCCTGTCACGAGCCCCCAGAATTCAGAGAGCTGACGCCCCAAATACTAGAATTTCTTCAGAACGTTGAGTGATTACAGTTGTACAAGAAACGCTTACCCTAGAGTGGCCTTCACTACTCAGAGAAATTAGCAAGTCAATCTTAGTTATGCTTAAGGAGAGCTTCGTGTAGGGGAGTGGGGAGAGACAGAGTGTTTTCTCCTCGGGGAGGAGGGGACACAGCACAGCAAATTAAACACCCTGGCACACAGCCATCCAGAGAGACTGCCACTTCCATGCTTCTGGTCATAGGCTCCAAAGCCTCTCCATCACGGAAATTTTCTGTATTTGTGGAAAAATCTCCAGGAGTGCAGAATGGCAAGAGACCTACCTGTGTCAGGCTGATGGATACGTTCCAGGCTGTCTGAAAAGGACGGGCTCACTAGTAAATGACTGGTGTCCACGAAATCCGAGGGAGTAATTTAACTTACACAAGAGAGAAGAAACAATACTCTTCACATGACGTGGGATCTGTAAAAGACTTTCCATTGAGCCCAGTGCATAGTGAGTGTTCAAAAATACTAGTCTTCTTGTAAAGTGACTTTGGTGAATCAAAGAGGGCATGTGTTAAGCTCTGTTTCTTGATTTAGAATCTGGTTATACAGGTGTATTTAGCTTATAAAAATTCATTGAGTTGTATCCATACAATCCCTATATTTTTCCCTACATAGGTTATACTTGAATTAAAAGCCACTGATTTTTTTAAAATGTTTTATTTATTTCTAGGAGAGAGAGAGAGAGAGACAGCGTGAGCAGGGGAGGGTCAGAGAGAGAGGGAGAAAAGCCACTGATTTTTTAAAATGTTGCTTGTCACAAGTGAGTGATCTATTCATTAAACAAGGGCCATCTCTGCTTGAGTTAATTAAAGGATTACTTGAAAGATTTGAATTTTATATTTTTTCAAATATTCAATAATTTGAAAATCCCTTCCCATCTTTTTCATGGCTTTCTTATCAAGTAAGTGCAGGAGGAAAGGCAAGATAGAAGGAATCCTATAACAATATCCTGTATTCTACGCTTATAATACATCCTAACTTTAATTATATAATTATTTGTGAAACGTGTGTGACTATTTGCATAACATCTGTCTCTCTCCTGCTGGGTTGCTGGATTGTACGTTTCATGAGACCCAGGAGCATTTTCTCCATTTCATTAATTATATTGCCAGCACCTAGTGAGGAGCCGAGCACATAATAGATGTTCAATAAACATTTGTTGAATGAGTCGGGAAATGAGTTTGAAATCCAGCCTTAGTTTTAGTTGGGTAAAAATCTAGAGGATACTTTGGACAAACCGTGGCTAAGATATATATCTGTGCCCCTAATACCATAAAAAAAAAATGAGAATACAGAAGAAAAATATTTTAGGGTGGCTCTGACATTCTTTTTGTGCAAATTTTTGAAAATAAAATGTCAAATTGCTTTGTCCTTATTTTTATCACATACAATGTTTCATCTTAGTAGCACTTGGTACACTGGTTTCCCTATTTTAAGTGTATTAGTGAATCTTCATATTTATATGTAATAATCCTTTAAGATAAGGTCACAAAGGACCCAAGGGAGGAATAAATGAAATATAAAAGTCAAGACTGACTTTTTAATAACAGGAAATAGCCTATGCTAGGGAAAGATGAAGTACCTGGTAAGCACAAAAGAAAGAGAGAGACATTATATCAAAGATGCAGAAGCCAGGGAAGAAGAAGACATTGTAACAAGAATTTAAGAGACTGAGAGAAAAATTGTGCCTTTATTTGCCCTGACATGGGGATGGGGGTTGAGGGGCAAGGGCACCCATTTAGAAAGACATGTCCAAGTGCAAATCCCGCCAAAGGCAAGGCTTGAAGCAGAGGTCTGTCTGAGGATCTGCTCAGTGCTCTCAACCTCTTCTTTCTCCAGCTCAGGGCATCCCACGGGTGTCCTCACTCACCACCAAACCCCCACGGTCCTTGTACGGCTGGGTGCCCACCTGATCTCCCCGCAGAGTCGTGTTCCCATCCCCCTCCTCCCCAGGTGCCATCTCTGACTCCTGGATTTTTTCTCCTTTCAGTCGTCTATCCTATGTCTACGCCAGGATCCAAGATCTTTTCTTCACTTAAAATTCCTTTCATAACTTTTTAAAACATCACTTTATTGAGATAATTTACATACCATGCAACTCACCTATTTAAACTGTACAATTTAATAGCTTTTAGTATATTCACAGAGGTGTGCGATCACCACAATCAAGTTTAGAACATTTTTATCATCTCAAAAAGAAAATCTGTGCCCATTAATAGCCACCCCCCTTCCTCCCCAACTCCCAGGTGAGGCAGCCACTAATCTACTTCCTGTCACTATAGATTTGCCTCTTCTGGACATTTCACATGAATGGGATCATCTGATATGTGGTCCTTTTTGTCTGGCTTCCTTCACTTTGCTGTTTTCAAGGCTCATCCATGTTGTGGCACCTGTCAGTACTTACTTCCTTTTTATTGTCAAATAATATTCCATCGAATGGCTTTATCACATTTATTCATCCATCAGCAGTTGATGGACATTCCATCTTATTTCCACTTTTTGGCTATGAGGAAAAATGCTGCTATGAACATTTGCATAATGTTCTTTCATAGGATGGTAGGGCCAGAAGAGAATTTAGCAGTCATCCGGCCGAATCCCCTCTCAGCTCAGGGGTCACATGGCACGGCCAGAGGAAGATGTACAAAGGATAGGAGAGCATAAGCCAAAACCCAACTTTCTGCACCGGTATTATCAAAAGCAACTCTTTAATTGATCACTTAGTGAACTCAGTCATGGGCTATCATTACTTCAGCTCTAAATGGCTTATTTCATTTTCTACTGAAGTCCTCAGTTGAACCTCACTGAAACGGATGATTTTCTTCAGGTACTGTTAATATCTCTACAAGCAGGCTACTTCCACAGGCTTCCTCAGATTGTATTCACTCAAATCCAGCATCTAAGAAGAATGTCTTTCTACCCTTATCTACAAGTGTTGTCAATATCGTTCCTTTGATCAACCTGACGTTCCTCTCTGTCTTTGTTTCTTTGCATTTTTGTGCAGTTTTGTATTGCCTTATGCTGCTAAAATGAGAAACTTTACTTTTCCACTTCGAGAAATCCAAACTTTGCTGTTGTCAGTTGGTCTTTGGATACTGTGTTAATCCATACCAGCCCACGTTTTCCTTGTTTTACAGTGGCCTGTTGGCTGGTGTAAGGTCTGGGATCTTATCTCACCTTTTCAGGTAAAAAACCTGTTTCTTAAGCCTAAACTTTCTCCAAGGTCCCTTGCCCAGTGGGTGGTTTTGGCTCCTTGATTCTCTAAGGCAGCAGCCTTCAAACTGGAGTATGCCTTCACACACATAAAACATACCCAGGGAGTACGTACTAGGGTGTAGTTTCAACAGAATCAATTTCCAGATCCTCAACTTCTGTCTGAACTCTCTCCTAATCAATATGGGTGAGGACATAGCTGTTCATGCTGTTTTCCTTGACCACTAATTGTTTAACTTAATGAAAGAAAAACTCCAGAGTGAAGGAAAGAAAAGGAAAGAAAAAGAAGAGGTGAGAGGAGAGAAGAGGAGAGGAGGGGAGGGGACGGGAGGGAAGAGAAGAAGGCCAAGACACCAAACAATGCCACAATCTTAAATTTGTGTGTGTGATACAAGGGTGTCTCTGATGACGTAGGGAAAAGAATCCACAAATCAAGTTGTTTCCAATTCTTTGCTTTCTACAGAACTGAAAATGTTAGTTGATGGATCATTAAGAATCAGTTTTAGTGAGCAGTAACTCTTGACTACTACCTTTAGTTCTTTTTACTTATATGAATGAAGTTCCTCAGTACTTATGCCTATAAAAAATAGGAACACTAGCTAACACTGGTAATAAGTAATATGCATCCAAGAATATATAAACAAATTGAAAAAGCATCCTTTCATGCATTTGTGTATGTATTTATAGTACAATTTTACTCTGTTGAATATTTATCAAAATTTATGATATATTTTTGTTGTTTTAACCAACTGAATGATAAATAATGATAAAAGTTCATTTTAAATTGAATGAACACCCAAAATCTTGCACTAGTTCATAAAACAAAAATTTTAAGTATCTTTTAAGAGATAGAATTACGACAGAATAAACAAAATATTTCAAACTATAAAATTATTTTACATCTAGATAAAATTGTATGGGAGTCAGTAAAGTGAAAATGTTATTTTTATAAGTTTATTTATTTGTTTTGAGAGAGACAGAGTGAGCAGGGGAGGGGTAGAAAGAGACGGAGAGAGAGGGAGAGAGAGAGAATACCAAGCACCGACTGCAACATGGGGCTTGAACTCACAAACTTTGAGATCATGACCTGAGCCATAACCAAGAGTTAACCAACTGAAACTGAGCCATCCACATGCCCCAAAAATGTTATTTTACAGAGAAAAGAACAATGTAAACTTCTGACCATTTAAAAGGAACTTCATGCAATTTTTGAATATTTAATCATTAATATTAGAAGGCAAAAGGGTATTGTGAGAAGAATAATATTCTAATTTGTATTTCCCCAAATTTTCTTTATTTAAAACACATTTTAGTTCATTGAGGATAGTCATTAACAGTGACTTTAAAATCGTCTTTTGGTCCCAATATCTGTTTAATCTTCAGGTCTGATCTGCTTCATGTTCTTTTCTCTTGGGACTGTGTTTCATTCGTGTGAATTTTGTGCTGGACATCACGAATGCTATATTGTGGAAAATCTGAATGTTGTTATTTTTCCCCAAAGAGAAAATTTCCTTTGCTTAGCAGATTGTTTCCTTGGCTTGCCTTGGATTGCAAACTCTGTTTTCTATGTGGAGCCTCTGGTCTCTTTTCAGATCTTTTTTTGTCTTTACCTGGCTGCTTTGAGTCTGCTCTGCCAAAATGTAGTTCAGGAGTTGATGAGGGATGTGGGTAGAGAGCATTTGGGGGTCCCCTCTCTGGTTCTTTGCCCTCCAGAGACAATGGTTCTCGCCACTTTCTTTGGTATTTAGTTTCCTGACTTTTTTCTTAGTCTCCAGACCTGAAAATTTGCAAGTTTTGTCATCTAATGCTGCTGTCATGTGCAGACTGTACTTATCCCCAAGTGAAAAGCCCCAGAGGGAATTTATTTGTATAATCTAGTCTTCCCTCTCCAGGCAAGTGTACACTTGTGTTTAGTCTCTTGTACCTTCAGATAATGTTTTTGCTTTTAAACTAGGTCCAGATTTTTCAGTTGTTTCCCATGTGGATGGAGGGAGAGTTTTTAGTTCATCATACCTGGAATCAGTTGTTTTAAAATGTCAACTGACATTTATGATTAGCTGGGAATGATACTCTTTGCCCTTATTTAGATTAATGATGAAAAATTTAGATGTCAATCTTATAATATAAAAGGATGAATCTTTTTTTCTTTCAAAATTCCTTTAAGGAGGTGGCATCAGAAACCTCTTCCGAGGCGTTTCACCTGACTCTTGCGAGAGCCTCTGTGACCACCAGCGCTGCCTGGGCTCTGATCACTTTCACGCAGGTGGAACCTGATGGTGCCTCGTCTCTGGCCTGTACCAAGTGTCTCTTGCCTCCCATCCTGTTGACCACGAGGCACAGTACGCGGTAGGACCCAGCATGGAGCCCACATATGCATGACCCAGGTTTGAGGGTGTTAAGACTCTCTGGGTAGAACTTTGACAGATGGGAGTTGGAAACCAGTGGGTGAGTTCTCTTTCCCCCTCAAGAATAATGTGTTGTTGTGTTGACTTTCCCACCATCCCTGGCTCACACCCCTTTACCCCCAAGATGGCACACAATACAGTAGCGGCACATTGTCTTCTGGGGTAGCCAGGTTAGGAAAGGAGTACAGGACCCCCACCCGTAGGCCTGTGGACACAGATTCAGCACGGATCTCTGGGCTTCTGAGCTCTCCTGCAGCGCCGACTCTGAAAACTTGCTCATCTCAGTGAGCCACTTTGCTCCTCGGGATGGATTTTATACCTGACCTGTGACTTTGGAGGGAATGGAATATCTTTTATGTCCAGAGCTTCTAGAAGGACTATTCCCTAAAGAAACAATAGGCCTTGTAACGCTGACTTCTCAGTCTTTCTTTTACCCCCCCTCTTCAAAATGTTCCTCTTGTATCTTATTTGTGAGACAGAGAATAAAGCATCCCTGGTAAGTGTACAGGAGAGGAAGATGGCGTTCAAACTGCACATGTTCTGTCAGACACACTCTTTTTAATACCTTAGCAATTTCCTGCCCTTGATCCTGTGAGTTTCATCGGCTGTATTCAGCCACCCTGTCGATGGGACTAATGTCAGGGAGAGAATCAAGGGGGTGAACTATGAAGAGAAGCAAATTGTCCTCCAATGTAAGGCAGAGCTTTCCAATATTTGCAAAAGTAAACAAGCAGAGCAGACAGAATGAGCGCCCTATGGGATAATGAGAGCTTGGTCTGGAAGCACCAACACAGAGGTTATATAATCCTCTATTTGAATGCTTTGGGGCAGAAATACTCAGGCTCGATCCCTCAGAGTTTCCAATTCAATAATTTGAGTTAGTCCGAGAAACTACATTTTTAACAAGTACTGAAGTGATGCTAACAAGCCTGGTCCAAAGACCATACTTTGAAAATTTACTTGTGGTGATGTTCTGATAAAACAACCCCTACACTGAGAAGCAGGAGAGTGTAGTGATTTATAGCACAAGCTCTGGAATCAGGTTAGTCCTGGGTTTGAGTCTCAGTTCGGCCATATACTCGCTGTGGGATTGAGGCAGCCTACTAACCTCCCTAAGCCTGCTTCCTCATCTGTGTAATTGGAAAAACAGATAGAACTTACGTCACTGGGTAATTGTGAGTAATGAATATATCAAAAGCAAAGTAGCCATTAACATTATCCTTCATTCTTTACAAGGAGCCATAATATGCCCTCCTCTGTGGCTGTCATTATTATCTGGCTCTCATCACTATAGGAATAAGGTCCTTTCCTTTCCAGAAGAAGAGCAGCTCTTCCAGAGTGAAAGCAGGACCATTCATCCACAGCAATACTCTATACATGCTATGCATCAGGAAACAAGGTTGGGCACCATTTTTTTTCTCCCACTAACACAATATGAACATGTAAACATCACCTTAATTAAGCCAACTTTCTAGAAAAAAAATGCCTTCCCCCTGTGCCAACAAATGCCACAATTAAAATAATCACCAGTCTACTCGGGAAACTCAATACTGACCACTAAAGGGGAAATCACTATAAACAAATGAGGTTTTCTAAAAATGAAGACAAAGTGCTATTTAGGATACCAAGTACAACCCAAATTTGCCTTTGAAGGAAAGAGGCCAGTAACGTCTTCTCCTTTTGACATCAGTGGGCATTGCAGGCTGTTCTGGATCCGACTGGAGATCAGTCAGAAAGCATCTCTGCCGACCGGAGAGAAAAACCTCAACAAAAGGGATTGTTCCATCATAGCCTTCAAATGTGTTTGCCCCTGAGTCTCCGCGTCAGCCTTTCCAAGCAGAAGTGAATTTGTGATTTCCTTCCCACACAGGTCTCTAATCAACAGAGTGAGGCCAGTCCCCTGTGGACCCCAAATGGCCATCTGACTCACATTCCAGGCTTCAGTAACAAGAGCATTTGGATGGGTAAGGCCTCAAGGGACAAAGAAAACAAAAAATAGAAGGCAAAAGCTGTCTCGGAAAGGCATAAAAACACCAAGAGACTTCAGGCCAACGCGTCCCCAGTTTCTGGCCAAAGCCCACACTGGAATTCCCCTCGGTCATGGACCACTGCCTGTTCCCATGGGGTCCAGGCATCTGGGGGCAGCCCTCACCAAGACAAAATCTCTATGGAGATGGAGAAGGTTCTGGGAACGACGAATGCCTGAAAGAGTCCTACTACTTTTGAAGGCACTTCAGCTAGGAACAGGGAGAGCCAGCATCTAGTTAGCAAGCACGGAACACAAACCGTTTGTCAGCCATGGTGATGGGAAGCCAACACAGCCCCTGGTTCTGCCTTCCAGAAGGCCCGGTCGGTATGGGAGCTTCCAAGGCATGTTTGGTTCCACGGGAGATGGGCTTATTCTGTGTGTCTCCTTAGGACAAGATACAGGAAAGCCTGAGAGGAGGCCTGTAGGGTTCTCACTGGCTTCCACAAAGTCGGAGTGGAAAACAGGAAGAAAATCCCCTCCAGTTTCTCTCTCTCAGAGCCCTGGAGAATGACAGCTCCCCAGAGCTTCCCCTTCAGGAAGCATCTACAGGGGAGCAAACCCAGCCCTCCACATCCTAGGAAGCCAGTCACCCAAGCAACAACACAAAAGGGGTCAGCAAAACTGGGTCTTTGATAACATGTGGGCATTTGCATTTCACAGAGTGGAGCCTGGAGTCAGGGTAGCTGGAGAACACAGTATCTCGCATTTGTCAGCAGGGCAGCCTTCACCGAAAGTCTCCATATCCAATTAAAGAAGTACTTATGACATCCCTAACAGAAGTCAAGCATTTCGGAGCCATCGCCTTATTATAATTTTGATATCCACCCCGTTAGCTCGTTATTACTGTCAAAAAGTGAATCTGAGAAATTGTGAGTTTGGCCCACATCCAAATATCTAAAGAGGAGGAACAGAATTAAGTTTTCTGGATCTATGAATTCTCCTTCGTTCATTATGTTGCCTCCTTGCCACCTGCCCCCGGGCAGCCTCCGAGGGGAACACCTCTGGAGAGTAGATGTCGTTAACCGTTTGAGTCTCCCCCTGCGCTCTGACGAAATGAGGAGGCGACTGACATCAGCTGAGCATTTGTGTGCTGAGCCCTTTCATACTCACTCCCTGTGAGGGGCTGATCATGTCCCACCGATTCTTATGTCGAAGCTCTGTCCCCCAGACCTCAGAATGTGGCTGTATTTACAGACAGGGCCTTTGAAGAGGTCATGAAGGTAAAATGAGATCGCATGGACAGAGTCTTAACACGATACAACTACTGTCCTCCTGAGCCGAGCATCTGTGACGGAAGGAGAAAGGCCCTCAGAAGAAACCAATTTTACTGACACCTTGATCTCAGACCCTCAGCCTCCAGAACTGTGAGGAAAATGGATTTCTTTGTTTAAGCCACCCGGTCTGTGGTAATTCGTACGGTGGCCCTGCAGACTAATAATACATTACCTCGCTTTATTTTTATAATATCTCTGTAAAAGTAGATGCGATATCCATTTTTGAGGTGATGAGTCAGAGGCTCAGAAAGGTAAAGCCACTTACAGGGGCCACACAGCCAGCAAGGGGCAGAGCCAAAACCTGTCTGATTGTAAACCCCCTTCTCTTTTGATGCCCCACCTGGCCTTTTAGGCAAGTTTGGTTCTGACTCTAAAACTCCTCTATGTCCTGTTCCAAAACAGCGGGCTTAAAAACTCCCACGAGGATGAAAACGTTAACGGGGGGCTTCACACACGAGCCTGCCCTGGGATTTCAAAGACACAAGAGTGAGGAGAGCTGTTGAGGCCAGATGAGCTATAAATAATAACTGCAGTATTTGTAGGAAAGCAAAAAGAAGACTGATTTCCCTCTGTGAATCACAAGGCTTTTAAGCCTAAGGAAATTCTCACATTTTTTTTCCAGTGGAGGAAGATTTACCACATTTTGGGGGTTCAGGAGACCAAAGACCACTAATGGATTTTTGGCTGGAAAATCTCCCAAAAACTCTTTGCGTGTCTGTGTGTTATCTAATCAACATTTGCACGGGGGGTGAAAACGCTTGGCTTCCAAACTACATGCCTGAAATGTGCAAGAAATTATAACTTTCTTTACCTCAACTTCTCATTCATACACCAGTTCTGCCTATTGGCAGAAAACTTAACCCAGTACTCGGGGACTGAAACAGAAAAGTCATGTTATTTATTTTTTAAATGTTATTTATCTATTTTGAAAGAGAGAGAGAGCATGTGCAAGCAGGAAAGGGGCAGAGAGACAGGGAAAGAGAGAATCCCCAGCAGGCTCCACGCTTAGCGTTGAGCCCAAGGTGGGTCTTAACCTCATGAACCGTGAGATCATGACCTGAGCCCAAATCGAGAGTTGGGCGCTCAACCAACCCAGCCCCCCAGGCGCCCCAGGAGGACTTTTTTAAAAAATATTTTATTTATTTTTGAGAGAGAGAGAGACAGCATGAGCAGGGGAGGGTCAGAGAGAGAGGGAGACACCGAGTCCGAAGCAGCTCCAGGCTCTGAGCTAGTTGGCAGCACAGAGCCTGACGCAGGGCTCGAACCCACAAACCGTGAGATCATGACCTGAGCCGAAGTCGGACACTTAACCGACTGAGCCACCCAGGCGCCCCAGGAGGACTTTTTTTTAAAGAGTAATCAGTTGAACCTGGTCATTTCCATCTTCCCCTCCCCCACCTTCCTCACAGGGTGGCAGCTGCCATGCCATCTGCCTTCGTCCTTCAGGGCACTTGCTGGAAGTCTCAGACTCTACCAGCTTTCCAGCCCTTGGTCCGCTGGGGTCTTTCTGCTTCTCTCCATTGTCTCAAGGTACACAGGCAACCACTCAGCTCATGCTGGGCCCCTCCTGACCACGCCAGACGACATGTGGGCCCTTCCTCCTGCTGGGACATCCAAGCAGTGCCACAGGAGCGCCGTCTACAGTGACCCAGTGTGGCCCTCTCCCCCCTCAGCTCCCCCGTCCAGGTCACAGTGGCCCCTCCTACAGCAAAGGTGGCTTTGACTCTCCGATTCCCAACCCGTAACACCCCCTGAGCCCAGAGTGGGAAGGCCAAGGCCAGCTTGAACCCTTTCCCAGGGACAGTGGCCTTGCTTCTGGGGCTCCTGTTCCCTCCTAATCTCCCCAGGCCTTAGCTGGTCCAGCAGCTGAGGTCTGTGGCCACACGTCTCTGCTCTGAGCAGCTGTTGTTTTTGAGCAGATTATTAAAAGCACTTCGACTCGTACAAATCGAAATCTTGACTTTTAAAACCATGGTTTCTGCTTTCAGGGTTAAGAATGCGTAAGTCCCAGGTTTCCCACCTCAAGAATGGACAGGACTACACCTACTTTTACAGGGAAATTATGCAAATGAAGTGAGCCTGTTTGGAAACCGAAGGGCCAGGAACTTGACTCTTTGCTTGTCTATATTTTGCGCAATCCCTCCCCAACATAATTGTGCTGCTGAGAGAGGGCAAGTCCAGGGAGGGTAAGGAATTGCAAAGGGAGAAAGATACGTAATTATATTCTAAATCTTATTATCTCTGTATCATACAAAAATATATATTATATGTAATATATGTTAATATATTATTTATAGTATATAAATTTATTATAATCTATAATACACAATAACATTATATTGTGTTATAATACACAATAACATTATAATAAGTATATAATTATTATATCAGACTGACTCATTGATGGGCGATTGGGGCTGTGGTCTCCCTGCTGGACAAGACACCTCCTGAGAAGGTAACTCCGTCAATTAACAGAGATACCAGTTTCCCTTCTGATAGTCTCTTGCTCGCTTCAGTCAGGTTTCTGCTCAGATGTCATCGGTTCAGGGAGACCATCTCTGCCCCTCTTTCAAACAGCAACAAACCCGACACTCATCACCTCTTTCTCTGGCCTGCTTTATTTTTCCTCATTGCTCTCTTCACTACCTGACATGCGTCACGTGCCTGGCTTTTTCTTCTATATTGCCAAGTCCCCCTACGCACACACACCCCTAGGATGTCAGCTCTGTGAGAGCACGACCTTGTTCCATGTCACACTCCCCATGGCTGGAACAGTCCCTGCACACAGCGGGCACTCAGGAAGTCTCAGTTGCAGAGAGGGAGGGGGGTAAACAGGCTGGCTGTCACCCCCTCCCCTTGCTTCTCAGAGACACCCCCAAAGGCTCTAGCTCAGGAGTGCCCAGCATCTTGATAGGAAGCATCCTGAGATTTGCCATCTGGCTTCTTTCAGGAACCCGGGTGCATGTTCATTTCTTCTCCAGCCGCTGCGGCTGCTGCTGACTCGGCAGAGTTCTCAGATGCGCCCGAGCCTTCCTGGGAGCTGCCTTCCTCAGCAGGTGGATGGGGAAGCTCGTCCCGGAGGCTGGGAGGCAGGGTCCCCGCAGCCGCCTCCCGGGAACAGTGCAGAGAAGAGGGGCCCTGCCGGGGAGGAACGGGGGTCCCCGGGGTGTGCAACACTTCCCTTTCTCCAGGTGGGCCCACAGCCTCTCGAAGTCCGAGGGTTGGCCTGGAGCTGGAGGAAGTAAAGCCTCCGGCCCACGGGGCAGCCACTCTGCCATGAGGCTTGCCTTCCTTGCACGCCAGCCTCCAGCTGCTTCTGCCCTTCCGTCTCCCGTTCTCTCCCCACCGGGCTGTGCTCCACGAGCTTCGCTGCCCGACAAGGTCCTTCCCGGTCTCCTTTCCTGGTAAATTTCACCGGCTTTCAGGACTCAACGCAGATGTCGCACGTCCCTTCCAGCCCAGGTGAGTCCTCCTTCGCCCCGAGCGAGCTGTGTTCTGCTCAGTCAGAACCTGTCACTCTGCACCGCGGTGGCATCTGTCTCCCCACGCGTGAGGCAGATGCTGAAAACAGACGCTGTCTTCTTTCGCACCTGCTGTCCTCACCCCGAGTCAGGCACAGAGACCGTGAAACGCACGTGTGCTCACCCATTAATTCATCCTACAAACACCAGAGCGCTGGACCGAAGACGGGAGACAGGACCTCTGCGCTCAAGAAGTTTAGACCCTAATGGTGGAGATAAACACACAAATAACTAGATAAGTGTTCGGATCGTGAAGAAAATAAAGTCTTCTGAGCAGCAGCAGCAGAATCCTGCTTTAGGAGGAGTGATGAGAGGGGGCACAGGAGAAGGAGGGAGGGAGGGGAGCCGGCTTGCCCTCGCCCAGACCAACACGAGAGGGCAGAGCCCCGAGTTGCTGCGTCGGGTGCTGCTGACCCTCGGGACAGCCCCGGGGCGGGGGTGACTACGCTCTGGGAACGCGGGACCCCCTGCCCGTCCTGCCCCATCGAGCCCGTGAGACGGAGCCTCCAGCAACAGGTGCGGCCACGGCCACGCGGAGCCTACGTGGCAGCCGCACTTCCCAGGCCTCCGGAGAGCGCAGCCCACACAGGGCGGGGGAGCGAGGGAGTCCCCAGAGCAGGGGGGGGTCGCCTGAGCTTTCTTTCCGGGGAGTCGGACGCAGAGACTCCGTGTGAGAGGTGCCCGAATGCCAGGCCCACGCCCGCCCTAAACGGGAAACCCATGCAGACCCGGGGCCGAGACGGGCCGCTCCTGACGGTACGTGGAAGCCCGCTGCACGCACACTCTGGGCCGGGCGTCTACATGGGCACTTGCCAGGCTATATGGGCACTTGCCAGGCTGTAGGGCACTTGCCAGTCTATATGGGCACTTGCCAGTCTATATGGGCACTTGCCAATCTATATGGGCACTTGCCAGTCTATATGGGCACTTGTCAGGCTATATGGGCACTTGCCAGTCTATATGGGCACTTGCCAGGCTGTAGGGAACTTGCCAGTCTATATGGGCACTTGCCAGCTTTATGGGCACTTGCCAGGCTATATGGGCACTTGCCAGGCTATATGGGCACTTGCCAGGCTATATGGGCACTTGCCAGGCTATAGGGCACTTGCTCCATTATATCGGACACATGAGACCAGCGTTACCCGATTCCCAGTTTGGCCCGAAGCGCGGCGCCCCGGGCTCTGAGCCGGCCTGCCTCCCCTGCTCCCGGGCCGCGGGGTCTCAGGGAAGCGTCCCCTCCTGTGTGCCTACGGTTCCTCGTCTCCTACATGTGAGCGGGGCCCCTCCACAGCCTGGGAGCCGGCAGACGGGGACACAAACCCCTCCCGGCAGGTAAACGCCCGGGAGCACGTCCGGCGGAGCGTCCCTTCGGAAGGCACACCCGGCCCTCGCCTCCGCCGCTCTCAGTGCGCCCACGCGCGGGCCAGGCGTGCACAGGCCTCCCCACCCCGCCCGACCACACCCTGCCCTGGGCTCCTGGACTTACTTCCTCGTGGAATTTCCTGGGTCATAAACCTGCACCCTCGCCCCCTCCCTCACCCCTCCCTTGCAGACGTACATGCCTTCCCAGCTCTGCCCCCCCGGGTGCATCCTGAACAGAGCTCTGCTAAGATCTGGGCCTTCCCCCTGCCCATCCAGCCTCCGGCCTGGGTCCATGCCCCAGCCCCGCTTTGGAAGGAAGCAAGAGAGAGGGATATACAGCACAGGCGAAGGAAGAAACAAAAATCAGAACCCAGAAGGGCAGCAGGTGAAGGGGAGACAGGAGGAAGAGGGAGAATGCCCAGGCCCGAGCGCAGAACAGGAAGGGACGCCGAGGGGCGCCTAGGGCAGCAGCGGGACACAGGACGCGGCTCAGGACCAAAAGAAAAGATGGTCTCCAGGAAGAGGCAACCGCAGAAATCTGCACTGTCCCGGCCTCGTGCTTGTCACATTTCAGCGTGAATAACAACCAGCTGGGCTGCTTGTTAAATCCTGGATGACTCGGTGGGTTAAGCGTCTGACTTCGTCTCAGATCATGATCTTTTGGTTGACGAGTTCGAGCCCCACGTCAGGCTCTGAGCGGACAGCTGAGAGCCTGGAGCTGCTGCAGATTTTGTGTCTCCGTCTCTTTCTGCCCCTCCCCTGCTTGCACTCTGTCTCTCTCTGAAAAATAAACATTTAAAAAATTAAAAAATAAAATAAAATACAGATTCCTGGCCCCTATTCCAGATTTCTGATCCCGTAGGTCTGAGCAGGTCCTGGAAGTTTGTTGGGTTTTGGTAAGCAGCCTGGGGTCTTCTGGTGAAGGTGCTGGGAAACGCTGTCCCGAGAATACCCTGTGGCACATGAGACTCGGAGGCGGTGACCCTCAGGATCTGACATTGTAAATGCTCAACTTTGGAACTCAGCTGCTGCACCACGAATGCAAATCTGGGCTCCAGTGACAGCTGGTTCTGCCCTCCAGCCACCTGCAGAAGTCTGGGAGGCTGGCAGATGCTTCCTGAATACAAGATTCTCATCTGTGGTATGGAAGGCTAGGTTAGACTGTCTCTAAGGACTCTTTCATCTGGAAGAATCCTTCTGGTTTCCTGAAAAGTGATGCCCCTCTAGGTCTGGCTAGCTGGATTCTGTATTCAGAGACCAAAGTCTTGCCCCAAATTCCTTGCTCATCCAGCCATAGCTGTGTGACAACAGTTGTCTGTTTAAAGACAGAATTTAAGAACCAATTTTGTGCTTTATGACCTGCTTTAAAGTTGATGCCACTGTGGTAAATTACATGTGTAATGTTTTATTCACATCTTTCCATCTGAGTATTTCTAATTCTTTACGAGGGAGATTACTTGCATTGTAAGGAATTTGTAAAACATAGAAGTCAAGATCAAGGTGTCAACAAGTTCGGTTACTTCTTTTTTTTTTTTTAATGTTTTTTATTTATTTCTGAGAGAAAGAGACAGCATGAGCAGGGGAAGGTCAGAGAGAGAGGGAGACACAGAATCTGAAACAAGCTCCAGGCTCTGAGCTAGCTGTCAGCACAGAGCCCGATGCAGGGCTCAAACCCACGAACCGTGAGATCATGACCTGTGCCGAAGTTGGCTGCTTAACTGATTCAGCCACCCAGGCGCCCCAAGTTTGGTTTCTTCTAAGGACTCTTTTCTTGGCTTGCAGCGGCCACCTGCTGGCTGTGTCCTCACCAGAACCTTCCTCCGTGCCACATCCCCAGTGTCCCTCTGTGTGCACATTTCCTCTTATAAGGACACCAGTCATATTGGGTTAAGCCCACTCCAACAGCCTCAATTTTATTTAAGCATTTCTTTCAAGGCTCTATCACCAAGTAAAGGCACATTCTGAGGGACTGGGGGCTAGCGCTTCAGCATATGCATTTGGGGTGGGACGCAGTTCAGCCCAAAGCAACTCCAGCCACCTGTACCACAGACCTGCAGAGTGGGGCAGATGCCTGACCCAAAACCAGACGCCCGACGGACTGGTCAGCGACCCGCAACTGGCTTTACATGAAAACTACCCAGCAAGGGACCAAGAAAAATTCACATTCCATCTCGAGAATTTGAGGTGGAACACAGAAAGAAAAGCAGGCAATTGGACACCGGAAGAGATACTGAACTGATCTTGTCCATATGCAGTGTCTTCTGCCTCATGGATGCTCACCCTGACACTTGACACAATGTTCAATATCAACTCATTGAGTCTGGTTTGGAATAAGGTGGATTTTTCCAGCTGTGTTACATTTGAAGCACTTTTTATCCTCAGGGGATACCTGGAACCCCACTTCATCTCTTGAACACCTAGTTTCTTGCTTCCAGTTTGCTAAAAATGAAAGGTCTCCCATAACCGACCTTGGAAAATGGCTTCTATTTGGAGGCAATGGGAACACGAGGAGTAAGAAACAACGGTGGCATCTCCCACGGGGAGGTGCGAACTCCGTCCAGTGTTCCGGTGACTACTGCTGTGGTACAAACTACCCCAAACTTAGGACAAAATGAAACAAGAACATTACGTGCTCATATTCTGTGGGTCAGGAGTTCAGAAGGAGCCAACTTGCCGCCGCCACGCTACAATGTCTGGGCTCTGCTGGGGAGACTTGAAGGTTCAGGGTTACGTGACATTAGGAGGTGGGAATCCTGCAAAGGCTCACGACTCGGGTGTCTGGGGGTCGGTGCTGGCTGTCGGCGGGGCTCTCAGCTGGAACACCCACACCTGGCCTCACTGTGCGGCTACTTGGGCTTCCGTGCAAGATGCCTGGGTTTTAAGAGCGAGCATCCCAAGAGAACGAGACAGGATGCTGCATCAGCATTTATGATCTAGTCTCACTTCTGCTGTGGGTCAGGCATCAGCCCAAATTCAAGGAAAGGGAACAGAGACCCCGCCCTTGAAGTACCGAGATTGCATTGTAGGAAAGCAGAAATCTTGTTGTGGCCATCTTTGGAAAATGCAGTCACTGCAGTTCACCCTCAGGCCACGATACGCCACAGCCTTCCCACCTGCAAAATACACTCAACCGCTCCCCCAAGACCAACCCAAGACAAGCCATCCCATCATGGCTCCAGGTCAAAGCAGTCAAGTCAGGTTCGGGTGTGCAGAGTTATTCAGGGGCAGCGACTGTATTAGGTCTACATGCCAGTGACCTAAGCGACTGGCCCCCCACTATGGTGGGCCTCACAGCTGTGGACACGCAGGTAACAAGATATACATCATGCCACAGGTTCGTAAGTGATGCTGAAATGTGCCTGGGCACGGACGGCCAGTTCTTGGTTAGGGCTCAGCTCTGCCGCTTTGTTTGCTGGCTCTTTGCTCTCTACCCTCTGAGGGCTCCTTCTTTTGCCTGTGTCTTGCCTGAGTTTGCAGCCAAGTGCTTTTCTCAACCAACTCCCTGTCTGCATGAGGTGAGAGGTTCAAAGATCTCCTTTCATTTTGCACGGTTTCCTTCTCGTTCAGTCCAAGCTGACAATTCAAATGCTTTGTGAACTTTTTGGGTATCGATCTACAAGGTACTCCATTAGACAAAAAGCCGTGGCCACAAACCTCTCAGAGACAGCCTTCTCAACCTTTGGCTCCGTAGGAGGCTTCTGTGGAACCACACCCATAAGATTTTTGGAAACCTCAATAGTAAACAAAGAGACAGGTGAGATTCTAAGAGCCTCTCTAAGGGAGATGACCTGGTGCGCAGAAGTCACGCCACTGGTGAGGGTGGACTTAGACACCCAAGCATCTCACAAATGCTGGAGTGGTTGGATGAAGAAAATAGATTCATCAGGAAAGAGATATCGCATGAAATGTTGGCTGTAATCACAAGGATGAGCATAAAAGAAACCACCGGCGATGAATTGCTTATGCACTAAACGTGGGGGGAGAAAGGTGCCTCCAAATGGAAAGATCTGGGGACACCAACTTAAATGAAAATGACCAACACCAATAATGGGACTCTGCCATCTTGTGCCTCCTGATTTAACTGATGCACTAAGAAGGATGTGACATCACATATGCAGCATTCCCGCCAAAAAAGAAGTTTAATCTGAAGCCAAGCATGAAGAGATACTTAGATTAATCCAAACTGAGGGACGCTTAGGGGTGCTAAGGGGTGAGAGTGGCTCAGTTGGCTAAGCATCTGACTTTAGCTCAGGTCATGATCTCACGGTTCGTGAGTTTGAGCCCCGCATTGGGCTTATTGCTGTTGGTGCAGAGCCTGCTTCAGACCCTTCGTCCCCATCTCTCTCTGCCCTATCTCTCTCTCAAAAATAAAGTAAAACACTAAAACCTTTTTTAAAAAAATTAAGGACACTTTACAAAACAGCTGGCTTGAATCCTTCAAAAATATCAAAAGATATGAGAATTTCTTTAAAGGCCCAGGAACTGTCTAGATTTAAAAAAAAAAATAGGAAAGCTAATGTATTGAATAATTCTTGATCCTATCTTGGATTGAAAAAGTGATTAAAACATTTCAAAATAGGGGCACCTGGGTGGCTTAGTCAGTTAAGCGTCCGACTTTCGCTTAGGTCATGATCTCGCAGTTCGTGGGTTCGAGCCCCGCGTCGGGCTCTGTGCTGACTGCCAGCTCAGAGCCTGGAGCCTATTTCAGAGTCTGTATCTCCCTCTCTCTCTGACCCTCCCCTGCTCACGCTGTCTCTCTCTCTCTCTCTCTCCTAGAAATAAATAAAAATATATTTAAAAAAACATTTCAAAATATTGTTGGGACATATGGGGATATTTGAATGTGGTCTATGTATTAGATAATATTATGATCCAATGTTGGATTTCCTGAGTGTGACATTTATGCTGCTGTCTAGGATAATGTCCTTGTGCTTAGAAGATGTGTATTAAGGCATTAGGGATAATAATAATTGAATTCTCTGTGAAAATGCTTTCACAAATGTCTGGCCCAAAAAATATTTGTGTGAACATACAACGTGTGGAACGAACGACATAAAGCAAATGTGGCCAAATAGTAACCATCGACAAATCTAGGTAAAGAGGAAATGTGTGTTCATTCTGCTATTCCTGCAACTTTTCTGTAAGTTTGGATTTTTTTTTAAATAAAAGGAAAATATTACCAGCTGTAAAGAGTATGTACCGTGTTAATTATTTGTTAACACTCACACATATGTTCTGGGGTCTTCCTTTCAGCAAGCCAAAACAAAGCTTCTTACTACCACTTTAGGCACTGAGATGAGGGTCTCAAGTGAAAAAGTGACCTTTTTCTCAAGGTCACAAAAAAAGTGTTCAAGTGTCTGATAAGCCAAAACCAGACTTTTTCAGACACCCTTCACCCACTTTCCAGAACTTTCCCACTTAGGTTAAAATATCTCCTTTACGTTGACTTAATGGAAAAATGCAAATAAAGGATTCTGTTCCTTTTTGTATTTTGAAGTGAGTAGCTGCTGTACAGATTGAAAGGCAAATTTGGGAAGAAAACATACAAAAAATAAAAAAATTTCTTGAAACGAGATTAGGGTGCTAGGGTGGTGGGATTCAGGTTGATACTGATATTCTCTGGCATTTTCCTTTAATTCTTTTGACGTCTGGCTGGGGGAGAGTGAGGAAGGATATTAGCGCTGCTATGAACAACCACGCTCAGCCAACAATTTAGGGAGTCACAGCAGCAGAACACGCTTGGCCTTCGGCGCCTCTCAGCTACACATGCTCCTCCCTCCGTTTATCCCCCGTGTGCCAGCATCTCCTGCAGATGCCAGCCCCCTGGCCAGCTCGGGTCCTGCAGCGAAGTCTCAGCGTGACCTACGAGTGTGGAGGAGACGGGCCCAGGAGGTGGAGGAGCCAGAAGAGTGGGCTCTAGTTCTGTGGCACCAAGTTCACCCCCACACTGGCTTCCCATGCCCCGGGCTCAGGTGTGGGCTTTCCTCTTGCTTCTTTTAAATTTTTTTTTTTTAATGTTTTACTTATTTCTGAAAGAGAGAGAGAGAGAGAGAGAGGCAGTGTGAGCAGGGGAGGGTCAGGGAGAGAGGGAGACACAGAATCCGAAGCAGCTCCAGGCTCTGGGCTGTCAGCACAGAGCCTGACATGGGGCTCGAACCCACGAACCGTGATATCATGACCTGAGCCAAAGTCGGACGCTTCACCGAGTGAGCTACACAGGCGCCCCTTCCTCTTGCTTCTTTTAGAGGTGACCACCTTCAAGTTCGGCTCTTGTGTGTGATTTGACGAGTATAATGCATTAAACAGCAGTTTTAGGAGTCTGTTCCGCTTTCTGGTTGGCCTGAAACCATGCCTTGCTGTGGAAGAGACACCGACTGTCCTAGGAGACAGAGTCTGGTGTGTTCAGAGCTTCTGTACCTCCGGGGTCTTGTCAGACGCAAGTCGTGGACATCAGGAGGTTGCCCGGGACATCCCCAAGTCCCCCCACGGGGAAAACTACGGCGCGAGGAAGACAGCACTGCAGAGGTGCTAATGGAGGGCCCAGAGCGGCGGGCTGGGGAGAAATCTCCGGCCGGTAAGAGATCATGTGATGTCTTTGTGGCCAACACAGACACGTACACCGTGGAGACGGTAGTTCTCGGGAAGACAAGTGAGGCACAAGAATCACAGAAGAGAACTGTCTGCTCCACTCACCTCTCCTGACATCCACCTCATTCTTCACACCACACACACACACACACACACACACACACCCTGTCACTTCTCCGGTAGCACAGGAGCTAAAACCAAATCATAACTGCCACCTCGAAGGGACTTGAACACCCCATGTACAGCCAAGTTCTGCTTAAGGTTAGTTGCTATTTCCTCATCAAATCACAGTAAGAAGAAAAAGCAAAGGTTATTGTCCTTATCACTATATCTTAACTCTAAAAACCATTTTATTGTCATCTCCTACAGCGTGCTAGGCAGACCTGAAGATGCAGAAGGAAGTGACATTCGGTCCCTTCTCTCAGTTGCTCATGGTCATGTGGGGGCTGAGCCTGCATGAAACCAGGGCAATGAACAGGGAGAAGAGAAGAGATGAACAATCCAGAAAACACAGAGGATAATTCATGAGGCAGCACCTCAGCGAGTATGGGAAGAGAGAGGGTTCCGACTTAGAGATTAGGGAAGGGACAGCTCCTCCAGAACTAGGAGGGAAAGAGGAGAGAGGGCAGATAATTACGCAGCGGATACAGCCACATCACCAGCGTTGTAACTCTGTTTGTGAAGGACCCATGGTGAGCCTTGCTGGGTTGGATTTGTCACCAGTGTGGTCTCAGAAGTTTCCAAAGTGGGTGCCTTACATTAGGAAAGAGAAGACAGAGAAATAACTTAGAATCATTAGATTAAGGATTTGTGGGGAATGAACTTAATTATAGTTCAGTCATTTCTTGAAGAAAGTCTTCCTCTGCACATACATTCTTAAGTGCGGTGATTAATACCTCTGAAGTTAACATTTTTAATAAAAATTCCACTGCTTTTAAGAATATAACTCATTGTTTATTTAACTGTTATGCTGAATTACTTAAGTTATTCCCAAAATATAAGGTAGAGATAAATCCTGGAGAAATACAAACATCTAGGTCAAATGCCTTCCGTCACTAATTTAATAGTTTAACCACAATTCAGTAAATCGGATCTTCTAATCCCGAGTTGAGCAGTGACTCTAAATCCAGGTTTGCAGAAGTCATGCAAACCTGATGGGACACAAAAGCTAGAGGTGGCTTTACCATGTCACAAAGCTTTTGACTAGCTGGCGACAGATACATGAGCTCTTTAGCTGTTTGTTTCGATCAGACTTAATAGACTCTGGAATTGTCAGTATAGGAAAAAGCCCCTCCTGTGGAGGAAAAGCAGAGAGCCTGGAGTTTCCAGCAAGCAGCACGTGTCCCCGCCCTCCGTCCCACCGATGAGAAGGAGATTACCTGTGGTAACCAAATGTGCGTCTCATTTCTTTTCTGACTTCTTTCTGGTCCCAGACTGCCAATCAGTTCAGTAATGTCTAGCCTCTTCCAGGTACCCCTTCAAGGGTCTTTGCTCTTTTGAGTTTGTTACCATTTTAATTCAATTTGAACATCAGCTAGTGTTCACATAAAATTTTAAGATAGAGAAAATAAATTCCCCACTGAGATCTAATTCTGTTTTTTTCCTAGGATTCTCTGAGTATCGGGAGGTATTAAGGGATAGAGTAGCAGGCATCCCATGGGTGGTTCTGGCCAAGCACCTCCCAACTTCGGAGTCCAAACAGCCAGAGTTGGCAGGTAATGTCTAGCCAGGAGCTTCTCTACTACCCAGCAGATTGGATTTCAAAAAGTTGTGAATCAATCTGTTTGTTCCTCTGTCCATAGTGAGGCTGCATAGTAACCAGTGTGCAATCTACAATCCAGAACAGGACATGCAGCTTCCTGGGTTCAAATCCAAATCTACCATATACTGCTTGTAAATATATACTGGCTGTATAATCCCTCTGTACCTCAGTATTCTCATCTTTAAGATGGGGGGAGGAAATAAATCTCCTTGGTGTGAGAATTCATTCATACACTTAGAACAGGACCTGACACATAAAAAGTGTTCAATCATTGTCAACACTATTAGCTAGCTTTAAAAACTGAATCTCAAGGTCATAAGTTCAAGCCCCCATACTGGGCATAAAGCCTACTTAAAAAGTATTTGTAAAGTCTTAGCTCTTGGGGCACCTGGATGGCTCAGTTAGTTGAGCAGCAAACTTCAGCTCAGGTCTTGCAGTTTATGGGTTCGAGCCCCATGTCGGGCTCTGTGCTGACAGCTCAGAGCCTGGAGCTGCTTCGGATTCTGTGTCTCCCTCTCTCTCTGCCCCTCCTCTACTCACTCTCTGTCTCTCTGCCTCTCAAAAATGAATAAATGTTAAAAAAAAATTTAACATAAATTTCCCCAGAGAACTGTAGATATTGACAGCATCACTTCCAACTCTTCTGCATCATTTTGACTCTCTTAAAAATATGTTTTTATTTTCTCTTATTTTCACTGCATACATCATTTAAAAGAGACCAGGTCTTCAGCACCTATGGACATTTTCATAAATGTCACTAAGTTAGGATCCTGATCTCTGAACAATGAAGGTGTCTTCTCAATAAAACTGAATGCCTGTAATATTAAAGTGGTAGTCCATACTATAGCTTTTTTAGCTCATTCTTTTTGTTTTGCAAAGAGGGGCAAAACCCAGCAAATACACCTTCAGCCCTAAATGATGGCAAAGCTAAAATAGCCACAGGTGATGACTACCAACACCGGATGGTGGGGCCGCTCTTGCTCTCTCTCTCTTTCTCTTTCTCTCAAAAAAAATTTTTTCAGGCAATTCAGAGAGACATGTTTTAAAGTTTATTTATTTTAAGAGAGAAAGAGAATCCCAAGCAGGCTCCAAACTGTCAGCACAGAGCCCTACTCAGAGCTCAAACTCATGAACAGTGAGGTCAGGACCTGAGCCAAAATCTAGAGTCAGACACTTAACTGACTGAGCTACCCAGATGCCCAACATTATCTTTAATTTTATTTGAGAGAGAGCACCACATGAATGGGGGAGAGGGGTAGCAGGAGAAAAAGAGAATCTTGAGCAGGCTTGATGCTCAGTGTGAGCCCCATGAAGGTCTCAATCCCACAACCCTGGGATCATGACTCGAGCAGAAATCAAGAGTCGGACCCTAAACCGACTGAGCCATCCAGGCACCTCCAGAAAGACATTTTTAAAAATTTCTTTTTAATGTTTTTTTTTTTTTTAATTTTTGAGAGAGAGAGAGACAGAGACAGAGCATGAGTGAGGAAGAGGTAGAGAGAGAGGGAGATAGAGAATCCGAAGCCAGCTCCAGGCTATCAGTGCAAAGCCTTAGGTGGGGCTCAAACCCACGAACTGTAAGATCATGACATGAGCCGAAGTCGGACACTCAATCGACTGAACCACCCAGGCGCCCCTAGAAAGATATTTTTAAAACATAAAAATTTCCTCTAATCCTGCCACATGGAGTTAATACTGTGCCACATAACCTTCCAGACATTTTTTTCGGTGTGTGGCTGTGTATACTTTGTTCAGTTCACAAAGCAGGACCTCTTTTGAAAGCCTGAGACTGCACCCCCCCAGACCTGCCTCCATCTGTCCTAAGAGCACAAAAAAAGCCCACACGTGCTTTCGGACACTGCCAACCTCAATGTAATGTGACAATAAGATTGCCATCACCCTGCCTCGGGAAAGGTTGGGTATTTTCATTGCAATAAAATTACCTGTATACTTCGGGCTTTGGGGAATGTTCTTTATTTAAAAATGGAAGCACATGATTCTTACTACAGTCCTCTTCTGTTGCTGCAACAGAGAAAACATAAAAAGTAAAGCCAAACAGTGAATATTTAGAGTTACTATAAAATACCATTTTGAATTCTCCCGTGAAAACATGCAAGCCTGTGGCTTATTAAAGGAGCCCTGCTACAGGCATCGTGTAAAATGATGGCCGTGGAGGTCGACGCGGGGCTTCTGTAGCGTCCAGCACATACCAAGTCTGTCTTTGGATAAATACATTGTGATTTGTGGTTTTTACCTGGCTGAAGTGAGTGCGCTTATTGTTTTCCCTGGGCTGTCCTCTTTAATTGCAGTGTTTTTATTGAACCGCAGCAGGTGGCACTTAACACATGTGATTCACGCCCGCGGAGGAATGGTAAAGCCTGTCCCAGAAGCCTTCGCAAGAAGGTGCCGTGGGGGCTGCCTGTCAGGCCGAGACAAGGACGGGCTACCTGCTGTACACCATCTGATTTCCAAAAAGGTGGGAGATTTGTGATCTCAAGTTCTAAGTCTGACTGCCTAGGCTTCGATCCGCGATTCACTCCTCACTAGCTTATACCTTAAGTTGGTATAAAACAGGGATAGTAACAGCACAGTGTGATGGCGAACATTAAATAGGCCAATAAGTCAAGAACTTACAGCAGTGGCCAGATGCGGCCGACATTCGGCCCACGCTGGGTGTGATGATGGCGCTAATTTCCCTCACCTCGTTTTCACTGTGTCCTACGTCCCTGGCATCACAGGGACACAAAGGGAACGTTCCTGCCATTTGCTGAGCCTTGTCCAATAGTAGGTCCCATTCTTTATTTCCATTGTATTAGTTAATCCTGACGACAGCTCTGTAAATATTCTTAAAGTATTCTTATCCCCTTTTTCAGATAAGAAAACAGATTCAGAGAGATGAAACTTGTTCAGCATCACAACACCGAGAAAGTCCTTTCTCTAGAGAAAAGAGAAAGGGAGCCGTTATATTTTTTGAGTGCCTCACTTGTTACGTACTTACCTAACACATGGAAAGCCAATAAATCCCATCTAAATATTTTGGCACCCGGCGTTGGTGAGGGTGTGCAGAAATAGCCTCTCTTGTACAGTTACTAATAGCTGTCAAAAGCCAGGTGATGTCTGTGCCCTTCACCCCAATAGCTGTGACAGAAGAGACTTACCACACACACCCATTGGACCAGACTCTATGCCAAGATAAAAGTACCATGGTAATCATGACAACATTGTAGCACCAAAGCGTACTACCAAAATAAAAGTCTTTCAATATGGAACTAAGCAAAGCATGGTATACAAATAAAGGTATATCATGCCACTTTTATTTATTATTTCAATGTTTTATTTAAACTCTAGTTAGTTAACATATATGGTAAAATTGGTTTCAGGTGTAGAATTTAGTGACGCATCACTTACAGATAATACCCAGTGCTCATCATAACAAGAATATCCATCATCATTTAGCCTCCCTCCAGCAACCTTCAGTTTGTTCTCTATCATCAAGATTCTCTTATGGCTTGTTTCCCTCTCTCTTTTTTTCCCTTCCTCTATGTACATATGTTTTGTTTCTTAAATCACACAAATGAGTGAAATCATATGGTATTGGTCTTTCTCTGACTGACTTGTGTTGCTTTGCATAATACAGTCTAGCTCCATCCCCGTCATTGCAAATAGCAAGATTTCATTCTTTTGATTGCTGAATAATATTCCTCTGTGTGTGTGTGTGTGTGTGTGCGCGCGCGCGTGTGTGTGTACCCATCTATATATACACACATGCCACATCTTCTTTATCCATTGTTCAGTCCATGGGCATTTGGGTGTCTTCAGTTTGGCCGTTATTGATAATTCTGCTATAAACATTAGGATGCATGTACCCCTTTGAATCGGTATTTTTGTGTTCTTTGGGTAGATACCTAGTAGCAATTTCTGGGTCATAGCGTAGTTCTATTTTTAACTTTTTGAGGAACCTCCACACTGTTCTCTAGAGTAGATGCAACAGTTTGTATTCCCACCAACAGTGCAAGAGGCTTCCCCTGTCTCTGCATCCTCACCAACCTGTGTTGTTAGTTTTAGCCAGAGATACCACATAGCTTTTAAAGGAATGCAACAGATAGATAGAAAAGGTATCCAAGATAATGTGTCTTCAGTGTAACTGTAAGTGTGTATCAGCTCTAAGCTCAAAGAACAGAAACATCTGTATGGACAGAAGCAACCAAGCGTCACTTCTTAGAGAAAATGAGAGGTGACTTGAGTCTCAAAGTTAAAAAATGAAATTATTTTGGCCAGGCTAAAGAAAAGAAGAAAGTCCTTTAGAGTTGAAAGCCCCCAGACCAGGGAATAACGTTGTGCGGTGAAGAGACACCTGGTAGAGTTCAAACCCCTGGCTTCAGAATGGCCTGAGGCAGGGCCTCCCAGAGCCCGTACACGGAAACGTCCAGATTGGCAGTGATAAAGAGATGCATCTCCAGGAGACTACAGACTGGCCTACGGGGAGGAGAGATTTCTTTTGAAGTCTCAAGTTCCCTACCTCTGCATCTGGCTAGTGGACAGTAAATTGCTTCATTGTGACTGACAAATTAGGACTGTTGGACTGGATGACAGAGAGCTCAGCCTGCAGGTCAGGTTCAGCGTGCGGACAAGTCCTCGTCTCTTTCTTAGACACATGGTTTTTCAACGACCCGGGCTCACATCTTTACATGGACATAAGTAGTGGAAAGTACTAAGAATCAAGAGCTATTTTAACAGATAGTTGAACTTATTTGTCAAAGCCAATGATTTTTATTTTATTCATTTCTACTTGTTTATATAAATATAAATATATATATAAATATATAAAAATATATACACATATATATATTTTTCTTTTTTAAGGTGACTAAATTTCCACGACGTGAGCTCTGGTGATCGGCCTACGTGTCCTCAGGAAGTTCCACTGCTTTTCCAGTTATCTGATTTGTATTGTTCCATGTGAAACATCATTTGAAAGATCATGGCTGAAAAAGAAAATAAAAAGCACAGCTTGAGATGCTAGCTAACACAGACCCTCCTTGGCTTATGATAGGGCGACATCCTGATTAAGCCTATCATAAAGTTAAAATATCCTAAGTCGAAAATGCCTTTCAAGCTTGGCCTAACACATCTTTAGGTACTCGGGTCACTTACAGCAGCCTAGAGTGGGGCCAAATCATCTAGCACAAAGCCGGTTTTATAAAAAACACTAAATATCTCAGGCAGTTGATGGAACGGCGTGCTGCACCTGAGACGAACGGTCGCAGGGTATAGAGCAGCTGTGTGTCGTTTGCTCACTGGGAGCCACAGCTTGTCACCACCGCCCAGCATCAGGACAGAGTACTGTCGACGTATTGCTAACCCCGCAAGGATCCGAATGTAGAACTCAATGCTGTCTCTACTGAATTGAAACCCATTGCACTCACACCAACATGACATTGAAACACTGTATGCCAAACCATCATAAGTCAGGGGCTGTCTGTAATCCCTGGGCAAGAGGCCTCAGCCTGGAGCAGGTGAAAACAGTAAACGGCAGCATCTGGTGTCATGTGGGTTATTTAAGGCTCTAAAATAGCTTTTCCTCCCAGATGCAACTGAGATTGAAGGAACAGTGCCCACTTGCAACTAACCAAGTTACTGCTAAGCATATTTATTAGTAAAGAACTTTCTAAGTAAAATTGTGCACTAAAACGCATAAATGCCTTTACTAAAATGCATAAAAACGCACATCTAGGAAAGTAGATTGGAGAATGAACAGAGACAGCACTGGGAAGAGAATGGGCTCTGTGTCATAAGCTATGAGACCTCAGGACAATGACCTCAGCATTCTGACACTGAGTTTTCTCAGCCACAAGACACAGAAAATGACACCCATTTCATGGGTCTGCTGCCAGCATTTGCCATAATATATTTATAGTGTCTGACACAGTAGGTTTCAAAAAATAGTAGTCATTATTAGCCAAATTGCTTAACTCTGAGCATGGCTTCCTTAACTATACAAAGAAGGCAATGATTCCTAATAGGAGAATAGATATGAAAAGGATTGGGGTGCCTGGGTGATTCAGTCGGTTAAGCATCCGACTTCGGCTCAGGTCATGATCTCACAGTTCGTGGGTTTGAGCCCCGCGTTAGGCTCTGTGCTGACAGCTCAAAGACTGGAGCTGCTTCAGATTCTGTGTCTCCCTCTCTCTCTCTGACCTTCCCCTGCTCATGCTCTCTCTCTCTCTCTCTCAGAAATAAATAAAACATAAAAAAGCGGGTTTATTAAAAAAAGATATGAAAAGGCTTTCTGAGCTTTAAAATTATTATCCATAATTGGGATGTCAACATATAAAGACATGAAGCATTAACAAATACAGAGTTAAATAAAAATGCATGACTTCCATCTCACAACATGGCAGGCTGATAATATATAAACCTTCTCATCCAAGCCACATAAAATGCTGGATCATATACATCAAGGCTCTCAAATTTATAGCTGACCTTGCATTTAAATAAGGAAATTCCCCCAGAGAGTGGCTGAAGATAAGACTGTTCTGGGGTTAGATTTTGTTCTCTTTGTCCATGGCAAAACCACATGGGAACCGGAGACAATCTCTAGAACCACACACAAGGTGGAACAATGAATCAGGCCTCCTGCATAAATCCAAGAACACTGCAATTCTATCCTCAGTGAAGAAGAACAAGAAAAAAAACCTTGCCTACCAACAAAGGAGGCATAAAGCAATACCTGCCCATATCATCTAGGGTTCTTTGGGGGGAAAGTCTCCTCTAGAATGTAACCCCAGACTCATGTGGATTTGGGACTCAGGTTTATACTATCTGTGTCATCTCAGAGGCTCCAAAAGAAAAGTGAACATAAAATGGCCCCACGTTGGTAGCAAACTCAAGCTTATAACAGATGCTAAAAGAAACCATATCTGGAGGGAAGGTTACCCAACGCAGACCTCAGAGGAATCCCACAGCTTAAGCTAAGCTGAGCATAAACTCAAAAGTGAAAAGTATAAAGAGCAGAGTAAATACAACAGCATGAGCAAGAGTCATCAAAAACGAAAAGAGCTCAGCTAGATGCGTAAGAATTGACATAACACAGTTGTTGATTACAACATTTAAAAAAATAAGTATTTTTACAGTATTAATAAATTAAAGATACAAGTTAAACATGAAAAAATAAGATAACTATTAAAGCTATTTAAAGCCAAGTTAAAGAGCAGATGAAATACATCTGCAGGAAGATTAGGAAATTTAGGTAGATCTAAAGAAAGAACGGAGAATTCAGTATAAAGAGATTTAAAATATGAACGAGAAGGGAAATAACATAAAACTAGAATGTGAAGTTTTGGCATATCCCCAATAGGAGAGGGGACAGAGAATGGGGGAAGGTAGTAGCTAGTAGTTAATGGCCAAGGAGTTTTCTATAATTAGTGAAAAACATGAGTCCTCGCATTTTGGATACAAAAAAATAACAAAGAAGGGAAATAAAAATTGCTTTATATGTTCTACCCAGGCTTTATGTGTTTTTGGCATACGAGTCCCACATAGCGATCATACTGAGAAGGAGAAGTGAGTTGTTATTTTAAAAAATGGAACTTCAGGGCGCGCCTGGGTGGCTCAGTCGGTTAAGTGTCCAACTTCAGCTCGGGTCATGATCTCTCGGTCTGTGGGTTCAAGCTCTGCGTTGGGTTCTGTGCTGACAGCCCAGAGCCTGGAGTCTGCTTCAAATTCTATGTCTCCCTCTCTCTGCCCCTTTCCCACTCATGCTCTGTCTCTCTCCCTCTTTCAAAAATGAATAGATGTTTAAAAAATTTTTTTAATGAAACTTCAGGCATTTTAGCAGAAGACAAAATGGAAAAATCTGGAGGGAAAGTCTTTGTCACCATCCTTCAAAGAACCCATATAGGCAGTTGTATTGTTGTGCCCAATTCGCGAGTCCCCAGAGACCCCCAAGGAGCTGACACCGATGTAAGCACATAAGGGTCTTTATTACAAGCTCGAGCAGGGGCTCAGCCACCTACTGGTGTCGTGGCAGCAAAGTGAAGCCCCGAACAATAGTGAGCAGGGTTTTTATGGGGTCAGGGACGAGGGTGTTACAGTGTACATGTTGTACGTATAGCATCATCACATAAGCACCAATTATAATTGTACAGCATCCATGGCAGCAGCTTTGACCATTCAGTATCTGTGAGGTGTTCATTACTTTTGGTGGGACCCAATCATGATTTTGAGGATCCTTTGAAAATGACCAATTATGAAGTGAGTTCAAAGGGTCCATGTGAGGTTCAGGCAAGCGGTGAGAAATTAGCTAGTTTGTACAGAATAACTGTCTACAGTTCCCAGCCCTGACTCAGACCACAGGAATGGTTTTTGATTAGCTGACCTGAGGGCGGTCCGAGGATGGCTTTAGCCTTGAGCAATCTGAGGAACTGGGGCTACGTGCAGCCCAAGGTTGCTCTAAATGGGGCCCTTAATTTCAAAATGACATTACTTAGGCTCTTCAGTATATTCTTCCTACCTGCATGCATTCATGCATTCATTTATTCATTCATTCATGTATTCATTCGTTCGTTTTGTTGCTTCACGCATGTAACCCGCTGAGGTCCCAATGAGCGCCAAGCACGGTTTTAGGAACTGAGAGCATAGTGATAAGCAAAGCAGACAGAATCCCTGCTCTCACAAAGCTTCTATTCTACTCTTTGAAACAGACAGCAAATAAACACAGAAGATGAATTCAGACATCAGGAAGCGCTGTAAGGAAATGCAACAGGATAAAACACAGAGCGATGGGGCTGGGGAAGCGTGATGGGCCCCTGGAGTCAGAGTGCGAGGGACCTTCCCCAAGGGAGGTAACGATGAGGCTGTAGTCTGAAGGCTGAAAACGAGTCATCAGTCAGCACATCAGGAAAACGGACCACAAGAGGAAAAGCCTTACGGCCGGACTGAACCTGATTCTATGTGAGGAAGGGAACCAAGGCCAGAATGGGTGGAACATGGTCTCAGGGGCATGTGCAGGGACAGGAGGTCAGGGAGAGGTGGAGACGGTTCCCGTGGGCCCTGTAGGCCATGCCAACGCGTCTGTATTTTATTCTGCGTTCTACTGGAAGCCATGCATGTGTTTTTAAGCAGGAAATGGTGGGGCTGGATTGGAATCTGGGGAAGACCCTTGGGCTGCTGTGGAAAGGCTAGATTCCAGATGGAACAAAAGAGGAAGTAGGATCCCAGTTTCAACCTTCATTGCAGTGACCCAGCACAAATGGCAAAGCCCAGGTCAGGTTGGCCGTCGCCATGGCGATGGGAGAAGCAGACACTCCCAGGACACATCTCAGAGGTGAGGCAGCCCAGCTCGCTGATGGACTGGATACTGGGGAGACATGGCTGCGTACTGGGGGAGAGACAACAAGAACAAGCAAGAATAATGCCTGAGTCTGGGGCTTGTTCACCTCGGTGTGGTAGAGACCATGCCTGATATGGAGGGAAAACAGGGAAGGACCAGGTCTGGGCAGCAAACGTAAGGTGCCCTGAAAAGTCTGGAATATTTATTAAGCAACCAAGGAGCCCGGTCAAGAAGGAAGCTGGATAAACTGCTCTGGAGATCGGTGGTGTGGACATGAAAGCATGGAGAGGGTATTTGAAGACCCAAACTAGGACTAGGTAAGAAGTGTTGGTGGAGAAAAGGTGGGTAGGACAGCGGGGGTGGAGAGAGGGTTGGGTCAAAGGTTCGGTCCCAGGGGAACGCCCAGTAGAGATCTACCGGAGGAGACCGACGCATCCTGAAAAGGCGATGGAAAGGAGTCGCCAGTGTCTGGGGGAAAGATCAGTCAGTACATTTACAGGAAGCAAAGGAAGCCAGCCTATCAAGGACAACCGTGTGCGAGGCCACCACAAGGTCAAATAAAATAAGGACAGAGTAGTGATCACTGTGTAGGGCGGGATGGAAGGTGCTGGCGACCCTGACCTGAGCCGTGACAGCACGAAGGGCAGGACAAAGCCTTGGCCAAACTGGCTAAAGAGAGACAAGGACGTGAGGAAACGGACGGAGGAATTAAAGTCCAGTCGGTTTCGTTGGTGTTTCACCCCAAACGTATATGGCTGGCACGTGAGATTGGACTTTAATGGAGAAACAGTTGGGATTGTGATGGCCATGGCCTCACTCAGAGGAGAGAGAGAGAGAGAGCGCAGTTCTAGGAGCCAGAGCCGCGGGGAGCAGCGCGGACACCGTGAGAAGCTAAGGCAGAGGCCGGGGTGCGGCGAAGGTGGGCACCGGGCGCCCCGTCTGATGCTCTGCGGATGGTGGTG
>NW_027529596.1:733871-752497 GCF_008692635.1 Crocuta crocuta | reverse complement strand
CGGGTGGGGGGGGGGGGGGGGGGGGCTCTGCAGCTGAACCCACCGGACCAGCTTCTCCTCTTCACGGCGCTGTCTGCACCCCCACCCCCACCCCGTTCAGCTATCCGCTTAATAAGTGGCTGCTCTTTGTGACTGAGTCAGATAAAACTTGCTGAGGACGCTGCAAGCAAGACCGCCGTAAGCCAGAAACTGTTCCAGGCTCTGGAGAACAAAACCCCCAGACTGGCTGACGCTGACAGAGGGGCTGCAGGGACGGGGGAGGGGACGGGGAGAGCCGCACCCATCCGGGGAGGTCCCGGTCCTCACGAGCTTACACCCCGGCGGAAGGTGACAGAGCACCGGGACAGGCACCGGGAGAGCAAGCAGCAGGCACGTCCAAGGTGGTAGATGCTGCGGAGCAAAAGGCAGAGCTGGGCAAGGAGGGCCGGGACCCCAGGGGAGCGGGGAAGGGGCGCTGCACCTTCCAGGGTGGCGGCATGGGGCCAGGCCTCCCTTGGGAGTCCTGCAGGCCGGAGGCGGTGCCTGGAGGGGGGGCGGGGCGGGCCCGGTCCAGTGGGCGGAGCTGCAGGAGCAACCGGAAGTGACGTGGCGGAACCCCAGAGAGGACATTTCCAGGAGGTGAGCTGCAGGAGCAACCGGAAGTGACGTGGCGGAACCCCAGAGAGGACATTTCCAGGAGGTGAGCTGCAGGAGCAACCGGAAGTGACGTGGCGGAACCCCAGAGAGGACATTTCCAGGAGGTGAGCTGCAGGAGCAACCGGAAGTGACGTGGCGGAACCTGGGAGCGGACATTTCCAGGAAGTGAGAGCTCTGGACAAACACGGAGGAAGGCCAGGGTCGGCTCACTAGGTCAGGGCCTGCGGAGACAGGGGACTAGGGAGCCCAGGGCTCGGCGTGGCCTCTGAGGCCGGTGTCCAGGCCCTCCGTGCCCCTGACAGCGCTCCCAGAGCCACCAGGGCGCCTTCCGAAATGTACGGAGAATTTGATCAAGCCTCTTCCTTGTTTGAAAACCCAGGTGGTTCCCACTGTGGGCAAGTCCAGATCCCTTAGTGAGAAGCACAGAGAGCTTCCCGGTCCTCCCGGGGTCTCCTCGGAGGCCTCACCCCACGCCCTGCCTCACACACCGCCCTGTAACCGGATGCCAGGCCCCAAACACTAGCTGCCCCCATCCCAGCTCGCAGCCGGTCTAACCCAGGTCTAGCCCCCCTCCAGGCTGAGAAGCCCCCCTGCCCCGTGTCTCTTCCAGGCTGCACGGACCTCTTTCTTCCTTCTGTGCGCAGAGAAATGTAATACGAACCTCAAACCTCCAGCCCTGGAGCCCAGCTGTATGGTGGGCCTACCATGGGCCTCAGAATTGGAATTAGTTTGAGGCACCTGAGTGGCTCAGTTGGTTGGGAG
This sequence comes from Crocuta crocuta, assembly GCF_008692635.1. NCBI lineage: Eukaryota > Metazoa > Chordata > Mammalia > Carnivora > Hyaenidae > Crocuta > Crocuta crocuta. The sequence goes on along the minus strand of NW_027529596.1, from coordinate 751,099 downwards.
TCTGACTTCAGCTCAGGTCATGATCTCACGGTTCGTGGGTTCGAGCCCCGCATCGGGCTCTGTACTTACAGCTCAGAGCCTGGAGCTGCTTCGGATTCTGTGTCTTCCTCTCTCTGCCCCTCCCCCACTCACGTTCTGGCTCTCTCTGTCTCTCAGAAACAAATAAACATTATAAAAAGAATTAGAAGTTAGTTAAAAGCTAAGCACTCGACATGTTTAAGCTCAGTTTCTTACAAAGATGGTAATGCCTGCTTGATAGAATTGGTGTCAAGATTAAATAAGATAACAGAGTAACTCAGGAAAGAGGGACCCGGCACACAGCAGGTCTTACAATAGTGTTTCCCTGCGGACCCCAAGCCCCTGGGGGGCACATGAGACGTTTATGTCCTATTTCTATGACAAATGTCCCACCACTGCTGGTCCCTGGCCCATAAAAGGTGCTTGACAGACGTTGACCTGAATGACCCGCCCCCGTCTTCCCAGAAACGTTCTGCAGCGGGTGCCCAGGGTAAGACGGCAACTCTGAGGTGGCCGGTGGCCGCAGGCGCGTCCCCGTGAGGCCCCCTCCCAGCAGTCACTTGCCCTCGCGGCAGCAGGGACCCCTTGCTGCGCGTCTCTAGGGAACATTTGTCAGCTGTCTCCACGAATATTTTCCTCATTGCTCTGTGGAACTTCCGTCACTGCGTGCCACCCTCCTTTCCCGCTCAGCTGCTCTCCCGCTGCCCAGCCGTGTTCCGTCTTCCTTCTCCACGCGCCAGACGGCTCCTCCTCATGGACCCCGCGCTCGGCCTTCCCCGCGGTCTACGGGCCTCCCCGGGGCAACGGGGCCGTCGGGGTGGCTAAACCCTCGCCCACGGGCACCCTGCTCTCGCTCCGCGCGAGCCCAGCGCTGCTGCCAAGGAGGCACACGGCACCGAGAACATTCCGGAGTGCCCACTTTGCCAGTCACCTTCAACCAGCCACGCGTGTGTCCAGCCGGCGGCGATCTTCCGAGCACAATGTGACGGCGAGTGTTTGATCCTAGAGCGCTGAGAGGCTTGGAGCACAGATGGNCTGCTTCCAGGTGAGATGAGGCAGCCCCCAGTGTGGGGGATGGAGTGGGCTCTGGGGTGACACCGACACACATTTGTGTCCCAGCTCCATGCATCTCCTCGTTGGGTCTTACAGGCTCCATAAGTTCTAAGACCTCAGTTTCTTCATTTGTAAACTGAGATCACAAGCATCTATCACAGAGCTATTCCTTCATAACGCTTCTATTTGTTACCTATTAAGGCATAATAAATCAGCCCAAAATATTTTTTTTTTAAATTTTTAATGTTTATTTTTAAGACAGAGAGAGACAGAGCACAAGCAGGGGAGGGGCAGGGAGAGAGGGAGACACAGACTCTGAAGCGGGCTCCAGGCTCTGAGCTGTCAGCACAGAGCCCGATGTGGAGCTTGAACCCACAAACTGTGAGATCGTGACCTGAGCTGAAGTTGGACACTTAACCGACTGAGCCACCCAGGTGCCCCAGTCAGCCCAAAATTTAGTGGCTTTAGATGGCAAAAGTTGTTCATGAGCACTCATGGGTTTTGTGGGTCAGGAATTTGCGAGTGGGGGTGCTGACTGAGAGTCTCTTGTGAGATTGCGGTCAGCTGCCAGCCTGAGCTGGGCTCCCTCTGAAGGCTTCTTCACTCACACGGCCGGTGCCTGGGCCAGGCCGACAAACAGCCGGAGCTGGAGCAGCTGGGGCTCCGTGGGTCTCTCCTCCATCCCCAGGGCTCCTCAGCACAGGGGTGTCTGGCACGGCCCCTTCAGGGTCCCCGGATTTCTTACGTGATGGATCAGGGGTCCCAAGATACATGTCCTGAGAGAAAGAGGCATCAGCTTGACCAGCCCGGCCCCTACAGTCACACGGCATCACTTCCAGTGCCTTCTATTTGTTAGAAGTACACGCCACTACAGGGGTGCCTGGGAGGCTGTTGTATAAGTGTCTGACTCTTGGTTTCAGCTCAAGTCATGATCTCCAGGTTCATGATCTCGAGGTCCTGCATCGGGCTCTAAAGTCTACGGTCACAGTGCAGAGCCTGCCTGGGATTCTCTCTCTCCTCTCTCTCTGCCCCTCCCCTGCTCACATGCTCTGTTTCTCTCTCTCTCAAAAATAAATAAATGAACTTAAAAGGAAGCACATCACAGGGCGCCTGGGTGGCTCAGTCAGCTGAGCAACCGACTTCGGCTCAGGTCTTCTCACAGTTCGTGGGTTCGAGCCCCGCATCAGGCTCTGTGCTGATGGCTAGCTCAGAGCCTGGGGCCTGTTTCAGATTCTGTGTCTCTCTCTGACCCTCCCCTGCTCACGCTGTCTCTCTCTCTCTCTCTCTCTCTCTCTCTGTCTCTCTCTCTCTCATAAATAAAACATTAAAAATAAAAAAATAAAAAAAAAAGAAGCACATCACTACTGCCAGCCCATAATGAAGGGGAATGAATTAGACTCCTCCTTATTGGGAAGGAGTGTCGAGAATTTGTGGACATGCTTCATACTGTAGCACGTGGGATGTCTGATCTTCCACAAGCAGTGGGAACGGTTTTTATCTGATGGCTTAAAAAACAAAACAGAAAAATGTCTCTGCCCTAGCGTCTTGTCCTCACTCCGCAAACACATCCATCCTGCAAGGAGGTAAAGTACTGGTAACTTGTCCGGTTAGGTGAGAGTTAAAAGGAAGGATGAAAAGGAGACGCAGAAATAGAAATTGTTGACATGTATTGATCCCTTGCTCCCTGCCAAACCCGGGTTAAATGATTTATGGACATTATCTGTGCGAATCCTCAGGACAACCCCATAGGTTTCCATCATTAGCCTCTTCTATGGTAAGGAGGAGAGCTCTACAGTCCACCAATGTTGACTGAGATGTCCAGGTCCAGAAGGCTGGTAAAGGCGCAGCAGGAACGGGGCGCAGCTGGACTGAGCCCCGGGCCTGCGTGTCCAACGCTGCGTACACAGTGTCAGCTGAGATCATCAGCCAAGGGGCTTTAACTTAAGTGCTTCCTCCCTTGGTTGCTATAATTTGAGAAGCAAGGTATCTGAAGGAGCAGGTGGAATAGAATCTGAGAATTCCAGAGGTTCTTGGACCCAGAAGGAGAGAGGCCAGGCTGTTGCTGATGGAGAGAGGGCAGAGGATGCAGAGGCCGTGCACAGCCAGCCAGGGAGCAAGGGGCTGGCGCAGAGGCCCGCGGACAGTTCCTAACAGGCGTGCGTGCCACCGTGCTGGGCTCTCACCAGGAGAAATTCAGGCACTTCCCTACCTTTCCTCCACGATGTGGAAATCACCCCCTTTGAGTTGTCGGGTGTCCTGAAAATGTTCTGGGAAGTTGGACGGGAAGAGGCCGTCAAAGAGGGATGGAGACCCGGGCCCCCTGGCCTGGCCCTTGGGGGACGTGCTAAGGAGATGGAGCTCATTGTCCTGGGCCACAAGAGCTCGCCTGGCCACACCCGGAGGTCCAGACCCGCAAAGTTCTCTCACAGTCAAGACCTCATGTTCTGGAGCAGCACCTCCCGGGGCGAGGAGCCACCTTCCATCTGCACTGCGCCCCCTCCAGCAACCCCTACCTGGAGCTGAGCTCTGCTGCTAGGGGTCCAGGGCCCTGGCCCCAGGCTCCATTCCTGTTGTCTGAACTCTCTGTGGCTCGGTGGCCCCCAAAGCACTTTTTCCTTCCCACTGTGCTATGGCCTTCAAAGTATCCCTTACTCAACCCCTTCAAAGTCAGCCATTCAGAAAATGTTTAGGAAGCGCATAAACGCATGCCAGTCTTGGCTCTAGGCACCGGGGACCCGGCAGGGAATGAGAGAGGCCGAATCCCGGGCTTCGATATTCTGGGGGCCTTCACAAAATGAGGACTCAGACTCCCGACAAAGGAGCCTCCCGGGGTGGGGTGGGGCGGGGGGCATGCAGAAGAACTTACTCTCGTGCCCTCTCGTGTCTAATTGAAACTGCAGCCCGTCAGGGTTGATGACACACAGTGGGAGTGAGATGTTGTCCCTGGTGTTGAGCAATGGCTTGGGGCAAGTCGCTTGGCTCTCAGCTGCGATGACTCAACGCTTTCAGGAGTCACCTCTGCAACCTGGGAACTCACCTCCACAGACCTTATCTGAGGCAAGAATGTGGTCTGTGCTCGACTTCTGTCACCACCTGCCTGGATTTTCCAGGCTAAGCATAGAGGAAGAGAAAGTTGCCACATCTACCCAAAGTACTTCCTCTTGCTCTGCCCTCCTCCACGTTTGCAATGATAACAATAATAAACCTGTGAGCTGTCGCAAGTCCTGCCCGCATGCCTCCTTCTGGAAGTAGACGTCCCACCTGTTGGCATCATGTGGGGCATATTGTCAAGGTCAGGACAGTATTACTTCATGTTGGACATTCTCAGGGTCGGGGGAGCTAGATAATTTAACTGGTAAGGAGGTAGAATAGGAGTTTTACATGAAGAAAAATATAGTTGAGGAAATTGAATGAAAATTTCACATGAATTTCAAAGTTAAAGATGCAGGAAATCTGTGATGCGGCCGGCAGCTTTAGGCTTTGACCGTAATCTTACAGGAGATTGACTTTCCCTCCCCTCTCCTCAGCCCTACTTTGGGGGCTAGTGACAAAAGCTCTGATGTAAGGGCACCTGGGTGGCTCAGCCGGTTAAGCATCTGACTTTGCCTCAGGTCACAATCTCATGGTTCTCAAGTTCGAGCCCAGAGCTCTGACAGCACAGAGCCCACTTCGGACCCTCTGTACCCACTTCACCCCTCACTCTTAAAAATAAACATCTAGAAGCTCTGCTGTGAGACATATCTTCTGCGATGCCTTTGCTCCAGGAAGGGATACGTTGGGGCCAAGGAGGCAGCTTCATTTAGTCATTCACGGGCCTTTATAACAGCAAACCCAGCCAGATGTGGCCGTGAGAGACAGGGCGAAAGTATTCTCTTGTGCAGTAAGAGTTTCCAAAGCAGAGAAGTTCCAAAATAATGTAAATGAGCAGCTTACAAATGTCATCATGGACCCAGGTTCTTTCCATGTTCTCTCTCTATCATCATCAGCTTGTAGGCATTTGCTCTCGTGCCGTCCAGATGGTCATTACAGTTATGAGCATCATATACTCACTCACGCCAAGGACATGGGGAGGCATCCCTGTTAACAACAAGAAAGATTTCCTGACGGATCCCCTCCCCTAGCAGATGTCCCCTCACATTGGACGGAATTTCAGGCAAAAGGACTAGAAGTGTGGTGAATAGATTCCCCCACTGCCTGGGGTTAGGACAGGACCTGTCTTCTGAGAGTATGTCGACCCACCCCTGAACCCAGTCCTTTCCATCCGCAAGGCAGAGTGTGGCTCGTGGCTGCCAAGTGGGAGGCAGCCAGCGGTGCTAGGGACTCGGCACTCCTACCTCCCCTCAGCCCCGGCACAGATAGCCCTGTGGGAAAAGGAAGATGATTAATTGGGGAAAAATTAATGTCAAGTGGCTTTCCGTTTCCAACATGAAAGAGTTTCATTACACTCTGTTTTTAATCATGTAATTTCGGCAACACTTCATCAGGCAAATTCATCGGATGGCTTTCCAAACTCGAAATGTGTTGTCGGCCTGGAAGAAAAGAACAAGCCAAGGTCAGCTGAAGCCTGACCTTTCCCACCGAGCAGGTCATGGATGTGTCTACCTACTGAGTGCCTGTGTCCTGTGTGTGTACCCAGAGTCATTTAGAAGAGGAGTCAGAAGTGCAGCGCATGAACGCTGGGTCTTATCACTCATCCGGTCTCCTGGCTGTTACACATCACATTGCACAGATAAACGAACACAAGAGCAGAGGAAAGGCTTGGCTGAGGTCAGACAGCCCGTGGCAAGGGCAAGATGGCAGCCTCCCGGGATGCTGTCCACCCGTTTGCACAAAACCTCTTAGCTCCCGCTGGGGCCCACCTGACCAAAGAGCCGCCTCACAACTCAATCAATACCTACAAATAACCAGAGTCGCACGGACAGCAGACCACAAAAATAGAGGGACAAGATGGGGTGATGGGAAAGAGGGGGCTGGAGTGAGATTCCCGAAGCACCAACATTCCTCAAAACACACAGAGAGTGAGCATACCACACCTTGGAGTTGAATAAAACTGGAGCGAACGCATCTTCTATAGCTAATCTGGATAAGCTGCAGGCCCCTGGAGGCAGAAGTGAAAAGAGCATTTAGTGACACAGGTAAAAAGAGATATGATGCTTGACTGTAACAGATGAATGCGGGTTTAAACTGTAGAAAGAGAAAAGGCCTTTGTTCCCGGCTCCCATTCTCCACTGATCCAGATGGGACTGCCAAACAATGCAGGCTCCGAGAACTTCCTTTGGAAAGTTCTCTCCTTCTTCATGTCAAATGTGTTAAGATGCTCCCTTATCACATGTTAGAAACAATTGATGTACAATGTGGTGACGGCTGTATTGTGTTGCAGTTGGCTAACTGAAAGAATTTTTAAATTTACTTAAGTATGAATATTCTGTTTTCCATATTATAGTTTTGAGTTTGTCTCACATCTCAAATATTTTAATAGACCCTCTGAAAGTTCTAAGCCCAAGACTCTATGTCGGCAGCGGCGAGTGGTTAAAGTGGGAATCTATAAATCTGTTGGTCATGTGATTCCACCCAGAGGGAACCATGAGAGTTGAGTTGAGGAAGGTGACCATTACACCAGTCACCTACCTTAGTACCTCGTCTAACACGACCAGGTCAGATTTGTGTAGTACTCTATCCCTTTCCCAGATCTTTCACGTATCTTATTTCATTTCATTTTCTTCAACATCCTTATACATAAACACTAAATTTATTTTATTTTATTTTTAAAAAATGTTTACTGTTTTATTTATTTCTGAGAGAGAGAGCAGCAGGGGAGGGTCAGAGAGAGAGGGAGACACAGAATCGGAAGCAGCCTCCAGGCTCCAGGCTGTCAGCACAGAGCCCGATGTGGGGCTCGAACCCACGAACCGTGAGATCATGACCTGAGCCGAAGTCGGACGCTTAACAGACTGAGCCACCCAGGTGCCCCTAAATTTATTTTATTGATAAGGGAACTTTGATTCAAAGAAGTGAGCTTGTTTACTATCACGCTAGTGAGGAATTACTATATTCTGAGGAATTACTTGCATATCTTCTAAGGAATGGCCTGAACACCCCAATACCTGTGCACCTTGGACCATGACTCCCCTTCTTTGTTGACAACCAACTCCCGAGTTTTCTACTTCCTGATTGGGAAGGGGAAGCGTGGAGCCCTAGCTGCTGTTTGTGGAATGCCATTCTGTCCAATAAAATAGAGCCCATAAGAAAGATCTTAGCTGTCATTAACACATATTTCTCTTTGGTCTGATTTTCTCTAGGGTGAGCACCAGAATGGTTGGCATTGTGGGTAGGGTAGGAATCTGGAATCAAAATCTGAGCCTTTTGGCTGAGACTGCATTGGAGGGGGAAGCCTAAGGGAGAGATGTCATACCACTTGAGGTAGCCACAGGTCTGCTACGCGATTAAGGAAGATCTCTAACATAAGCCAAAAGCACCCTTTTCTGGATGGCATTTTCCACATGGCACAACAGGAATGGTTAGAAGCACAACTCAACAGTTTGAACCAAGACCTGAACCGCAGGAAGAAGGAAGCAGTTTGAGAGTGCTGATTAAGAGAGGATTTGAGGCAATCAACCTATCTTGGGTAATGGCTAGGCTAACTCCTGAAAATGTAAGGCTGTGACAATGCCCTGGCGCATAACAACCACCAACACATGCCTGTGGAATGAAGCACTTAATCACAGGGCCTTCTCCTGTCCATCAGTCCTGCTTCCAGATTCCAGTATGACCCACCGATGCTGGGAAAGTATTTGTGAGACAGCTGTATTCCGGAACACACCATTGAGTTGTTTGTGTGTGTGTTTGTTTGTTTGATTGTTTAACTGAAGGCCTCAGGGGCCTCTCACGGGGTGATTGGGACCTTTCTGATGGGCTCTATTTTACTGGACAAAATGGCATATCACTGGGAAGGGCTGGGCCCCTTGCTTCCAGGATAAGTGGGATCAGCTAGTTGGAGTGAGTCATCACTGGCTGGAGTTCACTAGGTCCAACTTGCTCATTTGAATGGAATAAGTCCAAATGTCTTTCTCAAGGTGACAGACCCAGACTCTGAACTCTAATGCCCACACCTACAAGCTCAGAAGCACATTAGCCCGGGCACCCACGTTTTCTCTACCCAGGCTTTGTGCAGCCTTGTTCTGCTTCCTCTTCCATGGTTGGCATGACATCGGGGAAAGGCCTCCACCCCTACGGAGAAGCTGAAAGTCTGGGAAATGACCATGACGGCCAAGGTTCCCAACGTTTGCACAAGCGTGATGCCGATGATAGAAACACAGGGTGGGCAAGGACGGGCCACCCCTGTTGGCTACTCTGTTCCTGGGGTCCTGGGGTGATCCGTGGGGAGGCATAACTGCATGGGAGGAGACTCTTCATATTCCCGCTCCCCTGTTGGCTTGGCTAAGCCTCGCTAGTGATTCAGAAACTCTTCCTTCACGTCCTCCGCCCTCGGCCAGTTTGCAGTCTGTGTGGTTTGTCAGACAGAAGGCCAGCGGGGAGGTTATCCACATCGTGGCTGATTGTTCGAATGTGCCCTTTCCCACTCCTGATACCCCAGTGGCCCTGGAGGACAGGGAGTGCTTAATCTCTTGCAGACACCACGGTCTCCTTCGCGATGCTGGGCAGGGAGTAAAAACTCAGTAAATATGTGTTTACTTGGAGCCACTCTGCCTGAGAGTCCAGAGACCGGCTCAAGGAAGATGAGTCATAGCTGAAGGTTTCACAATTACTCCAATCAGAGGTTCCTTTGAAAACATTCCTCAAGTTCTCCTTTGAAGGCCATTTGATTATATATATTTTTAATGTCTTTATTTCTTTTTTATTTTAAGAGACAGAGTGCGAGTGGGGGAGGGGCAGAGAGAGAGGGAGACACAGAATCCGAAGCAGCTCCAGGCTCTGAGCTGTCAGTGAGGAGCCTGATGTGGGTCTTGAACCCACAGACTGTGAGATCATGACCTGAGCCGAAGTCGGACACTCAACCGACTGAGCCCCCAGGCGCCCCCCATCTGATTATATTAATGGTGCTAATCCTGTGTAGTGGGACCGCGTCACTCCCACACGTGACACAGCATAACTTACAGGAGGCACCGTTCTTTCAAAAGCTCCGAGGTTTCAGAGGAAACCAAATACTCGTCCCTTCTTGCTTTTCGCTCACACTGTCCTCCCTTCACCCTGCAAATGAGGGCACAGGGTTTCTGAGACAAGGAGGAGGAGATGTCTTTACACGTCCCCCCCGCCCCCACCCCATGACTTCTCACTGCGCTTGGAATAAAATCAAACACCCTTCCTACACCCTTCCTATGCTCCTGCTTACTTCTCCAATCTCACTTCCTGATTCTCTCCTTCCCCCGCATAGTCCAGCCACAGGATTTACTTTTTTAAAAAATACTTACTTATTTCTGAGAGACAGAGAGATAGACTGTGAACAGGGGAGGGTCAGAGACAGGGAGACACAAAATCAGAAGCAGCTCCAGGCTCTGAGCTGTCAGCACAGAGCCCCATGCGGGGCTCGGACCCACGAACCGTGTGATCATGATCTGAGCCGAAGTCGGACGCTTAACCAACTGAGCCACCCAGGCGCCCCAAGGATTTATCTTAGTTTCTTAAACACATGGGTCTCTTCGAAGAAGTCTCCCCTGCCTGGAAAGTTTTTCCAGGACGGATTCCACAGCCCTCAGGTCTGGTTTTGAATGTGACCTCCTTCCTTGACCACAGTAATATAACAGGTTTGCCCCTCACCCTTCATCACTTTTGTATTATCTATATTTTATCCTTGAAGCACTTACTTGGATTTGGAATTAAATATTTTGTTGGCTCTTCATCTGCCTCAGTAGCCTGGAAACCTCGGAGAATATAGGCCACGTTAATTTTGTTTCTGACTGTGTCTCTAACGCCTAGCACAGAGCCTGACTCCAGGGAGGACCTCAATAGACACTTGTTGAATGAACAAATGAACAAATACTTTAAAAGAAATTTATCCCGGGGCGCCTGGGTGGCTTAGTCGGTTAAGCGACCGACTTTCACTTAGGTCATGATCTCGCAGTTCGTGGGTTCGAGCCCCGCGTCGAGCTCTGTGCTGACTGCCAGCTCAGAGCCTGGAGCCTGTTTCAGAGTCTGTGTCTCCCTCTCTCTCTGACCCTCCCCTGCTCACGCTGTCTCTCTCTCTCTCCTAGAAATAAATAAAACATTAAAAAAAATTATAAAAGAAATTTATCCCTTGCTTTCTGGCTCTCCTTCCTATTTTTTCACCTCAGATCCCTCCTGGATGCTAAGAATCATTTTTTTTCCACTCAGAGGGCCCTAAAAACCTCGAGGGATAAGGAAAAGTTAGGTTGGGGGAGGGGGAGGGAGTTAGTTAATTCCTATCAGCAGAATAAGGTATGAAATGCACCATGAATTAAGAAAATGTACAGAATACAGATCGGGAGCCATAATGAATTCAAGAGCCCAGTTTCCGGGACAGAAATATGTCCTTACAATCTAAAGAAACTGCTCATTTTAGAGCTGCCCAGGTCTTAGGAGGTGACAGATTGTAACTTCTATCAAATGTAAGCCACGTGCTTCCGAAAGTGAAAACTGTTTCCTTCTCTGCTCCCAGAACGCTCTGTTCTCCAAGTGTAAAGGGGCTTTTTCCCCACACCAAGCAACTCTCCCAGAGCAGCTGGGTGCCTTACAATGTAGCTCGATTCTGACACTATTTACCCAGAGGCAGCATCAGATCCCACAGGTGAAGGGCTCATTCCCACAGAACTCTCCCACTTCAGATGCCAGTCTCAGGTCCCACGTTATCACCTGGACTCTGAATGCCCAGCTATAAACTTGGAGGTTCCCATAACCTCCCACCCCAAGTTTGATAATTTGTTACAATGGCTGACAGATCTCAAAAAAAAAAAAAAAAAAAAAAAAAAAAGAAGAAGAAGAAGAAAAGAAAAAAATCCAGTTTACAATGACTCATTGCAAAGGATATCGAAAGATGCAAACGCACAGCCATATGAAGAGGTAGACAGGGTGAAGTCCAGAAGGTTCCCTAACTCAGGAGCTTCTATCCTCATGGACTTTGGCTCTGCCATCTTTCTCATGATGTCTTCTTGCTCACCAATATGGAAGCTCCCTGAATCCTGTACTTAGGGATTTTTGTGGAGGCTTCATTACATCGGCAAGATTGATAAAGTCATTGGACCCTATTGATTGGTCTAACCTCCAGCCCCTGTCTTCTCTGCACAGGTAGAGGGGGCGGCGAGCTGAAAATCCCACCACTCTGGTCACACAGTTGCTTCTCCCCATATCTAGGGGCTTCCTAAAACTCGCCTCAGTAACAAACTCCTGTATGGTTGAAAGGGGTTGCTGTGAACAACAGAAGACTCTGTTTCTACCTTAATCTCTCCTACCACTTAGGAAATTGCAAGGGCTCCCTGCCAGAAAAGGGACAAAGACCAAATAAATATTTCCTATTTTAAATCACAATGTCATGGCCACTCCAAGACTGATAATGCGTTGTGTCATTTTTAAAAGACGACTTAGGATCTAGCAGAAGGGATCTGAGTGCCTCAGATGATGCAGACCAGGAACTGCCTTCTCCACACTCCTCAGTCTATCTGCAGGTCCCTGGGAGGTTGAGCCCAAAGATGCCAGGCAGCCCTCCTGGGATTCACCGGCTGCTGTTATGGCCTTACTTAGATGACACAATTAGGGAGATTTACCCTTACTTCTAATGTAATTTTCCATGGGATTCAAATTCTAGGTGTCCTGGAACCAAATGTCCTCAGTAGACCTCAGAGGCTCAGCTCAGCGCGTGGGGACAGAAGAAAGCTGGCTCACCAGAGCTTCTCCCCAAGGGCTTTGTTTTCATTAGTGTCAGGCACAACTGTCTGCCGCGCCATCACTAGGGCTCTGTGGTTCCCAGTGGTGCTGGGGGAATGTGCAGGCAACCTGCTGTCCCATCGTTGGCTGGCGGTCTATTTCTTCCGTATGCAGAGTTATTGCAGATAAGATTGATAAATAGCTAGATTCTTCATTCATCTCTTCATCCCTCTCATACTAACTCTGCAATCTGGGGAAAGTTATCCTCTGGATGGCTCTGTCTCCTCATCTGTAAAATGAGGATATTAGTATCTGCATCTAGAAGTAACTAATGAGTGAACTATTATAGGAAAAACATGTCGAAATGCTTAATAACAATTAGTGCTCAATAGATGATAGTTGAGATGACTAATATTACTGTATCATATTTTACAGTTAGGTCCTGGAAAAGCAGGAATTGACGTATTCCTGTGTCCCAGGAGCCAGTACAGTGCATACTGTCTACACTGTTCAAATGCCGTTTGTCACTTGGTCGCTTGCTCTGATTTCCAGGGTGCAAATCATCTAACCCCAACTGAGCTGTTGTTTCTGCAATCATAAGATATCTCATTCAGGGGGCTCCTGGTTGGCTCAGTTGGTTGGGCATCCAACTTCGGCTCAAGTCATGATCCCGCGATCAGTGGGTTCGAGCCCTCTGTCAGGTTCTGTGCTGACAGCTCAGAACCTGGAGCCTGTTTCGGATTCTATGTCTCCCTCTCTCTCTGTCCTTCCCCATTTGCACTCTGTCTCTCTCTCTCTCGAAAGTAAATAAACATTTTCTTAAAAAAGGTATCTCATTCGCTTTTGTATGCCCCACACCGTCTGGCTCAGGTCAGGTGCTTGGTAAATCTTCACAGACTTAAACTGTTGCATCTCTTAATCCTGATAACAAGGAAATCATACGGTTATGAGTAGGAGTATCTGGCATGCATGCATTTACACACCAGTGATGTCATAATTTAGCAGAGGGAGGAGATGTCAAACCAGCAGAGCACTGTGACTCGGGCTGACAGGCGAGAAGGCACTGGGCATGCCTACCTAAAGGCTGGACTACCTACCAGACTGCATGTTCTTTGGGGGCAAACACCATGTTTCCTTATTTCTCGGGCCCCTCGCATGGTGCCTGCCATGTGCCATGTGCTCAGTAAATGTCAGCTAAGTGATGAATTTATTCACATTCGAAACTCCAACTTAGGAAGCTCCCATTGCTCTCCAGCGGCTGGTACCTTCTCAGCACGGCCCCTGCTCCCGCGCGGAGCCCCGCCCACTGCAGGCCCCTCCTCCTGCGCAGAGCCCCGCCCACTGCAGGCCCCTGCTCCTGCGCACAGAGCCCCGCCTACTGANCGAGCCCCGCCCACTGCACGGGCCCTGCTCCAGCACACAGAGCCCCGCCCACTGCACGGCCCCTGCTCCTGCGCACAGAGCCCCGCCCACTGCAGGCCCCGCCCCCTGCGCGGAGCCCCGCCCACTGCACAGCCCCTGCTCCTGCACGGAGCCCCGCCCACTGCACGGCCCCTCCTCCTGCGCGCGGAGCCCCGCCCACTGCACGGCCCCGCCTCCTGCGCACAGAGCCCCGCCCACTGCACGGCCCCTCCTCCTGCACACGGAGCCCCGCCCACTGCATCCCACACCAACGCCTACCAGGGATTCTCCACCCCGGGATAGTCTCACCTCTGTTTTGACTTGGCAAGATGAGGGTCACACTTGGAGATCACGTTTGTGCAAAAATAGCCAGGAATAGTTAACACGTGGCTGGAATCTCTTCTTGGTGTGCAGGAAGTGTGGACAAAAATTTCTGCCTCCTGTCAGATGTGAGAAAACCTTTCTCTGCTGTCCCTTGGATGTCTTCTGTTTTTGAACTGGCTCAACCTTAGGAAGTAGTTTTCCCACCAGTACCAGCTCTTTGGAGAGGATGAGCAGAGAAGACTCCCCGAGAGTCTTCTTCCAGAACTACCAGTCAAACATGGCTGCTTCCTTTCCCATCACATGTTAGAAGAGAAGGTGCTTTTTGTTTTGACTTGCCCGACCAACCTCAGCTTCCCCTTTCCAAACAGAGGCTATGTAAGATGCCAGCAAAGGGTAGGAGATCTAACCACTGGGGCCCTACAGCATAAGGATGTTTATTACTTTGCATCATATACAGTTTGGAGGTAGGAGAGTTTTGGAGTGGGTTAATTCACTGACACAGAAACATCATGCTTCTAGCTTAGCTATTCTGCAGCTTTCTTCCACAGTCCCAGGATCTGCTGTAGTCAGGCCTCATGTGCCAAAAACCATCCTCAGAAAGAGAAAAGAGAAGGCCCCCGCCTTGTGTCACTCCATCGGTTGTCCCCTATGTCCCACTGGCCAGAATCGGCACGGTCTATCCATGCTTCGACAATCCCGAGGTGAGGTGAGCCCACCGCAATCGGCCTAGACCGATGAAGACTCAGCCTCTGAGGGTGGGTAGGGTCCAAGTACCTATAAAGGAACACAACCCCTCCGAGGAGGGCAGCCAAGATTAGGATTCTGTTAGCAAGGTGGAAAGAGGGAAATAGCTCCCTGATAGGCGACCAACAGTGTCTGCAGCAGACCAAATTGCCCCATTGACCTCTGAGGAGAGAATGAATAAAATTATGCTAATTTTATTCTTGGGGAAATCAAACTACTCTAAGACAAGGATTTTGTTTACTCAGAGCTACAATCTGATTAAAGATATAAAGCCTTTTCAAAACCATTAACTCAGAATGGCCCAGCCCTCATTATCCACGTGGGCTGAAGCAGTAGCAAGACTCCACCAAAAGTTTCTTGTACTCAAAATATTAAAGTAGCCTCAGCAGTGCAAAGAACGCAAAGTCTTCTTGCCGTGCTGAGTCACCTAGTTTGATGGTACACACATCCTGATTCCAGATGAATGTCAGGACTGAGGTGGTGATATGTGGCCCCAATTTCACCCTCTGTTACAAGACTGACCAAGGCCTCTCTCTGGAGGATATAATACTCTTTTCATAAGCAATAAACACAATTCACAACTTTATTGGAGGCCCTCCTGGGGGCTTTATAAACGTTCTTTTGAAAAAGCTTGACGTTTTTTCATCTTTATGAAAACAAATAGTACGTTTATGAAAAGAATAGGTCAAGAAACCATTTGATCCTGAAGACATGCCTAAGTCTTCCTCCCTAAAATTTGTATTAAGTATAAAATGTGATGCTCAATTGCCTTTTCACTGATAGCTCGTTATTCACTCACTTAACTTCAGGCTGGCCAGTCCCTCTCTTGGTCGTACGCACGCTGGAATCTGGCAGGTCCCCGGTGCCGACAGCTCAGGTTTCCATCTTGTTATTTTCAGAAGGGATGAAAGGGAGCACAGGGCACAACCTCTGGGAGCCTTCTCTGGGTTCTCCACCCCCTCCCTCTCTGGGAAGTCCTCCCCATTGAGTCCCCTTTTACGCAAGCCACTGGACCTTCCACCCATGACCCACGCCACCCAGTGCTCAGATTCCTCAGCAGTGAACAACGTATAGTATCTGTGTCATGAAACGACTTCCTTCTCTGACTCTACTTCTTTCTTTCCACAGAGGGCTTGGTGTATTTGGGGCTCGGGCCACAGAAGAAAATTTCCTCTGGAAGTGTTTGAAGAAGAAGTGAGCCATGGAGCTGGAGAATTCAGTTACACAGAAAACTCCCCTGAGAAGGGGGGTGGCCAGTTAACTGAAGGATAGTCATCTGTGCTGCGCCTTGTCTGAGAGAATGAGTTGGCTGGAAGCAGAGGAATGAAGCAAGTAAAATTTCAGGAGGCCTGAGTTTCCGATGTTCCTGCCAGACAAGATTATATGTCCTAGGGCAGGTGTCCTTCCCCTGTGGCCTGTGGTGTCAGCTGTGTGTGGCTTTGTTTTTTTTTCCCTCAAGGAAGAGAAGTGGAAATACCAATCCACAGTTAGGAATTGAGATGAAGAGGAGAGAAGGGAGAGAGTGTCTAAAAACCAAGCAGACTACTGAGGTTAAAATTCTTGCGCCACCACCTACTAACTACATGGCCTGACCTTGTTTATAGAGCTAAGCCAGCATCCACTTATCTCCAGAATGGGAATAATAGTAGCTGCCTCACACTCTCCACAATAGCTAAAACATGGAAAGAGCCTAAGTGTCCATCAACAGATGAATGGATCAAGAAGATGTGGTTTATCTATACCATGGAATACTACATGGCAATGAGAAACAATGAAATCTGGCCATGTGTAGCAACATGGATGGACCTTGAGGGTGTTATGCTGAGCGAAATAAGTCAGGCAGAGAAGGACAAATATCATATGTTTGCACGTATAGGAGGATTAGGAGGAACTTGACGGAGGAACAAGGGGGAGAAGAAGGGCGGAAATGGTGGGGGAAAGGGAGAGAAGCAAACCATGAGAGACTCTTGAATGCTGACAAAAACTGAGGACTGATGGATGTGGGGGGAGGGGGGGATGGGCATGGAGGAGGACACTTGTGGGGATGAGCACTGAGTGTTATGTGGAAACTAATTTGACAATAAACTATTAAAAAATAAAAAAATAAAAAAATAAAAGTTTTCCACACACACACACACACACACAAAAAAAAATAGTAGCTGCCTCACCAGACTGGTGGGTAATCAAGGTAGCAGAATATCAGCCATGTAAGGACAGGAGCCGCAGAAACGACCGCAGAGCAGTGCGAGTTGTTATTAATAAAATGAAGAAGCCAGCCGAAGAATGCAGCATTGTGGGAGCTGTGACGCAAGGCCGAGCCCCGCATCTCTAAGTGGCAGAGGAGGAAGTAGAGACGCCAGTGAGGAAGCGGTCCCTCCGGGGTAGAGGCTACGGTTGGACAAGACCTGGGGATGGAGGGGGCGGGGAGCAGAAACAGCCCCCGAGGACCGGAGTTCCCCCTCTAGCTCGGCTGGGCCAGCTTCATTAAAAAAAAAGTGAGCTCGGGGCGCCTGGGTGGCTTAGTCGGTTGAGCGTCCGACTTTCGCTCAGGTCATGATCTCGCGGTTCGTGGGTTCGAGCCCCGCGTCGGGCTCTGTGCTGACTGCCAGCTCAGAGCCTGGAGCCTGTTTCAGTCTGTGACTCCCTCTCTCTCTGACCCTCCCCTGCTCACGCTGTCTCTCTCTCTCCTAGAAATAAATAAAACATTAAAAAAAAAGTGAGCTCATGCTTTTCCCCACCAGAAGCAGTCAAGTTACTTCATCCCAGAAGCAATGTTTCCCAGGAACAACAACAAAGCCACCTCAGACGCGCGGGACAGCAGCCGAGGTCACAGCTCCGCCAGAGCTGCCGGT
>NW_027529596.1:699020-733750 GCF_008692635.1 Crocuta crocuta | reverse complement strand
CAGGAGGTGTCTACTCTTATCTAAGAGAGAAGAGTGCCAGAAAAGTCAAGGATTTTTTTCCTCCACCAACAAAATACTCACACAGACCCCAGTGTCTATAAAAGTTAGCCATCAGGGGCCCTGGGTGGCTCAGTCAGGTAAGAGTCTGACTTCGGCTCAGGCCATGATCTCGCGATTTGCGGGTTTGAGCCCTGCATCAGGTTCTGTGCTGACAGCTCAGAGCCTGGAGCCTGCGTCGGATTCTGTGTCTCCCCCTTGCTCTCTGCCCCTCCCCCACTCGTCCTCTGTCTCTCTCTGTTTATTAGTTTATTTATTATAAACTATTAAAAAAGAAAAAAGCTAGCCATCAGGGAAGAAATGGTAATTCCAAAAAGGGTTATAGTGAAATCATTTACTATTAGGGAGAAATATTCAAATTTGAACCTCATTGTAAATTCTGTATAGAAACATTTTCTAGATGGAGTCAGGATTTTGTGTTTATAAAAAGAAAGAACGAGAGGGAGCAGCAGCAGCAGTAGCATAAACAAGCTAGAAGAAAAGGGAAGTGTGCTTTTAACTTTTATTGGGGTAGAGTGGCAACATTAAAATACGGTCACGGTAATACGGTAGAGCCCATGAAACCGACTTGAATCTGGGCAGGCTGGAAACTGCTTTGGCCGCTGGAGCCGTTGACATCCAAGGCCGTGTCATAAGAGGCTTTATTGCTTCTGCTTTGTTTGCCGGAGCACTTACTTTCAGAGCCCTGAGCTGCCATGTAAGAATTCTGACTACCCCTGAGCCGCACGTTTGGGCAGGCCACACGGAAACATTTAGGGAACCGTCCCTGCTCAGGCCAGCCCTCTGGCCATCCCGCAAGGGTCCAGACATGTGGGTGACGCCATCTTGGATTCTCTCAATCAGCCAGCAAGTGAACAGTGCATGACTTCTGTCAACATCAGGTGGGGCAGGAAAATCTCCAGCTGAGCCTGCCCAATTCCTGTCCTACAAAAGTTATAAAATGGAAGATGTTTGTTGTTTGAAACCGTTAAATTTTGAGGTCGTTTGTTACTCAGCAGTAGATAAATAGAAACAACAGAGAAGAACTTTCTGAGCACAAAAGCTTGCTAGGAATCAAAATGAAAGAATAACAGACTTGCTGGGGTGCAAGGGTGACTCAGTTGGCTAAGCATCTGACTCTTGATTTCAGCTCAGTTCATGATCCCAGGGTCATGGGATCGAGCCCAACATCGAGCTCCATGCTGAGTGTGGAGCCTGCTTAAGATTCTGTCTCGGAAAACATACTTGGTTATGATGATGTTCTGTTAAGTGTGGTGTCACCTGTAGGTTTTTCATAGATGCCGTTTATCAGGGTGAAGTAACTCCTTTCTATTCCTAGTCTGTTGAAGACTTTTTAAAATAAAAAATGGGTATGGGGTTTTTAAAAGTGGTTTCCTGTATCTATTGAGAAGTCACAAGTACTGTGAAGTACACAGGTACTGTGATTTCAGTACTTTCCATTTTCTGGTATTTTATTAAAGATTCCTGTGACTATATTCCTGGGTTACACTGATCTGTAATTTTACTTACCTGTGGTGTCTATGCATGGTTTTGG
This sequence comes from Crocuta crocuta, assembly GCF_008692635.1. NCBI lineage: Eukaryota > Metazoa > Chordata > Mammalia > Carnivora > Hyaenidae > Crocuta > Crocuta crocuta. Next base: position 732,159 of record NW_027529596.1, on the reverse strand, counting down.
TATCACAGTATAATTTATGCATAGAATTAAGTGAAAAGCAGTCCACTATTTTTTGGAAATGTTCAGGAGTACTGAGTATTGATTCCTCATTAAATATATATTATAGTTGATCTAAGACATCTGGGCCTGCGCCTTACATTGTAGAAATAATGTTATTTAAACACATAATTAATAATAATAATTTCTTTGTTACAAAAATAACACTGCCCTTCTCCCCTGCTTGTGTTCTCTCTTCTCTCTAAAACAAAATACAAATAAGTTAAATAAATTAAACAAACAAAAAACAGACTTGAAATTGTAATTATCATCACATACAAATTTAAAGTGCACCATTGTGCACTAGAAAAATATCCTTGGAACACATGTGACAGCAAACCAGTAAGAGGAAAAATTACAATAGAAAAAATGGCAAATAACAGAAAGCAGTTACCAGAAAAAATTAAAAAGTCACCAAGGAGCTGTTTAACACCTTCAGGAATAAAATACATGCAAATTAGATGACAAGAGAACTTTTGGCTTTCAAATTTGCAAAGATTTTTGAAATGATAATACTCGGTGCCTGTAAGGCTGTAGTGAGGCAAGAATTTTCTAATCCTGGAGGTGGAAATATAAATTGGGAGTCTTTCGGGAGAACAAGCTGATGACACAAAAGCGTTTGTACCCTTTGCTCAAGTATTGCCATTTCTAGTAATCAGGAGGGTGTTATGGCCACACATTCTCATCACGGCACTTTTTCTTATAGTGAGAAATTATAAACAATAAAACATTCCACGATGGGAGAACGGTGGCTAAGTTTCAAACAACTGAACACAACAGAGTTATCAAAAGCGTGGCTTCCAAATTATTCGGTGACAAGGGAAGGGAGTGAAAAATAGTTAAAAGTATACAAGGGAATAACCACTCTTTCATTTATATGGATGGACGGACAGACAGACTAAAAGACTGGATGGCAACACACCCAAATATTAACAGCCATTTCTGAATAAAAGATTTGGGGGGGTGTTATTTCATTCTTTCTCCTTGTCTGAGTTTTCCTATTTTTTCAACTTGAAACTGTATTAATTTTATAATCAGAAAAACATTCTTCTTTTAAGTTGGCAACTAAAGAGAAAATTCCAGGGACGCCTGGGTGGCTCAGTTGGTTGAGCGTCCGATTTTGGCTCAGGTCATGATCTCGCGGTTCATGGGTTTGAGCCCCGCGCTGGGCTCTGTGCTGACAGCTCAGAGCCTGGAGCTGCTTCAGATTCTGTGTGTCCCTCTCTCTCTGCCCCTCCCCTGCTCACGCTCTGTCTGTCTCTCAAAACTAAATAAATCTTTTAAAAAAATAATAAATAAATAGAAAATTCCAAAGCAGTAGCTATAGGAAGCTTGAACACAGGGACTTTCAAGTACTGAGAGGTCTTCTGAAGCCAGGGGCTCTCCTTCCCGAGACCTGACTGGGTCCGTGTTTTAGAGCTGCCTGACATCTCAGCCTACCCTTTCCCAAGGGTCTCCAACCTGCAAAATTATCTTTCTATCACCCTCCCTTTGCCCATCATACCTCGCCACCACAGGCATCCACACAAGTAAACATTTCTCTCTTTTTTAAAAGTTTTTCTAATGTTTATTTATTTTTGATACAGAGAGACACAGAGTGTGAGCAGGGGAGGGGCTGGGAAAGAGAGGGAGACGCAGGACCGGAAGCAGACTCCAGGCTCTGAGCTGTCAGCACAGAGCCTGATGCGGGGCTTGAACTCACAAACTGTGAGATCATGACCTGAGCTGAAGACGGACACTTAACTGACTGAGCCACCCAGGTGCCCCTCACAAGTAAACATTTCTATTCCTTCAGTTTCCTTCTGTTAACAAAGATTTAGAAGTCACAACCAGACAGCCCTGGACCAAATAGATGGTTCTTCTTTGACATCCCTGCCCAAAATTTGTTACTTTTATTTTTAACTAGTTACCACCATTAAAAAATGAGGAGAGATTTTCACTGGCAGAAAGATGGAGTAGATTTATCTTGTTCTGTTCCTCCCACTAAGTACAACTAAAACCTTGAACATTGTGCATAAAACAAACAGAAGATGCTAGAAAATAAAGAAGAGAAGCCAGCTTAGATAGGAGTCTCAGGACCTGAGAAATAACACAATAGTGAGTTCCATGAATTTTCTTTTTGGCTCACACATCTCAGGCTTAGAACTAAAGAAACCTGAAATCCAGAAATGCTGGTGCCGGTAACAGGTGCAGAAAACAAATGCCCCAAGGAAAGCCTGCTTTGTGAGCCCTGAATGACAGGCTGACTGCTCTACTCCAGCCAGACACCACAGGAAAAAACCTGTGGCCCCACCCCATCCACTAGTGAGAAGCCTCCACTACTGTGAGGCTAGACCCAGGTGCCCCAACCACCCCACTGGGGTGGTGTCAGAGATGGCCAAGTAGAGAGCCAGGATTTTCATCTGCTACGATGGGTAGACAGCCCTCACCTCCCCTTCAGCAGGAACGAGGCATATGTGAGAAGGACTGGCACAGACGTTGCTGGCTTTGAAGGTGGGGAAGGGGCCATGAGCCAAGGAACAAGGGCACATTCCCCAAATGGGTGCCCCCCCCATTTAAGTGTCAATGGAGACCAAGTGGTGAACCTGTGGCTGAACTTGGCTTTCTACCTTTGCCTGAAGGTAGTAAGGTGGCAGCCCCAACCTCCTGCCAGAATGATGTAGCAGAGGTCAGAGAAGAGAGTAGATTTAAACAACATCCAGAGCTTCATAATACAGTACGAAAATGTCCCGTTTCACCCCAAAGTCGCTCATCGTCCCCCAAACCAGAAGGAGCTCAAAGGGAATAAAAGAATACCTTCAATAGATGCCAACACAGAGATGACCGAGATGTAAGACTTACTCGACAAAGATTTTAAAACTGCCTGTGATAAAAATGCTTCAACAAGCAACTGTGAACATGCTTGAAACTAATTTAAAAAATAGAAAGCCTCAGGGCGCCTAGGTGGTTCAGTCAGTTGAGCATCAGTCTCTTGACTTTGGCTCAGGTCATGATCTCAGCATCATGAGATCAAGTCCCATGCTGGGCTCCGTGCTGAGCATGGAAACTGCTTGAGATCTCACTCTCTCTCTCAAATAAAAATTTTTAATTAAAAAACACATTTTAAAAAAGATAGAAAGCCTCGGCAAAGAAACAGAAAATATAAAAAAGAATGAAACTGACATTTTAGAACTGAAAAATACAGCAAATCAAAATTAAAACTCAGCCCATGCACTTGCATTAGTTTCTTACAGCCTCTGTGACAAATTATCACAAACTTAGTTCTCTTAAAACAAAGCACATTTAGTATTTTATAGTTCTGGAGGTCAGAAGTCCACAATGGATCTCCTCGGGCTAAGCTCAAAGTGTGTCAGGACTCTATGACTTTATGGGAGCCTCAGGGGGAGTCTATGTCCTTGCATCGTCCAGCTTCCTGAGGCTGTGCCCTCATTCCTTGGCTCAGGGCCCCTCCCGCATCTCCAAAGCCGTCAGTGTGTGCACCAGTCCATCTCACATGGCGTCGCACTGACAGTAACTCCCCCGTCCCTCCCTTTCACTTGCTAGGATCCTTGTGGTTTTATTGGGCCTCCCGTGGGAATCTGGGATAATTTCCCCATCTCAAGATCGTTAATCACGTCTGCAAAGTCCCTTTTGCCCGGTAAGGTAATATATTCACACGATCTGGAGATGAGGGTGTGGACTTCTTTGAGCCACTTCTGCCTGCTCCAGTCTGCCCTCTGGCCCCCAACGATTCATGCCCGGCCCACAGGCAAAATGTATTCTCCCCACCCTGAGTCCTCAAAAGTCTCAGTCTATGATGGCATAAACTCAAAGTCCAAATTCTCATCAGCTCAAATTTCCAAATGTCATCACCTAAGTCGTTTGCACAGATACAAGAAGACTCTTATTGGGGCGCCTGGGTGGCTCAGTTGGTTAAGTGTCTGACTTCAGCTCAGGTCATGATCTCACGGTTCGTGGGTTCGAGCCCTGTGTGGGGCTCTGTGCTGACAGCTCAGAGCCTGGAGCCTGTTTCAGATTCTGTGTCTCCCTCTCTCTCTGACCCTACCCGGTTCATGCTGTCTCTCTCTCTCTCTCTCAGAAATAAATAAAACATTTAAAAAAAGACTCTTATTACATCCAGCCTGGGGCAAAAGTCCTCTCCATCTATGGACCTAGAAAACCAGTCAGCTTCTCCCAAAATGCAGTGATAGGACAGGCATAAAATACCAAATTATTGACATTCNGAAGACACGAGTTACTACTCCCAACCAATTTTTGGATCCAGCTGGGCAAATTTTAGGTTTTAAGGCCTCTAGGGCTCAAGGCTCCATTCTCTGAGCTCACAGCTCACGGAGCTTCAAGCTCATAACCTTGAAGTTGTCCTTTCCTTCTGATGGAAGGTAGACTTGTTTGCAGCTGAATAATGTTATCAGCATGTTTTATATCTGCAGAATACTGGGGGTCCAACAGCTCTATAAACTCTTAAGGAAATGTAATTACTAATTTTTTAAAATAAATCTTTTTTCCTACTGTTTTGTCTAGTTTTAGAATCAGAGTAACAACAGCTTCATAAAACGTATTGGGAAATGTTCCCTACTCTTCTCTCCTTTTTTAAAAAATTTTTATGTATTTTTGAGGAAGGGGGGCAGGAAGAGAGGGAGACACAGAATCTGAAGCAGGCTCCAGACTCCGAGTTGTCAGCACAGAGTCCAATACGGAGCTCAAACTCACAAACCGTAAGATCATGATCTAAGCCGAAGTTGGATGCTCAACCAACAGAGCCACACAGGCGCACCATTCCTCTTCTGTTTTCTGAAAGAGATTGCATAGATTTTTGCTTTTATATCTGTGACGAATATTTTGTATATGTGGTTTTCTTATGTTGTACATGAGGGATTCTTATGAGGATGGAAATATTCTGTACCTTGACTAAATCAATGCCAACCCCCGTTATAATATTGCAAGATGTTACCATCGAAAGAAACTGGGTAAAGGACTAAAGGGAGCTCTCTGTATTATCCCTTACAACTGCATGCAAGTCTACAATTCTTTCAAAAGAGAAAGTTTAATTAAAAACATTTAGTGTAATTCCAGATGCAAGTCTAAATGTTTATCTTTTCTCAAGAAGTTGTAAGATCTGACCACTTGTACATATGGCTAAAATGGGCCACAGTGGAGTTGTGGCTGCAGGTCAAGCTTGGACATGCCCTTGCCAGTTCACCCCGTCCCCACCACTCTCCATCATCTCCCTGTCACCTGGGCTCAGCATTCTCCGTGCATCGATACCCAGTGTACCCTGCTCATTTTCTCACGTGCAGTGAGAGAGCCCTGTCTGGCACCTGTAGACATTTGAATGTTCCACTTTTGTTGGCTTGGAGTCCTGTAAGCAGGGTACCAGCATAATTCAGTCGTGCTAAGGTGTTAACTCACGGAAACATCTTAACTCTGTATCTGGCATCTGAACATACCATATGGTGGAAACTTGAAAGTCAGACAGACGTGAGTTAAAATTATGGTTTTCCCATCTGACCTTGAGCAAATTACTTGAATTTTCACATTTTCACTTATGAACGAGGAACAAGAATACATAATTCAATCTAATCCAACCCTCTACTACCACAGCATAGCTGCTCAGTAGTACGTTTTCCCCGTAACAACAGGATGCCTCTCTTTTTTGAAATCTACCGCTGATGCTAATGGAGGTTGGTTTCCACTGGAGTTTTGCACATGTATCTACCATTAACCTGGGAAGGCGTGGGCCACCTTTCTCGGCATCTCTCCAGCACTACTTCACTCTCCTCACCATAATCCTGCACAAAAGGCACTTGCATTACACCCATATTGCACCTGAGGAATGTGAGGCATAGAGTTATTTGATTATTTGAGCTTTGGCCACTAATTCCGATTCTAGAATCTGTGCATTTAACCACGTTTTCCACTGCCTTGCTTGGCAGAGTTTGGGAGAGGTTTTCATTCTGGGGTCTCCCCAGGGACCAGCCCCTGCCCCACACATGTCTTCACTTATTACAACTGTAAGGCTAACAATGACAACTTTGTGGTCAGCCTCGATCTGTGGGCTTGGAGGGACTTTGAGAATCCCATCTCTGCTTCCCCTTCTTCCCGACACAAGAACTCTCTTGGGATAGACGTAGGCCTCAGGTGCCTACAGGCTGCACCGTGTTCGACGATTTACAGATACTATGCACCAAACACAGCCTATCAAGGGTATTTTCCTATAGCAGCTTTATTGGCATCTCTTTCACAATCCGATGGCACTCGTTTCTATTGGCAAAGAGAAGGGGACAGAAAACAGACAGAACAGGCTCAGTGAAATACCAGCTCTCCCCTGAGGATTGGTTGCTGGCTGAGTGGCTCAGGACTTGTCACTCACCAGAGATGAAGGTAGGCACTCAAGAGCTACAGGACACTCCCCGGCTCTTGACAGAGTGTCCAGGAGTTTCCCAGGATATGAATCCAGAAAAAAATGTCTTAAGCTTATTCCTAAATGGCTAAGACTGCCCAGGAGAACAAAGCTGGCCTTGATTCCCGGCTCTCCCACTTCTTGGCTGTGTGAACTTGTCAAAGTGCTTACCCTCTCACGAAGCCCCAGTTTTCCCGTTTTGTAAAATGAGAGCGATGTAAAATCAGAGCAATGCTTTCCTTAGAGGGTCTTTAAAGGAAATAAATGAAATGAGACAGGGAATGCTTTACCACAGTGCCTCACATGTAGTAAGCCCTCAAAAAATGTTAGTATTATTATATTCACGGCGGGAGTTTTGATGATGAGCTAGAAAGATTAATAGCCATTAAGATAAATGGTGGGATGTGTAATATGTTCAGAAAAAAAAGTGGTGCTGCTGGTTGTGATATTTTAGTCATTATCAAGGGAAAAAAGGCAGGAGAAACTCACTTCCTACCAGTTGCAGTCATCAGAGATTCTCTGCATTCGATATTTAAAAATCAAGCCATGTTTCCTATTAGATTATAACTCCAGAAATGTTCTCTGTTAAATTCTGATAAATGTAACTGTTCTCTTAAAATAATGTCCTGGCTTCACCGCTTTCTAGCTTTGTGACCTTGGGCAACATTATTTACACCCTTAAATGTCAGTTTCCTCATCCATAAAGTCACGCTCTGGAGTCTCCTGAGACAATGAGCTTGGAGGTTCTTTGTAAAAGTGTAAAACCCCTCTGTAGAAATGCTAAGTTACAATGTCTCCACACCTACTCTTAGCTGTGTTTCATAAGACGTTTGCAAAGTATGCATTCAATGAGGAAACAGCAACTACCTGGGGCGCCTGAGTGGCTCAGTCGGTTAAGCATCGGGACTCCCAATTTCGGCTCAGGTTATCTCCTCATGTCGGTGTGACGACTGCTTGGGATTCTCTTTCTCCCTCTCTCTCTGCCCCTCCCTCCTCTCAAAAGTAAATAAACAAATATTTTAAAATTAAACTGAGGGGCGCCTGGATGGCTCAGTTGGTTGAGCGTCCAACTTCGGCTCAGGTCGTGATCTCGGAGTTTGTGGGTTCGAGCCCCGCACCGGGCTCTGTGCTGACAGCTCAGAGCCTGGAGCCTGCTTCAGATTCTGTGTCTCCCTCTCTCTCTGACCCTCCCCTGCTCACACTGTCTCTCTCTCTCAGAAATAAATTTAAAACTTTTTTAAAATAAATTAAAAAAGGAAACAACTCGATTGTCCAATTAAGTTTGAATTTTATATACATACTATCTTAAAGGAAGGGAAAACTTGGGAGGAAACCATGCTTATGAAGTACAAGTATTTAACACGAAGAAGACTATTTGAACAACTTCATTTTAATCTTTGGAAGGTGATAAAATTCTCTCCATTTTACAGGAAGCGATTCTGAGAGGTTATCACAGAATCAATCTCCTGGACTTCAGTATGTCTTATTTCCCAGACAGCCTGAAAAAAAAAATCACCAAATTAATACCAACACAGAGGTTTTCATCTTATTGCCCCTCTCAAGATTCCCCAGAGGTCCCTAACTAGCGATAAACAAAGCTCCAGCCCCTGCACCTGGCGTCTGTCTGTCTTACTTTATAACTTGGTCCCACCCCTTTCCTCTAGCCTGGTGCTCACCATTCTCCACAATCTGTCCCTTCGACTCCACCCGTTTCACTGTCTCATGGATAGCTGCACACTTACCTCCCACTCCGAACATTTGCTCATTCCACCCCCCCAACTGTGCTCGTCCCTTTTCATTGATTTGAATCCCTACCTACTCCTGGTTCTTTTTCTTCTTTTCGCCCACCCGTATTTTGCACATGACCTGATCATGTATATAGAAAATCCAAATGAATCAATGACAACTACAGCAACAACAATAACAACTAAAACTCCTGAAACCAGGAAGGGATTATAGCAAGGTTACAGGATACAACGTTAATATACAAAAGGCAACTGCTTTCCTATATACCAGAAATGAAAAAGTGAGATTTGAAATAAAAAACACAATACCACTTCCCTTAAGTTCAGGAACGAGACAGGGATGTCCACTCTCACCACTTTCATTCAGCAGAATACTGGAAGTCCTAGCCACACAATTAGACAAAATAAAGAAATAAAGTCATCCAAATTGGTAAGGAGAAAGTAAAGCTCTCACAATTTGCAGGTGACGTTGTACTATGCATAGAAAACCCTCAAGACTCAACTGAAAAACGAAGAGAATAAATAAACTCAGCAAAGTCACAGGATACAAAAATCAATGTACAGAAATCTTTTTGCACTCTTTACACTAACAGTAAAGCAGGAGAAAGAGAAATTAAGAAAGCAAACAATCCCATTTGCAATTGTACTAAAATCAGTAATGTACCTAGGAATAAACTTAACCAAAGAGGTGGAAGATCTGTACTTTGGGAAAACTAGAAAACACTGATGAAAGAATTGAAGACAATGCAAAGAAATCAAAAGACGTTCCATGCTCACGGGTTGGAAGAACAAATATTATTAAAATGTCTATACTTCCCAAAGCAATCTACAGGTTTAATGCAATCCCCATAAAAATACCAATAGCGCTTTCCACAGAACTACAACAAACAATCCTAAAATTTGCGTGGAACTGCAAGAGGCCTGCAATAGTCAACCAATCTTGAAAAAGAAAAACAGGGGCACCTGGGGGGCTCAGTTAGTTAAGCACCAACTTTGGCTCAGGTCATGATCTCGCAGTTCATGGGATCAAGCCTCACGTCAGGCTCTGTGCTGACGGCTCAGAGCCTGGAGCCTGGAGCCTGCTTCGGATTCTGTGTCTCCCTCTCTCTCTGCCCCTCCTCCACTCGTGCTCTGTCTCTGTCTCAAAAATAAATAAACACGAAAAAAATTGTTTTAAAGAAAAATAAAAACAGAACTAGAGGAATTACAATTCCAGATTTCAAATTATAGTACAAAGTGGTAGTAATTAAAACAGTATGGTACTGGCACAAAAATAGACACATAGATCAATAGAACAGAATAGAAAGCCCAGAAATAAACTCATAATTACACATCTGATTAATTTTTGACAAAGGATAAATGAACATCCAACGGGAAAAAAGTCTCCTCAGCAAAAGGTATTAGGAAAACTGGACAGGAACTTGCAAAACAATGAAATTGGACCACTTGCTTTCACCGTACACAAAAACAAACTCAAAATAGATTAAAGACTTAAATGTGAGACCTGAAACCATAAAAATCTTTGAAGTGAGAACAGGCAATAATTTCTGATATTGACCATAGTAACATTTTTCTAGATATGTCTCCTGAGGCAAGGGAAACAAAATTTAAAAAATAATTGGGACTGCATCAAAACAAAAACCTTCTGCATAGCGAAGGAAACAATCCGCATTGCCTCTTAATTTTGCTGTGAACCTAAAACTGTTCTAAAAAGTAGTATCTTAAAATATAATGGGCATGGCTCTGGGAGTGCAGGGGGAAAAGAGATCACAGATTGGGGTATCGCGTGTCTTCAGGGCAGCTTGAAGATATACGTCAACAATCTGAAAGGAAGAAATGCCTCTGACCAGGCCATTCCTAGAAATTTACCACAGGTAACCTTCGATTCCCTCATAGTAGTTCCATGTGCCTTTTACAGAAGATACCTGTTATTTTTTTAATTTTCAAAATCTTTAAGATGAGTCAATAACGGGAGAAGACAGATTGTTAGGACTGTAGTGCAAACGTGGCAAAGACGAGGTTCTGAATGTGTTCTGCATATCTGGTGTTGGCTACTTCATGCAGTAGATGTATACAAATTGAGCTGCGTTCTCCATTATGCTAATGGAAGAAAAATCCGTGAGAAGCACAAAGAACTGCTTAATAATGTGAATAACTATTGCCTCATGCTTCTGTTTTAGAAGTTCACATCATTTTAACTTTCAGATTTGTTCAAAGCAGACAACACCCAAATCATTATTCTTTTGTAATATCCTAGTTAAATTGCTAACATCAGTCATTTTAAGAGAGCCCTAGCTGTGTGTTGTGTTTTTTTACTTTCCCGATTTACTGGGTGCAATCACTTTCTCAGCCATTCTGGGGACAGCCTAAAGGGAAGGATTCATGCACTAGAAGAATTTGGTTGATCTCTGGAATAAGTGAAATTCATAGACGTAAGTGGTCCGATTCATTCTGCTTCTAACACACTCTGATCAGGAAACAAAGCAATCACCAGGTAGAGAAAAACAAAGCAAGCGGGCACGTGTGGGTAAAATCACCACTGGGAACATTCCTTGAAACAACAGAATAAAAACATCCAGAGTGCACCTATCTCCAGAACACTTGAGCTGTAGCTGTGGGTCACCTTGGCCTGGTGCGGTCTCCAGCTAAAGAGTGAAACAGGTTCGGAGAGGGTAACTTGCCCAAAGTCAGGCCCCAGATCAGTAGTGAAGTTGTGATTACAGTCCTTTGTCTCCCAGAAGTCCTTTGTCTCATGAGTAAAACAGACAGTGTGGTGTAAGGAAAACACTACCGGACTAGGAGTCAGGAAACCTGGTTTCCAAGTTGGCTTTGTCACTTAATTAGCCACGGGTCTTTGGGCAGCTACCCTTTGGGGGCTGTGCCTCTCCGCCTACAGTATGAGGAGACTGTGCTGGAAAGCACTGAAGGGTTCTGCAGGTCAGAGAGCCTGTAGTTTCTAAGTAGCTCATTCCTTACCTTCCCGTCCTTTCAGGTTTAGACGCTCTGGCCCCTCCGTCCATCTTCCTTCCATCCACAGGTCCCTTGGGCGCACCTGTCCTGGGACCTTCAAGCTGGGCAAGGTCAGAAGGATGTCCCGTGAGCTGTGGAGCAGGTGCTGAAGCATTTCTCGTGTTGCTGAGACTATTTTAGCTAGAGTCGTGTGGGTTTTTTCTGCCTAAAGGGATTAACTAGGCACACATACATCTGCAGACAGGACACCATTGAATACACTTTGCAGAGTAAATACCAGTTTAATTTTCCTTAAACAGACACCAAGTGCCTGTAGACGCAGGAGGCCAGGAAGAGCGATTTCCTTGGGCAGCCTGCCTCTCCCACGGGAAGGGGCTGCCCAGGTGCTGACCCAGACGGGAGGAAGCACATGGGGACGGAAAGTGGAGGTTCTGCCACATTCAGCTAAACCAAATCGCAACCCAAGTGAAAGGAGAGACAGACAGAACTGGGTTGTGTTATCAATCAATTTTCAACTTCAGTTAACTTTATTGGCATGACAAGGTAGACACGTTGCCAAAGTCAACAGAGTAGATCTGTGTGCCTAAGGCAGGCTTTGGTGCTAAAGGAGGTTTTAATGCCAGACATTCTGTCCTCTGAATATTTCCTAATGTCCTTCTTTGTCTCCGGCTGCCACATGTTGTGGGTATGATCTTGCTACTTAAGGTCATAGGATTAAGCTTTGGGCACTAACACCACACCTATGCTAAGGGTCTTCTTTCCTGAAACCCTTTTATACTATTGAAAAATGTTGTGAATTTGGGTTTTTGTTTTATTTAACACACAATACATAATAATAAAAATAAACAAGTATTTTTAGATAGGACTTGTTAAAATAGTTCACTTCCTATTTGAAAAGATGTCACTAAGAAAGCAACCTAAAATTTCTTTATCAAAAATTCTTGCTATAATGTTTACATTTTCAGTAGACCTATAATTAAGCTGTTAATATCTAGGATCTTTATGCAAAGCACCTCCATCCAGAGGAGAAATGGGGAAATGACTTTTTTCTGGTTGGACAAGGTTTTTTTTTTTTTTTTTTCCAGGATCTTAGTGGCATCAATATGCACTATATTATTACTACGAGGATCCCAGCCCAAACTTTCAGGCCAAGAAGCATTTACAGGCAATAGATAAAATCAGATCATGAGCAGACCATGACTCTTCGCAGCAAGTATGTGATAATGGCTAAGCTTAATGTTTAAACAAACATTTATTTTAAAGGAGGCAAAAGGTGAGAGTAAAACATATGTTTCAGATATGACACAGATATGCCATGTCCAGATACAACACAGGTATGGCATAAGCTTACAATTTGGAGCACATAACCTATGGGCAAAACATTACCCTCACCTGGTGGCAGCATGCACTAATTATAGAGTTATAATTTCTTGTGAGCTTCCTGTTAAATACTTGACTAAATGCATTTATACCTGTAAAATCTAGAATATTTAAGATGTGAGGAACCTACTAAATCAATTAGTGTAATTCCTCTAATTTTACGAAAGCTGAGATCCGGGTGTTTTTGTTTTGTGTTTGCCTAAGGTCAACATTTAACAACTAAGATGATACTAGAATTCAGGTCTCTCAATTCTCAGAACAGCGAATGTTCCATTGTACAAGGATCTTACTGCACACTTAGATTCTGTACTTTGCCCTTGACATATCCATAAAAGTTAAAACTTAAATCTATAAAGAGGTCAATGTCCACCAACAATAAATAAACCAATAAATTTTACCTCTTTTCCACTTCCAGCAATTTGCCTGTTCATTTGACGGTTCCTCTAAGGAAAGGTATATGTTGGTTCATTGGTTGGGGTGATTGATTGAATCACCCTGCAATTTAATTTAAAAACCAAGGAGTAATCAAAGCCTTCTTCATTCTGGAGGTTTAATAAGCATGTGCCAAGAAAGGTCATCATTATCTCTAACACAATCACAGCATCACTCATATGAGGAAGAAGATGTATCTATATCATATGTATCATATGTATGTACATATCATATATATGATGCATATGATATACATAAGATATATAGTTATATATTATATATGTTGTATATACATGTGAGCATACATATATTTATGCATATAAATATATATTCTTATCTTCTAAATATTTGAGTAGTTCTTCAAAAATTACCTTTATCAAAGTGATTCTGCATGGCTAGTGAGAGTAGGATAGTGGGACAGACTCATCTCTGGACTTTTCTTTTCCCTCTAGTCAAGGTTCCCTGACTCAGGCTCTTAAGTATTTCTATGCACTCTAAGTGTCTTATGTTTGGGATCCTCACTAGTTTGAAAGGTGTCCAGTTGAAGGGACAGAGATGATGCCAAGGACTGGGGTGAACCCGGATCTCCATTTCCAAGCACTGGGAGAGCTACATTATATTATCCGGAAGAGCAGGGCATCATACTTTGATCAGGCAAGTTAAAATATTCTCCCAAGATACTCTATTTGTAAAACATTTTCCAAATTGAATCCCAGTTGCAGAAATATTTTTGGCAAGGAAGCTGCAGGGGGCTGAGAGCCTGGTCCGTGCCAGCTTGGCTGACGCCAACAGCCAGGATGGAAAGTCTGGGCTGGAGGACAGGCGTGCGATCGTGGGACGCAGCCCATGCCAGGGGAGGGAATGCCCGCTGGGCAGCTGGTCGTGAGCCGCTGAGCACCTCTGATCTGTTCTCTAGACTCCAAGAAATTACCAGTTACAGACAGAGACGGTGACGGTGACAGAAAGGAGAAAGAGGAACCAGGAACGGAGGCCTTGGACAAGCTATGCCCTGAGGCCCAGCAAGGGTGAAGGAGGAGCATGGGATCACTCAGGGCTGTCCTGGGGGCCCCACCGGAGCCAGCCCCCTGCCGCTGCCAGCCACCCCACCGCTCATGGCCAAATCTTGGTATTTCTATGGAACAGAAACAATTTCACACGAGAGCAGGGCAGGCCACTCTGTGGTGATGAAGCAAGGCCCGAACAAGAGGGCTCTGTGATGTGTCTGAACAGACAAGAACGCGAGCATTGTCTAAACCCCCAAACGGGCCAACATCCCCTTCCTGACCAATAGGAATGACGCGGTCTCTGTCCTGACTGCATCCCTAGCCTGGCTCCAGTGAGCCTTCCCAGCACAGGGACCTCTGCTTTCTGGCAGCATCCGACTCACAGAAAAGTCGGCTTCCCAAATACCCCGATGTGAGCAAGCCCAAGCCCTTCCTACGTCCTTTCTAACACCTCCTTGCCCACAGCGCACCTTCTCTCTGTGTGCAGTGAGCAACAACCACACCTTGTTTGGCTACAGGTGTGTCCCTGCCAGTCAGCAAACGGAGGGTCAGATGACAGCGGTGTCTGCTCCGTGCCGACCAATGTGCTGACTTCTGGGCTTACAGCTTGTCCTATCCTGAGAAAGCTCACAGCCTAATGGAGGATGCAAGGAGTGGAGAGCGAAATGACCTGAAGAGTTGGGACAAGTCAAACAAAATTCAACAGGATATCAAATAAATAACGTTAAGGGTGTTATGATGCGGAGACTATGAAAGAATGGAGAACCCCATGGAGATCAAAGTTGTCTATTATTTATTTTCAGTATTATTTAGTATTTAATTATCTAGTGTTTAGTATTTATTCTTAACAAGAAGGTAAAGTTTACAAACCTTAATGTTCCATCAGGTTTGAGTTACTGGTAAATATACTTACACATTTTAAGGTTCCAAGGAACCTTTAAGGTTCCAAGGAAAAGCAGAATCCAGTCAACAAAAACAGGGGCTGCAGACTTCCTTGAGGGAACAAAGAATTAGACAAAGTGGCACGGGAAACCTGGGAGAGACACCTTTTTAGTGTGAAAGCCTACGACTTCGTGCCCATTCCAAAAGTCTCTTCATGGTGAGCAAACCCACATCCTACCCAAAAGTCTGCTTGTAAGTTGTGTGGCAAATGTCTTCCTTTAGGTAGGATATGTGGATTTTTAAAAAAATATTTAGTTATTTATTCTTGGGGGCGGGGAGCAGAGAAAGAGGGAGACAGAGAATCCCAAGCAGGCTCTACATTGTCAAGTGCAGAGCCCAATGCAAGACTCCAACTCGGGAACCATGAAATCATGACCTGAGCCAAAGTCAAGAGTTAGATGCTTAACTGACTGAGCCACCCAGGTGCCCCAAGTAAAAAGCCCCCAAAAAAAGTGCTTTTTTTTTTTTTTTTTTTTTAATTTTGTAATGTTTACTTTTGTGAGACAAAGTGAGACACAGCGTGAGCGGGGCAGGGCAGAGAGAGGAGGAGACACAGAATCCAAAGCAGGCTCTAGGCTCTGAGCTGTCAGCACAGAGCCCAATGCAGGGCTCGAACCCACAAACCGTGAGATCATGACCTGAGCCGAAGTCAGGCACTTAACCAACGGAGCCACCCAGGCACCCCACTCAGGTATGTGTTTCTTAACACCAGGAGAATTGAGAATGAAGTAGGGAAAGATATGAGAGAACCAAGCCACAGTATTTATGGCCACGTTAAAGAGAAACTATATATTTGCTGTTTTGTGTGTTTGTAATTTTTAAGAGCATTGGGCTAATTAGAGTGGTAGCCTCATAATGCCACTTTAAAATACAAATTGAGTAACAAATGTGGAATTTTATGATTTTAAGTCGAGCTCTTACTAAATTTATTGGAACATATAAGACAACTCTGGGACCTTGTATTTATAAATTGGTTTAAATGTATGTGGTATTGAAGTACTCCAGAAAGCTTTGTCTGTTAATTCAAATGTATATGGATATATATGTGTGTGTGTTGTATAGATGTATGTGCATATGAAACTTGTAATTACAGTTTAAAATATTAAGAGGTAATCACCACACTTTATTCATGGGCCCTTTAGGAAGGATTGCTCAGCTCTGCTAGACTAAGAAATAATTACATCTGTAAGCTGAATTAGAATACTATGTTTTCCTAATTTTAACTTTAATAAGTGGAATATTAATTTTTAAGGCAAAAAGTAAACCTTCAAAATACTGTTTTCTACATACAAGAGACACTAGACAGAAGATACCTCGGAACTCATGTGAGCATAAGCAGACACTGTGGTGTGTGGTTAACTGCTGGGACGGAGAAAGATAAAACGCTATGTGTCACCGAGCAGGAGAGGCCATATCTGGATGTGTGGGACCCTCAAGAAAGACAAACAGATGGGCCAAGAAAAAGGTGTGAGGATGGAGGGAGGGAGTGCAGAGACACACAAGTGTCACTCAGTTACAAATACTGAGTGCCTAGGCACCAAGCTGGAGGCCAGGGAGACAGCAAACAAATCAGGATCCCTCTCCCCCTGGAGCCCAAGGCCGGTAGGTAAGAGGGAACTCCAGGCTCCCCGGGGAATAAAAAGGAATTCAGTGGGTGGGAGGCTATCCTTGGTGAATTAGGGGGCCCCACTCGGTGTCCGGGAGGGATGAGACTCAGGGCACTAACAGGTGCACACAGGTGCTAACACGGCTGAAAGCCAAGAGGCTCCCAGCAAACCATTCCTGTCTTCTTCCATGTCCTTTATGCAAGTTCTTTTCGTTTGGGGATCAAAAGCCTATTTGTAAATCAAACCTTTTTTAAGGCTTTATTTCTTTATTTTGAGAGAGAGAGAAAGAGAAAGAACATGAGCAGGGGGCGGGGGCAGAAAGGGGGAGAGAGAAATCCCAAGGTTCCGTGCTGTCCGTGCAGCGCCCGATGTGGGCTCGAACTCACAGACTGTGATTTCATGACCTGAGCCAAAGCCAAGAGTCAGAGCTTAACCAAATGAGCCACCCAGGCATCCCTGTAAATCAAACATATTAAACTTTCCTGAGGCTCAACCACTCAAATTACCAAACTACAACCCCTTAACCCAAGGGCCCCTGAAGCTTGATCAGGCTGAAAGTGAATGAGAAGCACATCTTTTGCAGAAGCCTGAGTCCTGCGCTGTAGGAACCAACACGACTCTTCGTGAAGGACCCTGAAGACCTGCCAAGGATGCACCTTATCTCCCAGGGTTCCGAGTGTTGGCTGAACCCTCTGCGGATCACAGATCTTTTTATTTTATATTTTATTTTATTTTATTTTATTTTATTTTATTTTATTTATTTAATTTAATTTAATTTTATTTTATTTTATTTTATTTTTATTTTAAATGTTTTATTTATTTCTAGGAGAGAGAGAGAGACAGTGTGAGCAGGGGAGGGTCAGACAGAGAGGGAGTCACAGACTGAAACAGGCTCCAGGCTCTGAGCTGGCAGTCAGCACAGAGCCCGACGTGGGGCCCGAACCCACCGCGAGATCATGACCCAAGCGAAAGTTGGACGCTTAACCGACTAAGCCACCCAGGCGTCCCTCACAGATCTTTTTAAAAGAGAAAATAGATCCTCTTTTCTAAAGACCTAATGGGGAGTGAGGAGGTTGGTTGGCGGGAGGGCAGAAGGTCTAAGAAGGTAAGAAGTGGGGCCCAGGGCTGGCAAACTCTGACTAAAAAAGAATGAGGACAGAAATGGCTCCAGGATGAAGGAGTTAGAGGTCACTACGACCTACCTCAGAGTTTACCCCTCGACAGAGGCTGTGGCTTTACCCATGCAACATGTTTCATGAACAACAACAACAAAAAAGAAAAAATGGCAGATCAGGGATTCGCAAAACTCATTTTCAACCTCCTAGGCTATAGCCTTCAAATGAATCTACCCCACCTCTCATGTCCTGAGATGTGTGTCTCAGGGCGGATGGTTTGAGACCAAACCAAAGGTCCTAAGGATACTGTGAAATGGGTCCAAAGAACCACTTCCATCAGTGTGTTTTTGGACCATCTGTATGTGTGTGCAGACCCTTTTATCTGCGGCTATCAGAACATCGAGGCCGCTGGCTCCTGGGAATACCATCTGGGATTGTCTCGTGGCTATCTGGCTATAAGGACTCTGAACATTATCTTCCAATCTCCATGGAAGAATCGTCCCTGTGTTTCGTGTCAACAATAGTTGAGCCAAACTGCCTTTGACGTCCCTGGAGGTATCTGATCACCCAGATGACACTGAGCAGAGCTGGATGACTAGGACTCAGGAGCTCAGCCCTAACATCTGCCCCAGGCCAGCAGCAAGGGCTCCAGGAGTTATATGAGCTGCTAGGTCCATCCAGTCTACCATCTGCCGCTGGTTTACCATGCCACCTTGGGTCAGTGAGTTCCCCACTCTGTGCCATCTGTGAGATGTGTGTACAGTACATCACATCCTTCTGTCCGTCCTCTGTCCTCTCCCGCTCTCCCTCTCCCTCGCTCCGCTCCTCCTTCCCTCCCTCTCTCTCACCCTCGGTTTCTTCCTTCCTTCTCCTCCTCCTTCCTCTCTCTCTCATTCTCCCTTCCTCCCTCTTTCTGTCCCTCTGTCCTTCTCTCTCTCTTCTATAGAAGATAGCGTGTCTGTGAAGTGCTTTGAGCTCCTTGGAGATAGAAGGTCTATAAATATAAGCTGTTATCACTGTTACCATGGAAACACTCCCAGAGAACTGTGCTCCATTCCTGTGTTTGCTGGGCATAATTCTGGCCTTCTTGCCCTACTGGCTTCTTGAGGGTGTTAAACAATCAATGATTTTACAAAGCCAGGTAGGGGATGGGGACCCATCATGTCAATTTTCATGTCAATCTTGAAAAACTGTACTTCTATTTGCTAAGATAGAGGATCGTGCAAAATTGGACAGAGTCAGCTATTAATCCAAGGATGCCAATGATGACAGATACAGGTGTGCCTCCTCACCAGGGACCCTAATCTATAACAAGGTTCAGGCAAGCAAGAATTCCAATGAGCTTCGGAAAAAAACATGACAACCATTTCCTAAATTTGCTCTGACTCCTGGTTCCTCAACTTCAGAACCATGGCTAGCAAAATGTTGAGGTTAAGAGTCCGCACCTTTCTGCCAGTCTGTGGTCTTCTGGAAAGCAGGAGCTATGCCTTTTTCATTATGGCCTTTGCAAGACCCAGTACAGTGCCTGGCACATAGCAGGGTCTGGACAGACATTTGTGAAGAAAGATGAGCATGTGGCTGTCATCTTCTATTACACAGGTGAATGTGCCACTGAGTAAGACATATGCATCAAGTGTTGGCTTGGAAGCAAGTCCCAGCATTTGCTTTCTGCCCCCCACCCCCACCCCCGTCAGTGAGACAATGATGCTACCTCAGCTCTGATTTCATGGGCGGTCCTGAGAAAGTTGCTTTACAGATCAAAGCCTGATATGGGAGAATAACTGTTAACCAAACGACTTGAGACTTGTGAAAAGTAAGGAGTGAAAGCCACAGGAAAGGTCAGTAGTGTTTGGAGGCAAAGCTATGAGCTCAAGGGCAGTTTTCCAGGACTCCGATGAGCAAAGGCAAGGAAACCAGAATGAGCTTTGAAGTCAAACAAATCAAAGAATTCAGCGCAGGGCCCTGCCACTTGCTAAACCTCCTGAGCCTCAAGACTCCTGTCTGTAAAATCAGAATAGCAGCCCTTATCTCATGGGTTTGAGGTGATGGTTCAAAGAAATCAGTATGTGAGCCCACAGCCTAGTGGCTGAGACCAGTCAATGATTAACACACGTTCATTCCATTCCAGTACTTTGGCAACATGCATGAAGAAAGCAAACTATGTTGAATGATGCATTGACGGATTTATTCTCAAAGCCAGGTAGATTTCAGATCCCACCCTGCCCTTGAGAAGGGGGGTGAGGAGCTCTGAGTGGGGGAGAGAAAACGCACGGGGCGCACCCAGGGAGCCAAGCAGGGCAAGTCCCATCATTTACAGAGTCTGCGGCAAACTGCAAGTGCAGAGGTGCTCGACTGAAATTGATTAAGAATTTCAAGGGGGCCCCAGCAGACTAGGCGGCTGCAGGGCTGCCCACCCACAAAGCTGGGGCCAGGGGTGGGGCTGGCGAGCCCGTTCCCAGCACCGCTGGAGAAGCTCAAGCTGATGAAATAAGCAGTCTCATGCGTCACCAGTTTCTGGTTTGGTTGCTGCCGTGGGCCTCGTGCAGTCAGAGAGCTGAAGGTGTCCAAAAACTGCCTGGGGGCCCTGGATTCGACTCACAGGCTACACCTAAGCTATAGTAAAGGTCATTTCAGGAGGAAAAAGCTCATAAAACAACAAAACTCCACTGGGAGCAATTAATGATTGCATAAAATGTGGTGAGAGGTTCAGATTGTTCTTGTGTCCTTGGGCACGGGGGAGGGGGGGTGGAGGTGAGGTCAGATTACAAAGCATATGAAGACATTAACCATTTGTTCAACTGCTATTGAATAAGCTCCTGCTATATACAAGAGGAAACAAGATTATCTTTACGATATCTAAGGTCCCTTTCAGTTCTAACATTTGAGGATTCCTTGACAAAGACAAGGGGCCTACCTTTAAGAAGTTTAAGTCGAGTGCAATAGCAAAATGAAATTAAAATCGTTCCACATGGGGGCACCTGGGGGGCTCAGTCGGTTGGGCGTCTGACTTCAGCTCAGGTCATGATCTCGAAGTTCACAAGNGCTCCTGCTATATACAAGAGGAAACAAGATTATCTTTACGATATCTAAGGTCCCTTTCAGTTCTAACATTTGAGGATTCCTTGACAAAGACAAGGGGCCTACCTTTAAGAAGTTTAAGTCGAGTGCAATAGCAAAATGAAATTAAAATCGTTCCACATGGGGGCACCTGGGGGGCTCAGTCGGTTGGGCGTCCGACTTCAGCTCAGGTCATGATCTCGAAGTTCACAATTCCGAATCCAGCGTCAGGCTCTATGCTGACAGCTCAGAGCCTGGAGCTTGCTCTGGATTCTGTGTCTCCCTCTCTGCCCCTCCCCTGCTCGTGCTCTGTTTCTCTCAGAAATAAACATTAAAAAAAATCTTTTTAAATCACTCTGTGGGGAATGCTTTCAAATGGGATATTTAAAATCTACCATGTATAGGGGCATCTGGGTGGCCTAGTTGGTTAAGCATCCGACTTCGGCTCAGGTCATGATCTCATGGTTCTTGGGTTCAAGCCCCGCATCAGGCTCTGTGCTGACAGCGCAGAGCCTGGAGCTGCTTCCAATTCTGTGTCTCCCTCTCCCTGCTCCTCCCCTGCTCACACTCTGTCTCTCTGTCTCTCAAAAATAAATAAACGTAAAAAAAAAAATTAAAAACAGCAGACAAGTCTTATTCAGATTCTGCCTCCACCATTGTTAGTTCGCAGTGATCTGAGCAAATTACTTAATCTTTCGACATCTCAATTTTTCTCATTGGTTGAAATATTAACCCCTGTCCAGGTTCGTTGAGGACGGAAAGCGTCTGGCCGCGCCTGGCACACGCCGCCCCTCGCCCATGCTGGGCCTGCCGCACCCTCCCTCCGCGTCCCTTCCGTAGAGCCCGCCCCGAGCAGAGGCTCCGAGAAACAGGCCGAGAAAGGGGGGCCCCGCCCGGCAGAGCCAGGCCAGCTGGGGAGTCCAGACGCGAGGCGGGCGCTCCGTACTCGGCTTTGAAAGTGTGAAGTCTCGCTAGGGTGCCTGCTGACCCCCGGGTTTACGATGACCCCGCACGGGACCCATACGAGACTCCCAGGTCTACACCCTGGGTTCCCAGGTCTACACCCTGGGTTTACGATGACCCCGCACGGAACTCACAGGTCTACACCCCGGGTTTACAATGACCCAGCACGGGACTCACAGGTCTACACTCCTGGTACTGGGCCCGGACAGCGCACGGCGGGGGTGAGCAGCCCCCGAAAGTCAGGACAAGAAGGAACCGAGACAGAGACCCAACAGCCCCACCCATTCTTCCCGGAGGAGGAGGACCGTCAGCGACTCTAAATGAGAGAGTAAAACGGGGGGGCGGTGCTCCCCCGACGGCTACCCTGACTTGAGGGTGGAGAGAAGCCGAGGCGCGTGTGGTCTACGCGGCTAGAGCCCCGGGTTCGCCGGGCTGGCGGCCGGGGGGTCCCAAGGGTGCCCGCCTGCGGGGGGTCCGCGGGCAAGCAGCCCCACGTGCACGGCACTCGGGGGGGGAGGTGCACGCGGGCCCAGAAGTCTGCCTGCCCCGAACCCCCGGCAAAGGTGCGCAGACGGCGAGGTCTCTCCTGCCGGGAACGGAGGCCGCGCGGCCGCGTCGTCCCGTGTCGCCTCACACCCGTGGATGCAGGGCCTGCTCTGGGCCCGCTGGTCACGGCTCATCGCCAGCGCCGCTGGGGGTCAACGTGCCGCGTTGCAACCCGGAGCCTCGGGAAGAAGGGTCCCGCTGCAGCCCGCTCAGAACAACGGGTTTTCACCCAAAGACACAGAAACCTCCTGGGGCCCAGGGGTGCGGCTCCTGGGGCAGCGGGCGCCCCAGTAAGGGGGACTGAAGGCCGCTGAGAGCGGGGCAGAGGCCGCTGGGTCCCTGTCCCCTCCCCGCCCCCCCCGCAGAGAGCTGCAGACACTGCAGAGAGCGCCAGGGTGACGCGACGGAGGGACCGGGTCCCTAGAAAACCTCGAGCAGCAGAGCCACCTCACCTCAGGCTGTTACAGGAGAAGGACATACGGCTTCTTTCGAGCCACTTTATGTTGGGTCCCCGACGGTGGCTTGGCTCGCGTCGTGATGAACACAAGAACTGAGGGCTGGCGTATGGCCGGAACCCCCGAGTCCAGGCCCCCCGCCGGCTCCGCCGCAGCCGGGTGCGGGGACGCGGTCCTACTCAGCTCGGGCTGCCCTCACAGAGTGACCGGGGGTGGACACCACAGCCACCCGGCGGCTCTCAGCCCCAGAAGCGGGACGTCCGAGATCAGGGCGCCGACACGGCGGGCGACTCGGGAGGGCCCTCCTCGCGGCCTGTGGTCTGGTCTCCACACCGCTGAGCGGGAGTGCTCCGGCGTCTTCGCCCTCACGACGTCACCTAACCCTAGCGCCTCCCGAAGACACCACCCGCTGATACCGTCGCACCGGTGGGGGGGGTGGACCCAGACACGCACCCACGATGGGCATCCTGATGGCATCAGCGGTGCACGTGAACTCGCCACCGGCCGCTTGGTTTGGTGACCGAGGATTCGTGTCGTCTTCTACAATCCCCGCTGGACGAGGTTTTCTAGGCTCAAGTCGCCTCTTCCCCGGCCTCAGGTGGGCAGGCCACCGGTCATCACAGCACGGCAGGGCCGAGCACCCCCGCGATGCGGTCAGCGAACGACCTGCCCACCTAGGCTGCTGGCTCCCACCCGGATCCGCTCGTCCTGCAGGCCGTGGCGGCGCCTGACGAGCTCCCCGGCACCGCCGGTGCCGCGGGCGGGGAGGTCGCGCTCGGAGACCCGCTCAGACACGGGCTCTACCCACTGTCCCACGCGTGGTATCGCGAGAATACAAGTGTCTCTACCCAGTGTCCACGCGTGGTATCGCGAGAAT
Organism: Crocuta crocuta; assembly: GCF_008692635.1. Classification (NCBI taxonomy): domain Eukaryota; kingdom Metazoa; phylum Chordata; class Mammalia; order Carnivora; family Hyaenidae; genus Crocuta; species Crocuta crocuta. Next base: position 708,630 of record NW_027529596.1, on the reverse strand, counting down.
ACAAGTGTCTCTACCCAGTGTCCACGCGTGGTATCGCGAGAATACAAGTGTCTCTACCCAGTGTCCACGCGTGGTATCGCGAGAATACAAGTGTCTCTACCCAGTGTCCACGCGTGGTATCGCGAGAACACAAGTGTCACTAGCATACGGCACAAATCCCAAAGCTGGATGCGGATCGAGATGCGAAGTGCCTCCCGTTCTGGTGCATCGAAACACAGGGATGGGGCGCCCCCGTGGCTGAGTCGGGTGAGCGCCTGACCCTCGGTTTCGGCTTGGGTCGTGATCCCAGGGTTGTGGGATCGAGCCCGGCTTGGGCTTCCTACCTCTGCCTCTGCCCCTTCCCCGTCATGCTCGCTCCCTCTCAAAAAAACAAACGCAAACAACAAAAAATGCCCCAAAGATAAGATTGCCTTTCCAGTCAGTGACTTGGTAAGTAAACAAAGGCATCGTTTATTCAACAAATATTAGTAAGCGCTTCTTTTGTTTCGGGCGCCGGGAGCCGGCAGTGGCAAAGCAGACAGACATACCCGCCCGGGCGGTGCTTACATTCGGGGGGCCGGCTACCGTTTGCGGAATTTCTACTGTGTTCTGCGTAAGCACCAGGCGGCTGTGTCTCCACAACCCGCGTACTTTACATCATGTTACAGGAAACCTGTTTGGACAATACTACCAAGGAGATCTAGGAAGATTCCTGAAGTCCTGGGAGCCTTCACGAGCTCCCCAGGGCTGGGGCAGGAAGACCACCGGCCGCAGGAGACCGCCTTCCTGGCTCTTGACCACAGCCCACTGTCTGCATCGTGTGGCCAGTTACGTACTGCCGGGCCGCAGAGCACGTTTCGGGGTTCAGAAGTTTACTTTGAACACCTACGTGACATTTAAACTAGCACCGAGCCCCTTCCTTCCTCCGGTCAGTTATTCAATAAGTGTTTCTTAAAAGCTCCGTGAGCCAGGCACCGGCTGGGAACTGTGGAGACATTGGAGACTGTGTACACGCTCTCAAGAGCTTGCAGCGCAAGCACAGGGATTTCTTCCTGGCCGCCCTCCAGCCAGGGGACTGGCTCTCTGAGATAGTAATTTTTGTCGTATGTCTTATGGTTTGAATGTTTTATCTTTATTCGTGATCTCAACTCCTATATCAGTTTGTGCTGGGTTTTCATTGGTTTGTTTTGTTTCTTGTTAGTGGAGCTATTAGTATATAGGATTTGGCTGTATCGGTTGGTAGAGTGTGCGACACTTGATCTCAGGATTGTGAGTTCAAGCCCCGTCTGGGGTGTAGAGATTCCTCTCAAAAGAGATTTTAAAAATCTAATAAAATACATAGGTAGGATTTGGATATTTGGTAGAGAATCTGATGATTTATTTATTAATTAAAATTTTTTAACGTTTATTCATTTTTGAGAGACAGACCAAGAGTGGGGGAGGGGCAGAGAGAGAGGGAGACACAGAATCCAAAGCAGCCTCCAGACTCTGAGCTGTCAGCACAGAGCCCGAAGCAGGGTTCAAAGTCATGGACCATGACATCATGACTTGAGCTGAAGTCAGTCACTTAACCAACTGAGCCAACTAGGCGCCCCTATAATGATTTATTTTTTTAAGAGAAATAACAGTGATCATCCAAGATTGTGGATAAGTACTTTTAAAAAGACGTGGGTCCTGGAGCAATGAGAGAAAGGAAAAAAATCTTTGGAAGGTAAAGAATGTACAAACCTTAAAAAATATATGAACCTACCATCAAAGATGGAGAGAGGAGAAGAGAATTTAAAAGAGGAAGAGAAAATCTGTGAAGTAAAAAGAGCAGCTGAATGGGCAAGAAAGAGAGACAAAAACACCATGTAGAACTCTTGCTTGAAGGGCTTTCCCATCATTGGTTGAATTGCCATGTTTACATCTCAGTGAGTGTGGCTGACCACGTGCATGGCCAACTTCAAGGCACAGTATTATACTCCAGGTTTTTTAGAAAGAAAATCAGGATTTAAGTGTATAAGCCACAGGTTTGGAGATCTTTAACAGGTGAATATATGCTGTACTAAGTATGGAGTCTTGAAATCAGACCCAGGTTGCACGGAGGTCTGGGTTCCTGATTCAGAAGGCCCAGCCAGGAAGTGAGGTCACCCACTTCACCTGGGGCTGGAGGGCTGGGGGGAAGGGGAGATAAGAAGTTAAGTTACTGCCAACAATGAAACCTTCCTGTACTTCTTAAAGCTCTCTCCACAAAGGTACTATTGTGAACGCTCATTGTTTTTTTTCCACATGACCTTGACTACTTAAGCTCAATTAACCGCTGTCTCCCAATTGTCTGGGCTGTTTTCACATTTCAAAGAGCAAAGTTGTTTTGTAGGTTTCTTCCCCAAATTTGAGCACACTGAGATAGTTCTTGAATACAACAGTCTTATCCCAGAGGCGCATTCCTGTCTGCCTGGGGGCCTTTCTAACACTCAAGCTCTGGGTCTCCCCAAACTTCTCACATACCCTACAAGCGGGGCTTCCCAAACATTTTGGTGCTTAGCAATTACCTGGGAAGCTTGTTCACATGTATCTTCTTGGGCCCTACCCAGAAAAATGATTGAGTAGGGCTGGGATAAATCCCAAAACGTTGCACTTAAAAGGACCTAACCAGATGAATCTGATGCAGAGGGTTCATGGTCAACATACTGTGAAATTGCGCAGCTGTAGTAAGGTTAGAGACAGATGTGCTGGTAGGGGCGGGGTGGAGGGGGTGGGTGCGTTTCACAATGCAGCTAAATTTACTGAGTGTGTAGTATACGCCCATCACTGTGCTGGGTCCAGGGCACACCATGGAGGACAAAGCCTGTTCTCACAAAATTAAAGTCTAAATGAATAATCTCACGAATCCATGTAGAGCTACAAAAAGGCATGAAGAAGAGACACACAGGGCTGTGAAATCTGTGCCTGAGATCTTTCCCCTAGTTCCAGAAGTCAGGGAAGTCTTCTGAGGGCTTAGTACGTCGTCATCTGGCCAAGAGCAGAGAGATGAACATTCCAGACACAGAGGGAATAGCATATATAAAGACCTCGTGGCCCGAAAGGGAGCTTGGAGAGTCTGAGGACCTTCCAGAAGTTACCCAGAGGACTCAGCATGTAGTCCAGTGTTGGCCAACCCCAATCACCCTTCCAAACTCTAAGGTCCTGTCCTTCTGGAATTCTGATGAAACCAAAGAAAGACTGGTGTTTGAAAAGTAGCTCTTCCTTACAGCTAAATGTGAGCTGCTCCAAGATCAGTTAAAACTGGCCGGGCAGCTGATGTGCGGGCCTGGGTAAATCCCACCCTGTGCCACCACAGTCCCTACTAAGATAAAGCAACAGCTGTCTAAATCCCACAAGCCCCCAGAGAGGCTGGCCGAGATTGAGTCTACTGTTGCCACAGGAAGTAGAGAACGGTGATGGGTAGAGCAGCAGAGCCAGCCCTTGCCAGCAGGGTAGGGCCGTGGCACCAGATGCATCTGTTTCCTGCACACTCTTTTCAAGACCTTTTCCAGCTCTGTTCCCTTGCTCCTTCCAGAGCCAACTCTCTGACCCCAGTGGGCTGGACTTTTCCGATGGTTTTCTTTCACGATGACTGGTCTTTCTTACCACAAAGGAAAGAAACCTGATGCTCTCCTTCGACAATCAAATGTTAGATAAGGGGACCCCTCTCAAGCATTTGCATTTTGAAAAAAGGCCTGGACCATAGTAACTCAAAAAAATGAATCATGTGTCAAATTTCCCTGCATCATTATGGCAGAGAAAGATAAACCCTCTCACTTTTAGCTGGGCACATGGTGCCCAAGATAAAGGCTAAATCTCTCAACTTCATTTATAGCCAACTGTTGCCTTCAGGCCGAGTTCTGACCAATGAGATGAGGGCAGACAGTTTCTAGGACGGATGTTTCCATAAAAGGTGGTGTTTATGCCTTTCCTCTTCTTTTTTTATTTCTCTTCCAGCCTGGCCGGGATGACTGGTGTCCTAGGCATTGCCCTGGGCCACGACAGCAAGGGCTACACAGAAAGGATGGAAAAATGGTGAGGTGGAGGGGGTCTGGCCCCCTGAGGACATCTGGGAGAAAGCCACTATCCCCGTCCTGGACCCCCTTCCTCCAGCTTCGGAAGAGGGAAATAAATTCCATGTTGTTGAAGCCATTGTTAATTTTGGGTTTCTGTTACAGCCAACTCGAAGTTTCACTGATAAAGTCATCACTTTCTTTCCTTTTTTTCTTTTTTAACAGAAGATCACAGTACAATTTCTTCTTGGAGTCCCTCAAAGGTAGGCAACACTATTCTCCATTTTCACATGTGGCTGCTTCTTCAGGTCAACCCAGGATGGATCATAAGATGTGAAATGAATGTGGGTTAGGGGCCCTAGGCTTCTGTCTGAAGCCCGCCCTGCCACAGGCTCACCAGCCAATTTCCCTAGCTGGTCCTTCACTTCCTCATCCAGAAAACAGCCTCCAGGGTCTCCCACAAACCCAAGTTCTAAGACCAGACTCACTCTGCTTCACCCAACCCCCATGCCCAGCCTGCCGGTTGAAGGACATTATCATTAGGATGAAGAGTTTTCATCTTACCAACAGGTGTGTTTTAAACTTTTTTTTTAAATGTTTTATTATTTATTTCTAGGAGAGAGAGAGAGGAGAGAGAGAGAGAGACAGCATGAGCAGGGGAGGGTCAGAGAGAGAGGGAGTCACAGACTGAAACAGGCTCCAGGCTCTGAGCTGGCAGTCAGCACAGAGCCCGATGCGGGGCTCAAACCCACGAATCGCGAGATCATGACCTAAGCAAAAGTCGGACGCTTAACCGACTAAGCCACCCAGGCGCCCCACCAACAGGTGTGTTTTAAAGCTCTAGACAGTGTTTGTTTGGAACCCGGCAACACATTTCTCCACGGCCCCGACAACATGAAGATTACCCCCTCCCCCCAGCAAATTCCAAAAAGATGTTTAATCAACTTGCAGTTAAGCTGTTGTGCTGAAGGAGCCTTAGAACAAAACCGTAGAAGACTGGGATGTGTGTGGTGAGGCAAGCGCTCAGAGCCTGACACAGGGCTCGAACTCACAGACTGTGAGATCACGACCTGAGTGGAAGTCAGACGTCCAATGGACTGAACCACCCTGGTGCCTAATCTGTTCTCTGTATTTAAGAGTCTCTTCTGGTTTTGGCCAAATTCTCTTAAGTTCACATTGCACAGAAGCCCCGGGAGGGGCAAAGGGGAGAAGGATGCTCTTTTTTTCAGGCAAAGGTGCCCTATAGGCAGGTTTGTGCCATATTTTGGATGCAGTGTTGGAGGAGGTCGCTGAGAAATGTGGGGGCTGGCTGAGCTGTGAGCAGGGCCCAGCGCTGGAGGGCTCCTCACCTCCTCCCCGGTCCTTGGAATATGGATTCCACTTGCTTTTCCCGTTACCAGAGGCTCTGCAAGGACACAGTCTTGAGAGAGATGTGTTGTTGAGGACACCGGCTCAGTATATGTGACTGAACTCAGCTAAGGCCCCTAGAGAGGCTTTTAGGATGCGGCAGGCGGATGTGGGGAATCCATCCATCTTGCTGCCCAACACAAGTCATATAGAAGCTCTCTTGCTTATTAAAACTGCCACCTACCAACTGGAGTGGCTGCCTTTTTCTTCCCTCTCCCCCTGCCCTGTGCTTACCCAGGACGGGGGACGGTCTCAGATGACACCGGGGAGCCTCCCCAGGAGCTTACAAACCAACACACACCAGCTTGGAGTCTGGGCGTTCTGCCCCACGCAGAGAGCCAGCGGTGGAGCCGTGGCTGGGGCGGATCTGGTTTTATCTGCTGGGTATGAACTGGGGGTGGTGTGGGTGGGGGGTGTTTGAGATGACGTCACAGCCCTCTGAGGAGTTGTGATCTACTGCAGTCTAGTTCCTCCTCTGGGAAGAGCAGGTTAGATCCTGTACCCTTCAGGTGAATCGTCTCTCTACGAAAATGTCTTTATCACAATCAAAGGTGCCTCCTCAACCTGCCCTGACTAGCGGGAGCCCACCTTTCTCAGCCTTTGCACAAGCTTCCGCACCTGCCGAGCCCTCCTCTTGCTTCCCCCCTCAGCTAACTCCTCTGTCCAGCAGCCTCCGCCTACAGGAAGCCTGTCCCATTCTCTGCGGGGGTTGGATCCTGCTCTCTGTGCTCTCCTAGTACCCTTGGCAGATATCAGGCTGTCCCCACAGGGGAGAAGCAGCTGCTTGGCCACAAGGAGCAAATGTTCCCTCCACTTTGCTCCTTTGTGCGGGGCTATTGAAATCCTGTTCACCCCACCCCCACCCCAAAGGGCTATCTCTCCTCGCTAAATTCTCGCTGTATCTCTTGTTTGTGGAATCCATTGTGAAACACAATCATTTACCACCTTGCATTGTTGTCCATTCATTCCTGTGCATCTGCCTTACGGACTGCTGCCACAGGACCTTTTCTTCTGTGTCTTTGTAACTCCTTCAGGTCCTAAGACTACGGATGCACAGCATATGCACGATAGACAGTCAATGAGTGATTGATGGATAAGTACATGAATCCAAGACAGGCTCCTATAAATTGTGACCCACTGAAGACTTACATTATCTTGGGAAACTTTTAACATGTAAAACAAAGAGCCTTTACATAATTGAACCCATTAGATGCCATGAGCTCTTCTAGCACTTTCTATGTGTATACATCTCTCTACAGAGGCGGGTCTGGTGGTGTTGAGCATGGGCTCTGGGGCCAGGCTGCCTGGATCTGAATGTGGCCTTCCTTCTTTGCCAGCCTGAGGGGTTTAATCTGTATGTGATGTAGTCTCTTCGTTCGTAAAAGGAAGGGAACAGTAGTAGGGCTGTGTTCGTCAGCTTCTTCAGAGGAACAGAGGAGTAGGATTTGGTAGACAGACAGACAGATACACAGAGGTAGATGGAGAGAGAGGAGGAGCTTTATTACAGGAATTATCACACTATTATGGACACCAAGCAGTCCCACGTCTGCCACCCAGGAAAGCCAGTTGGATAATTTAGTCCAAGGCCTGGGAACCAGGAGGCTGATGGTGTCCGTCCTGGTCTAGTCGGAAAGCCCAAGAAAGAGGAAGGCCAGTGTCCGAGGGCAGAAGAAGATGGATGTCTCAGCTCAGGCAGAGAAGGCCAGAGAATGTGCTCTTGTGCCCTTCCTCTGCCTTTGTGTTCTGGTCAGCGGATTGTCCCTGGTGGATGGGATGCACCTGCCCGCTCAGTCTCCAGAGTCAAGTGCTAACCCCTTCCAGGGACACCCTCCCAGCCACATCCAGAACCGTGTTGTACCAAACATCGGGGCATCCCTTAGCCCAATCAGACACGTAACATCAACCATTACAAGGACCTACCTCATTAAGTTGTTAAAAAGGTAATATCAAGTAGAAAACAAACGAACAAAAGGTAATCCATATTAAATACCTGGCATAGTGTTGGACTTAGAGTGTTAGATAAATGCAGTTATTACGCATCAGCGTAGCTTCTAACATCATGCCAGAAGTTTCCACGGAGCGAGAGCTCTTGTTGAAGCCGGAGCTCAGCGACCCTGGTTTCCCCCTCATTCTACTCATGTATGTCCTTGGTGGCGTCGCTGTGGGGAAGGTTCAGCAATGATATTTAGAACCAGGAAGCTGAGGACGCTGGCGGGTCGTTTCATTCCATGTGACTGCACAGGAGGCCACCTGGTACTCAGGACGCATGTCCTAAATTTCAGGAAAGGGGCCTGCCCCCCAGGCACCCTCGCTAGGTGCAAGGCCGTGTAGACTGTCAGTGTGAAAGACTGTTATCAGTTATTAAAACAAAAACAAAAACAAAAGACGCTGCTAGCTGGTTGGGATACAGACACTGCAAACATCCTCTCATTTGCTCAATAAAATCCTCTCATTACTCGGTGTCAAGAAGAGTATAAATTGTGGTTCACATTATATACTTTTTTCTTTTCTCCCTTCTTTCCCTTCCTCCCCCCCCTTCCGTCCCTCCATCTCTCTTCCCTTCTTCCCTTCCTCCCTCCCTCCCTTCCTTCTTTCCTTCTTGCATTTTCCTGCCTCCCAACTCCTTAAGGTGAAATAAATGCAAAGCAGCCTTTTCTTCGGTTCTTCCCTGTGGTTTGAGGGCCACAAACTCGCCACGTTGAAATGTAATATTTCTAGAATGCTGTGGAAAGGTACAGTGTCTCAGATGAACAAAAGCTGGCGAGTTTTGTAGGGCGTGTAAGGCTCTTCATTCTACGTGTTTCCTTGCCTACCTGTCTTCCCACCCGTCTGTCTCTTGCCAGCCGACAGCCGGACGGCGATTCTAACGGGCATGACTCCCTCCCGCCGTCCGGCCACGCTGGAGGGAGGAACCTGGCCCAGGACGGTCGACACCGAGGCTTCCCAACAACCTATACTTGTGAAAATGGGATCAGTGCCCACCTGACTCTCTGCGCCCAGACGGAGATGGCAGGGAAGCAAGCCCTGGCCTGTTGGCAACGTGACAGGAGCCGTGAGACGGTGAGAACGAGGGAGCACAGAAGCCTCAGCCACCTGACCTGCACACAGCCCCCCGTGGGGCGTTGGGGGCGGCTGCGAACCTGTCAGGGGCGCTGAGAAGGAAGAGGCGGCGGGCAGGGTGCAGAGTCGCTGTGATGGGCGCGCTGGGGGGGGGGGGCAGCACCGGGCCTGCAGGGCCAGTGTCCGCAGCATTTTGCCCTGGAGCCCAGGCCCCCCCCCACCACGTGCATCTATGTTCCTGGAGCTAGATTTTAGGGGGAGGGAGGTATCTCTGGTTTTTATTTATTTGTTCGTTTACTTATTTATTTATTGCAAACGCAGAAGCTTTTTCTAAGACATTTATCTTATCCAGCTTCAGGGTTCTAGAAAACCATAGTGTTTGGAGGACTGAAGTTGATAAAAATGACAGCATCCGGATCACACGCAAACACTCCCTCCACGGGACTCGGCTCCTGAGGGGCCAGGACGCTTGCTTTAAAACAGGACACCATCGAATGGGAAAGTGCAGAGGAAGGGGGCCAGTTCTCATCGGGGACTAGAGAAACTGGGCGTTTACGCCGTGGGAGGTAAAAGTGAGGGAGGCGGCAAAGGGGTTTGCCACGCATGCAGAGCGGGAACCAGGTTTGTGCTGTGCTCTCCCCAGGGGACAGCCGGGACTGTACCAAAGTGACAAGGGATTCTGTCTCGGCTCAGGGTTTCCCAGCAATGGAATGTTCTGCCGCAGGGCAGGGTTACACGGCCCGTGTGGATATTCGACTAGAGGCTATTCGACCTTGGCCTAGGCGAATGCACCGTGAATTTATCCACAGTGCTTACCTGTTATCTCCAGGCCCTCAACTAAGACTGCAGAACGAAGCTGAAAACCCGCAGGTGGTAAAATAGGTACTCCCTCTCCTCTCTGGAAGGTTCCACATTGTCCAGCAAGAAAGGGATCATGACATGCCCCCAGATCCTCATCTCATCTACATGCGTCCCAAGGCCAGGACACCACGCCTCGCTGACAGCAGAAGGCTGTAATGGGACCTCCCCCCACAGAGCTTAGCCTCTCAGATGGAAAATTCTAGAAAGAAATGTTAGTTTCCAAAGCTTAGAGCATGCACTGGTTGGTACCAGACATTTTTTCAAGGAAAAGGAAAATTCGACCT
>NW_027529596.1:698669-698910 GCF_008692635.1 Crocuta crocuta | reverse complement strand
CGGTTCCGAAAGCGCTGATGCTGCCGAGAGGCTGCGGCCCGGCTGGCCTTCAGCCCTGCCACCGCCCGGGCCCCGAATGCTGGGGAGCCCAGCGCTTCTCGGGCCTCTCTAGACTAGGTCAGCCCCCTACGCCGGATGACACTTGCTACAAGGATGCGGAGAGTAGAGAGAAATCCCAGCACGTTTCCTGACTACTTAGGAATATGGTGTAACACAAAGCAACTTCTGGAAGCCCGCCTGT
>NW_027529596.1:698080-698601 GCF_008692635.1 Crocuta crocuta | reverse complement strand
CACAGGGGACCGGTCCCTGCCACTCCGGGAGATGCAATCCATCTTACCAACTGGGCCTTGCTAAAAAAAAAAAAAGAAAAGAAAAAAGCGTTTTCCTTATTGCCCTACTGTGTCCTCACCCAGAACAAGAATTCCAATCGAGACCCAGTGAAACGGGAAAGCGCCAGAATGAGTTTTTTTTTTTTCAGTGTTTATTTTTGAGAGACAGGGCACGAGTGGGGGAGGGGCAGAGAGAGGGAGACACAGAATCGGAAGCAGCTCCAGGCTGCGAGCGGCACAGAGCCCGACGCGGGGCTCGAACCCACCAACTGCGATTATGACCTGAGCCGAAGCCGGAGGCTTCACCGGCTGAGCCCCCCAGGTGCCCCCAGAATGACTTTAAACGGAAAAAGGGGATATTTCCACCCACGCCCATTGAGGGTCTCTCAGAGAAACCAGAACAGTTCCAGAAAAGGACTTGTTTTTCCACGGAAGACGCAGGGGCAGCAGGACGCCCCGTGCGGTGCGCGGCTTCCGTGGCG
>NW_027529596.1:697103-697695 GCF_008692635.1 Crocuta crocuta | reverse complement strand
AGAGCCAGCCACAGAGCCATCCTCCTCCCCACCGCTCGCAGTGCCCGCTGCCAGGACGAGTCACCTCGCAGCACAGTCCCTCGGCCCCTCCCGGCGGCACCGAGACTCCCCAGGGCTGGCGGAGCAGAGCCCCGGGCAGGCTGCTCAGCCCTGCGCCTCCCGTGTGTGCCCCGGGGTGTCCCAGAGCCTGGGGGGGGGGGACGTCTGCTTTTCCCTACGGCGCTCCCTCCTGCAGCCTCTCTCCCCGGCAGGTGGGCCTCCGCCGCAGCCTCCCCCCATCCCTGCAGACAGGGCCGCCCGCCCTGCCTTCCCCGTGGGCTCCCGTCCCGCCCCAGGGGACGTTCGACTCCGGTCCCGGTCCCGACTGCATCTGTCGTTCCTGAGTGAGAACCGGTCACCCTCACGTGCGCGGAGGTCCCTGGCCTCCCCTTCCCCTGCGCACCCCGACGCCCCGCACCACCCTAGGGCCCGACTAACCGCCTACTCAGAACCGTTGCTCTTCCCCAGAAACAGACGAAAGTTCTCCTTGCCCCGAGTCTTTCTCACGAGCTGAGGAGTTCCTTCCTCCTGGTCTCCGCAGGGACCCGGCGGG
>NW_027529596.1:695124-697072 GCF_008692635.1 Crocuta crocuta | reverse complement strand
CCGCACCGCTGCCCGCACCCCTGCCCAGCCACACACTCGACCTGCCAGAGGCACCCCTCCCTCCTGGGAACCGCACGGTTCCGCTTCCAGCCTGCCGCTACAGCCCCGCACAGAAGGGGCCTGGAACACAAGCCCGGCCTGGCCCGGCCCGGCGGGACGTCCCGTGCTCAGGTTACTCATTACTTGAGTTGGAGGAGGTCACCGAGCAGGAAGCACGTTGGGAAGCAAGGGGAAAGGTGGCGTGGGGGGTAGGGAATCAGTCAAGGTGACCTTCTGAGAGAACTCGGCGTCCTGGCAGGAGCTGGGTATCAGTGGGAAGGTGGCAAAGGCAAAGCCACAGCTCCAAGGTTACACAAGGTCAAATGGAAACAGCTAATTACAATCAAGCTACCCACTTCGTGGCGTTTGCTGTGCACCAGGCACCGTGCTTAGCACCCCCACGTCTCCCATGTAATCCTTGCAACAATGTGTCCCTCCAGTGTGACAAGGGAAGGGAAAGCGCGGGAGGGGACAAGGGACTTGCCCGAGGTCACCCGGCCAGCCCGTCCTGCGGCCGCGAGTGGGAACGGCTGCACCTCTGCCTCGCTCTTCACCAGGTCGCTCTTTGGTGGCGACGTGGTTAGAAGGTAGAGCGTCTGGGTGGTCTGGGTGGCTGGGCAGGTGGAGTCGGAGCCCGGGCCTCACAGGGCTGAGGCCAAGCTCTCCAGCGGCACAGCCGCGGCCGGGCGGCAGTCCGGAGGGGGCCTGGCACAGGCCGGCCGTGCCCGCTCGGCCCTCAGGACTTGTCGGAGCCTGGGGGCCAACACGCAGAGAAGGACGAATGAGCAAAGTCGGGCGGCTAAAACTGGAAGAGGGGGGCTCCCCCAGAGGGGCACAGTAGGTCCTGGACAAGAGAGAAAACTCCTCTGAGCCGGACGCAGCCCTAGAAGCCGAGGTGGGTCCAGAGGAAATGGGGTTCTAATGAGAACTCTGCCACTGGGAGCCTTGCTCCACAGCCTGTTTTACCAAATGCTTCTGCCGAGAAGAGACAGGAAGAGATGGGGAGGCGGGGGACCCGCGGTGGAGGAGGGTAGGGTGGGGGCAGGCGCGTGCACAGGGCGTCACCCCTCCCTTCACCCCGTCCGTCGTCCCTTCCCAGGACCCCTTCCCCTCACTCGTCCCTTCTTGCGGATTCGGCCCACAGGCTTTCGTCCCTTACACGCCCTTCCCGGTGACCCGGTCCCGGGTCGCGTCTTTCTGCAGCTCCCCCACGACTTGGGGCTTTTCCAGTGTAAACGCTGCAGGGGCGGCTCCCTCTCAACACGCGCCTCTGTTCTCACGGGCGCCCTTGACACGGACCTGCGTGCGGCAGTCCCTCTGGGGCCGGGGAGGGGGGGGCTCTCCGAATTTCAGGGGTGTTCGGGTTTCGGCAGGTCTTGCAGGTGGGCCTGAAGGAGGATTCGTGGGAAGAACTCATTCGTAGCAGCCCAAGCTTGTCCTCCGACCTGCAAGGTTGACCTTGAGACCGAAGGGCGGCCCTGACAGGTGTCCCCGCCCGGGGATACGGGGCGGGGGGCCTCCTTCCCGGGACGGGTTAGGGCCCCTGCCGGTTTCTGCTGTGTCACTGCCTCCGGAGGGACGTGTGAGGCTGGCCGGGGCCCGGAGGAGACGGAGGGCACGAGGGGTCCGGCTTCCCGGCCCCGCGCCCTGCCGTCAGTGCTGGGTCCTCCGGATGCCCTGGGGCTCAGGGACTCTGCAGCAGAAGCGAGCGGTCAGCTCCCCCGAGGGGCCCGGAAGCCCGTCGGCGAGGACGCCGGCCACCTGCTGGGCAGCGGCGCGGGCTCAAGGCTGGGCCGGGTGCAGACACCGTCTCCCGGGTCTAGACAGGTGTGAGGCCGCCGCGAAGTGCGACTGGTTTCCGAGGAAGACCAACGGGGGCGAGCGGCCGGCCTGCTCCCCCTGCAACCCG
>NW_027529596.1:672523-694563 GCF_008692635.1 Crocuta crocuta | reverse complement strand
GGTCGCCACGGTCTTTTCTGGGTGACCTGCAGGGTGTCCGAGCTCCGCTCGAGCCCTCCCCCCTTGGGAATGGCCGGGCTCCGGGAGACTAGACCCGGCTGTCCCTGTAGTCATAGCCCAAGGCTTAAAAATTGAGATTTGAGGTTGCGAGAGAACCTCACGATGGTAATCGTATCGGATGCAGGCGAGCTCGTGTGTTCCAGCACTTTTTCTAATCTAAATATGTACCTCCGAAGGCATGGGGCGGGGGCAGAACCCGTCCACACTGCAGTGTTTCTTAGCTGTGCCCAGACTTTACCTCCCCTGGAGTCCTTACAGCCCAGAGGTGGCCCAGGCAGCCCTGAAACCTGGTGAAGTCTGGGTGTTTTCGTGTCACAGACGCAGTCAGTGGCTTGGGCTGGTTACGGTGGAAGGTTGGTGTAAGAAATAAATGGCATCAAGGCACATTCAGCTCACCTTACAAGATTTGGGGCAGCCTGTTGCTTGGCTGGATGGACTTTTTTTTTTTTCTCATTGAAAATTAGATACCTTGTTTTCTGCCTCCCTCCACCGGAAGGGTGACATTTTTTTAAAGGTCATTTTGAAGGGCAGAGTTGTATGCAAAGGTGTAAGAGTCGTGACTGCAGAAGGGAGAGAAGGGAACTCCCCCCCCCATGCATCACTGCCCCCTCCTTCTCGAATATCATCACCGCCATCATCACCACCACCACCACCACCACCAGCACCATCTGCAGCCACTGAGGGTGCGCTGGCAAGGGGCTGATGCGGTCTTCCTGATTGGGAGGATCTGTGGCCATCACAGGAGAATGAGTCAGGGAAATAGTGCTTGGCTGACATTTTGAATTGGGAGAAGCTAGATGTATGATTTTTGCAAAGAAGAAAAAACCTGCAGCCTGTCATGGGTCTCTCTCGTTCGAAAAGTAAAGGGTTAATAATGCATCACACTTCAAGGTTAGTCAAGGTGAAACCGCATTCCAAGATAGTACAAGGAAGCAGCATAGGTATTTTGAGCCATGTTAAATGTAGGTCTTTAAAATGATGGCTTTTAGCTTGTATATTTTATTTTATTTTATTTTATTTTGGAGGAGGCTGTGTTCTTCAGCGAGATTATTGCCGTAGTTTCTGTGGCATGAAGATAGCTCACTGGGTTTTCAACATGGAAGGGAAGACCTGAACTCAGGGTGTGGGTGGGGCGAGCGGCTCCCAGCCAGGGTGATCTAGCCATTCTTGAGTGAGGCTGGGTGGGGGGGTGCACTGCGGAATGGGCCCCTTCCCCATTTGGAGGCTCCTGCCCAGCTCTTCTGTCCCCACCTCGTCATGGGGTCGGGGCCTGCCGGCGACTCCGGCATATTGTGAAATTTGCCCTCTGGTGTTTTCCCCTCTCGTAAAATAGATTTCTTTCCTCATTCCAGTTCCAGAATAATATTTGCTTTAGATGGTAGGGCAGGATGGGCAGACTTGTTCTCTAAGCTGACATGTAATGGGGCAGCGCCTCCCGTGTGTGAGGGAAAACGGGCGCGCACGCGTGTGCGTGTTGGTACTGGTGCCTTGACGCCGCATCCAGCAAGGTGCCCAGACGCTGGTGCAAATGCAGACGCCGGGACCGGGGTGCGTGCCTGCCCCACGTTGCTTCTGTTTTCCAAGGTACAGGTGCCGGACTAAAAATTCAGTGTTTGTTTGCGCTCATTTGGCTCTTCTTCGGCAATGTGAGAACCGACGACCCTCCCGTAGCAGAGGAAGCGGCCGCAGTTGCAGTGTCCTGTGGACAAAGTGCTGCCTTCCCAGCAGGGGCCCGACATGGATGCCCTTGGGACCTTGGCTGGTCGCCCTTGGCTCGACTCTGCTTCTCGGTGATTTTCACCAAGATGGACGCAGGGGCCTTGCCTGTCACCTGCTGCAGAAATGGCAGCATGCAAATCACCTGCGGTTCCCACCTTTTTATTAAGTTAATACGGGCTTTTGTAGGTTTTATTATGTTTGCCGCTGGGCTGGGTCCAGATGCCCTCTTTCCATTGCTTGGGACCCTTTGAAGGGTCCTCATTCTTTTTCTAACTGGAAAATCTTTACGTTACATTTTTTTTTTTTTTTTTTAAGAAGAAGACCCATTGCTTAAGTGGGGAAAATGCCTCTAAAACTCACTCTCTGGATCGCCCTGGCCAATTGGTACAATTTGTGTAGCTTCACTTTTTGGGCAGCCCAGGTAACCTGTGTGCTGGTGAGCCCACTCCATAAGCCCTGCTAGACGCTCCCGTTCCTCTAACCAGGTGACCCCCCGGCTGTAACTGGGGAGATTTTGCTAAGTAACATCTTGGAGCAAAAGTGAAAAATCCCTCACCTCTCGGGGTATGCATGGAACAGAATTAAAAGGCTCTGTCTTTGTCAGCTGAATCAGTGTGCTTGCGAGAGGCCTGATTTTTCCAGGCCCTTGTTTGTATTTTCAATTGCGGCCACAATTATATACGTTCTTAAGTTGTTACAGTGAGGTGTCTGGAGTCGAAGGAATGGGTATAAAAACGCGCCAGTCGTTGGGAGAGCCAAGTGCAGTTAGGCTGCGAGCCCCGAGGCCCGGCGGGGGCCACGGGAGAAGTGGCTGCGGCAGCTCCTTGCTGACCATGTCATTCCAGCCCTCTTAGGAGCGCTCGCGGAAAATTTTCCAGACCCCTTGACGTCACAGCCTTACCGTTTGCCTGCTGCTGCCTGGATACGGAATGCAGCACTTAACCCTCGCCGTGCCGGCAGCAGCGACGAGCTGGGCGGCCACGGCAGCCTTTCCGCCTTTCTTACCTTTCACTTGTGGCCTGACTCTTTTTCCTTTTTTCCTCTTTTCTTTTTGATAGAGGAGAAAAAGGATTACGATGAAGCATTGTGGTCTTAGGTACATTTGGCTTGTTGTACTAACATGGCTTTCCTGAACCGTGTACTTGCTGATTGGAAAGCCGGGCTTTGAAATGCAGGTCAAGGGCAGCGTGGCCACCTCCCGCGACATTGGGCTCCCTCTCGCCCTCCGTCCCTCACCACGGCCCCTGCACCGCTTTTCTGTGATGCCCTTAGTTCTGTGCTCTCGCCGAGGAGCCCAGCGTTCACTGCCTGAGGTCTGCAGGGTTTTAGAAGTAACCTGAGGCTCCTCCACGCCGTCCCGGTTCAGACCTGATAACCTTCCGGGTCACTTTCCCGTCCTGTTCTCTGGGAGTCGCTGGCCGGCCTGGGGCTGCCGGGCGATGCCTAGTACAGCCTGTTACTATGCGGCTAATCAGGGAGATAATCCTCGTAAACCAGTAACTGATAGCCTCATTCCCGCCTGTGGGCTTCGTGCTCTTTTGCTTTCTGTGTTTTTGCTTCTGCAGCCAGCTCAGCCGCCTCCTGCCGTCCTGCCGGCTGTGGGGAAAAGAAAATGCAGATCATTGAGCCAGTCAGGATGCCGGGTCCAGGCAGAACATGGAATAAAAATATGCTTGCCATTTTTCACACTATAGGATTTCCTCCCCCCACCCCCGTTTGGTGCCCCTGAAGGAAAACACCAAGTGCTTAGTCCATAATATACATCAGAGGTGGGGAGACCGAAAAGAGCAGAAGAGCTTCATGCGGTTTCTCGGCACTCGTTGCCCCGTTCTAGCATAAAAACTTGCAGGCGTTTGAATGTTTGGAGAAGCAGCAGAGCCTGGATTAGAGTGTCGAAATGTCAAGGGAGAAGCAAGGAAAGAAAACCTGTGTCCCTAAGGGAGTGCATTGTCACGGCTGAAGACGTGTAAGCTGCACGCACGGCCCTAGATTTTATGGGTGATCTTCAGGCACCGTTTTTTATTTAGGCAGAAAAAGTATTTCCTGTAAATAATCTTCGTTCTGGCAGAACATTCCTCCTACCCTTACCTACCCCCAACGCGCACGCGCGCACACACACACACACACACACACACACACAGTAATGGAGGGCTGCCTTCTCTGTTTTTACCCCACCGTGGGGGGGAGTATGGTCCGGATCCGGGTCAGAAAGGAGGCTCTGAAGACGGGCTGGAGGGAAGGCAGGCAGGAAGTCCCTTCATCGCCGAGGTTAGCCTCTCCTTCTGTGTGTGTGACTGACTATGTCACACTGTCTGTTTCTGTGTGTCCTTGCAGTTAAGATCCTTCTGTTCTACGTGATATTTTATGGCTGCCTGGCTGGTATCTTCATCGGAACCATCCAAGTGATGCTGCTCACCATCAGCGAATTCCAGCCCACGTACCAGGACCGCGTGGCCCCCCCAGGTAAAGGGAACCTGAATACGTTCTGTTCTTCCCAAGGAAAAACGGGTGTCGCTTTTTCATGCAAGACAACATTTTTCTGAAAATTGCCTGTAATGCGGCGTGAGGCTGAGCACGGCGTAGAACATGCGGACCCGCCCATGCGGACCCGCCCAGTGTCGTAGCCAGGCCTCCCACACCCGCATTGCAGACACAGCTCCGGGGCTTGCACGGGTCTTCCCAGCTCTGCAGGGAGGGTGAAGAGCCTGGTCCCCCCGGCCCCCAAGCCTGCGCCTCCCCCAGCTGCATGACGCCCAGTGAGGCCATGGCTTCCCTCACCGCCCAGTGGGTTAGTTAGTGGGGTCTTTTCAGGGCCTTTTCAGCTCAGGCGCAGTTTTCACTTTCTTGAGGGGACTGTGACTCAGATACATCCTTTAAAAAAAAACCCACTTCAGCTCCTGTTTTGAAAGACTTGTTATTTTTAGGGACGATGAGAAGCTCTGAAATGGCCAGTTCCTCAGAGGGAGAAGGAGTCATGGCTTCACGAGTCCATTCTCCCACCTGCTGTTGGCTTAGCTTGACTTGACCTTGAACGACGGCACACTGTCTTCTAACTTACAGTGTTTATACCTGCTTGTTTGGTAGGAGTCTTCACTCCTTGGCTCTCTAGACCCGCTTTGTGGTTTCACGGTCTCCTTTAGCTCCGCGAACTTGGATTAGCAAGGAGAGGTCATCTTAGAAGAAGAATGGGCCGCCCGAGTGCGCTGCTGTGATCTGGGTGCTTTGCGCAGCTGTGCACGTGCACACCAGTCACTGCACCGTGGGGGGCCCGTGGCCCGCGTGCCTGACGCTGTCAGGAAGACAGACGGGAGGGTGACCACAAACCCGACCATGCTCCCTGGCTCTTCTCAGATTCATTGTTGGGAGGACCCAGAGACAGGAAATGTTGCACAGTTTCCGGGTTCCTGCATTATAAATGACCTTGAGGCCGCCACTGGAGGGCGGCGATGACGTGTCTCCTCTTGTTTTCCCTGGCAAATGTTTAGTAACAGCTGTATTAGGTGACAGTCTTGAGGCCATCGGCGTGGCACTGAGCAGCCTTGGTCAAGTGAGGCTGTTTGCTGCAAGCTTCTCACGTCCACCTCCTTGGGGTGTGAAGGACTCGGAAGAAGATCTTCAGAACGGGGGGGTGGGGGGGAGGCACTGTCCGTCAGCCCCAAGTCAGATAGTCGTTTGCGCTAAGAAGACTGTAGACCAGATAAATCTAGATCTAGGGGACTTTGGAAGTGGGGGCAAAACCCAAACATGTAAGTATATAAAACAACGTTAACCTGCTTAATAATCCAGTTTCCAGCACCTGATTCCCCAAATCAGTGGGTGAACGGAAAGGTTGACACAGAAATTCTGGTGTGCACAGAGAGACGTAGGAACACACACACACACACACACACACACACACACACGGAGAGAGAGAGAGAGACGTAGGAACACAGAGACGTAGGATCACAGAGAGACGTCGGGTCTTAACAGGTTAGACGCTGGCTTTTGTGACAGGAGACCATGGCATGGCCTCTTCGGTTAGAATTTTTCTGCAGTGTTAGCAAGTGTCGTGTTAATTTGTGTAGCCCCTTATTTTTCTTTTAGATTTTAGCCATTGAAAAGCTGTTCTTTGATTACGATGCTACTTTATAATAATTCTTCTACCGAAAGCCAAAGGTGACTACAAAGTCAAGCATTTAATTTCCTAGATTTAAGAAAGTGCCCCTTGTCTCTAAACTGTGGAGAATCGGCCTCTAATAAAAGTAAACGTTTTCTTCGTGTTCTTTGCAGAAAGGGTGATTTCATTCTCAAAAACAAAAGTCCAAAGTGCAGACCTTTTATTAAGCAGGGGACTTGCCAGTGACCTTGCCTAGAAAATCTGGTCGAGGTGCTCAGTTCTTCCCTCTTTCCCCGCCTCCCTTCCCCTTCCTAAAAGACACGTTCTTAGTCCCTATATTCAGTGTCCTCAGCAGCCGGGCTGACCTGACGAGCCGCTTCCCCGGAGCACGGCTGGCGTCTCATCGTGGAAATATGCGTTCCCGTTGTTTGGCTAGAGTCCTAGGAAAGTGCTTCCTCGGAACCCCCTTCCCTTCCCTGCTGCCTGGGTTCTTGGTCTTCGTGATTTCTTTCTCCCTCATCCCCTCCTCCACCACCTTGCCAGGAGAGCCCAGGCCGAGCCCCCTTTCCCCTCCCCTTCCCAGGGGATGGGACACTCCTTTGAAAATGACAGTGGCCTTGGAGCAGGGAGGCCAGGTGGGCAGAGCACTGGGTTCCCGGAGGCGCGTCCCGGGGCCATCGCGAGCGCTCCGAGGGGACCCCGGCGGGACCTCCTCCCAGCACCCGTCAGAGCAGAGCTCAGGAGTTGGTGCTCCTGACAGGCTGTTGCGCAGGGTGCCATGGAGGGTGCCTCACCGTCTTTCAGCTTAAATGCAGTGGCTCCCGGCTCCCGTCCGTGCAGCTGCGTGCTCACGAACCCCACGTGCTTCAGTCCCGGGAAGCTGCCGAGTGTGAAAGGCTCAGCACGGTGCTCACGGGCTCCAGGCTCACTGATGCTGTATTAGCCGCGCTGCAGGCAGGACCCTGACTGGCCTGACTGACCCCGACCCTGAGCACCTGGTGACCAGACCTCGTCCAAGCACCTGTGCGCACGTCGCCCAGTCAGGCGGCGGCGATTGTGCGGGGCGTTTGGGTCTGTCTGTCTGTAACGTTGGGGCGGCTGGTAAGCTGAACACAATGTCGCGGAGAAAGGACTCGGTTACAGAAGGGAAGTGAGATTAAGGAGAGAGAGGGTGGCGTGCTGCTTCTGGCCGTGCGCGCCGTGACCGTCGCAGTCCGGTCCCGTCGCTCCGGGCTGCTGAGCAGGCCGCCCCCACAGCCTGGAGGCCACATGGGGGGGGGGGGCGCCAGCTGCCCTGCGAGGTTGAAGCACATTAAATTCTTATGCTGCTGAGTCAGAAATGGTTGATTATTGGCCAGTTGACATCAGTTAACCCAAATACAGAAGCAGCCCCACGTGCGTCAGCCACAGTGCCCGTGTCCGCTGTGACGCCGACCTGGGAGAAGCAGGGACTTTGGAGTCGCACTCGGTCCCCATGCCCTCTGCTTAACCTCGCTGAGCCTCAGTTCTCTCATCTGTAAAATGGGAGTCATTGCCTGTGAGACTTAATGAGACAAGTGTGTGCAAAGTGANGGGGAGCCAGGCCTCTGGTACTGAACTCAGTGCTTCTAGACCGGGGCTCTGGGTACTTCGTCCACTTAACATTTTCACAGAGCAGATTGCATCTTGACTCTCCCCAAAAAGTGCTGGGAGAAACTGGATTAGGAAACCTGCTTAAGATTTCTTTTTAAGTAAATCTNCGCCGGCCGGGCCAGCGCCGCCGCGCCTCTCCCTGGGAGACCGCCTCGCCAAGTCCCAGCGGTGGCTGGTGGTGTCTGTTCACTGCTGGGCCCGCGCCCCTCGCTGCGCTGTCCCGGAAGAGCCCCCTCCTCCCCCGCCTGCCCCTCCCCCAGCCCCACCCCCCAGCCGCAGGGGGTGAAGTGCAGGCGCCCCCTGCCCCCCCATTCCCAGCCGCCTTGCTTCCTGGTGGCAGGTGTGAGTCCCATTCTTCCTCTTCACCTCATGGGTGGCTTTTCTTTTTGTTTTGAAGGAAAGATGGTGAGGGCTGGAAGAACTGTGAAGAGGTCCCACGGGAACCAGAATGGGTGGGGGAGAGCAGGGTGGGTGCTGCCCGCACCACACAGGCCCCCTGCAGCTCTGATTTCTTCTTGGCTGTAAGAGGGGACGGTCTTGTCTTCCATTAGGGTACAAGGCGTTACAGCTGAAATCTCAGTGTCATTAGCAAAATTCTTGAGAAATCATTACATCTGTCTCAGAATTGCTTATTTTCTCAAACTGACACAATTTCAAATTTTTTTTTTTTGTTTATTTTTGTGTGTGAGAGAGACAGAGCATGAGCGGGGGAGGGTCAGAGAGAGAGAAGGAGACACAGAATCTGAAGCAGCTCCAGGCTCTGAGCTGTCAGCACAGATCCCGATGCGGGGCTCGAACCCACGAACTGTGAGGTCATGACCTGAGCCGAAGTCCGATGCTCAACCGACTGTGCCACCCAGGCCCCCCCTAAACTGACACAGTTTCAAAGGGAGAATTGGAAGCATTTGGCTTCCTTATACTTTGGATGAATTGTTGTTTCAGAGTGCCAACAGAGTGGTTTTAAAATTGATCGATCAATAGATCGATCGATTGCTGTTTCCATCCGATTCCACTGAGCTGTAATGTGGGAGCTGACGTGATAAGCATATGGGGCTCCACAGGCCCGGCTGTCTCTCACGTTCTCCTTCCTTCTCTCTTCCGTTCCTCAGGTGGATCCTGCCAGCTCACCCCAGGGTCTGGGTCTCTTGATGAGCTCGTGTTGGTGGCGGTTGGGGTTTCCAGAAGCTACTGTGCAGACTCATAGTTTGGTGAAGGGTTTAGGGTGGCAGGCTCCAGATTCTCTGTTTGGCTTCAACAACTCATCTACCTGTGTTGCTATTTTTTATTTCTAGAGACCAACATAAAACTACTAAGTGAGCTCTTGGGTACCCAGGAGCCCTAATGATTAACTTAACAATGTTCTTGGAGCCACAGAAAAATGAGTCGCACCCTGCGTGCTCGTTTTAGATAAGTGAGCAGCACAGAGACCTCTGAGAAACAGGACCAGGTAACAAATTCCATGGACGGATAATGGGGAAAATACGCTGAATCTGTGAAATTTCCTAGAGCTCTTCTGCCAGGCACACTCTGTTGTGGAAAGAGCACTGGCCTTGGGGCCTCTGTTCTGCTGCGGTGACATCAGACAGGCTGGGCTGCTTGTGCCTGTGGCTGCCCAGCGTGCTTATTCTCGTGGTCTCACGACCGGAGGGCCCTTCTGACACGGACCGGACGGGAGAAAAATTGGAGACATGACGGAGAGTAGGGATGTCTGTTATCTACGGGCTTCCAATCAGAAAAGTGTGTCCTTTCCCATATACGTGCATGAATAGATACTATCAAATATGTATGATAGGGTGTCCTATTTCAGGTTATTGGCCATTTACTTAGCAAATGTTACGTTTTGTATCCAGACAAGCCAAATCTGCTACATATGCTTGTTCTTCAGCTTGGCCTTGAACAGAAAAGCTGATTTAATGAAAAATAGGGTTTGGCCATTTGTTTATATTTTGTTTATATTTTCCCATTATAAAAGTTGGTCTTTTTTATTAGGAACAAGCACAATTGTGAGTTATACAGATACCACAGAATAGGTCCCTATGAAATTAGTTGTGCTTCTGAGGTTCTCTGAGCTAAATAATGCTCTCTCTGTTCACCTGAAAGCAAACATAGATCTCGGTAAAAGTCTGATGATAAAGGGCGATTCCAAAAATGCAGAAGGGCCTTTCACCAAAGTGTGTGGCATTTAGCTTAGACTACAGGAGGAAAGATTTCTGTACCTCAGGCGGTGTTGAACATACATGTAGGGCTCTAGAGAAGATCCAGCAATCCGTCTTTCAAAGACTTTTCAAAGGGAGCAGACTCTCCGGTATCTGGGAGGGTGTTGGTGTGATGGCGACTGACCCCAGGTCATGGTCAAAGGCTGAGCCTACGTAGAAGGCAAGGCAAAGGCTGCTAGTTTACAGAAAACACTGAGGCACCTTTTTTCCCCCCTGTGCCCTCCCTGTATTTTGTCAGGTAAATTGATACTAATCTTGCAGACATTAAAAAAAAAATTAAAAGTTGGAGAAGATTGTGTGCGCGCACGCCTATAGATACGTGTGTACAAAATCATACCCCCAGTTTTTTAAAATTCCAAATTACTAATCAGCTTGGAGTGTACATGAGACCACTGTTAGGCACGGGCTGTGTGCACGGCTACATTTGTGTTTCTTTGCCTTGTGTGACCTCATTACTTCTCGTGGGTGCTCTCCTGGGGGTTCCGTGGAAGAGAAGATGATGCCTCGTTAGAGCACCTGGTCTGTGACTGCAGTGGACTGAGTGCCTGGTTCGGCAGCAGTGTTTTGGGAGTCACAGGGCAGCTGGAAACAAGGTCACAATGGTCGTGTTCTAGTTCAAATGCTTCAGACTCACAAGTTTGAAGAATGTTAAACTTGCCGCAGTGTAAACCTCCTTGGAAACAAAATGCTTCTTAGTGAAAAGCCTTTCTCTTCTCTTTCCTGTTACTTGCTGCCCTCCCCCACCCCCCACCGCTGTGAACACCTATTAAAACCAGACATAGAGTGTTTCCCTGATTTGTTTCAAGACATGGGAAACCAAGGAAAGGGAAATGTCATTTTGAAAAGCAACTGCACCGCCAAAGAGGAGTAGTTGTTTTAACTCCAAATCTTATGTACAGTGAACCCGTTAAAACCCATTAAAAACCAAATGCTAAAATTTCACATAGCTAAGTTATTATTTCAGTCCTTTTAGGTGGCTTCATCACATAATAAGCAAAATGTAACTTAGGACAAATGACCCCATCAGGGCAGAGTGTATGAAACTCAGCCTGGTGAATGTCAGTTCAAGTTCAGAACGCGGGCGAGGCAGAAGGTTGTATCTGTGTCCTGGAATAGAATTTGAGAGCCCGAGCCAGTGATGGGTGTTCTGCTAGCTTCGGCCTCTGGGAGCTCCCACTGGAAACGAGCTCACCCTTGTGCGCAGTTGCGACTAACAATCGAAGGATGTGCAGTGTGGGGAGGGATGGGCTGAACGTGGCCGATCGTGTGTGAACACAGCTAGTGAGAATGGCAGTCAGCAAGGTGGGTGCACATGGCCCTTGGATGGCGTCCTAACTGCAAAATCCGTGGACTCGACATAATGAAGTTGCCAAGTCTGATCCCGTTTCTTTCTGTCTCTTCTTCCCGTGGGTCTGACAACGTAACGTAAGTGATTTAAAGGGTTTCGACACCAGGTCAAGGGGCTTTCATCTGCCCCTTGTATGTGTCTAATCGCTTTAGAGAAATTACTTTTGGGCAGAGGAATCTTCCTAGTGGTTTGGAGAAGATCTCCTCAGAGAACTCTCCTAAATAAGATCAGCCAGAACAGAATGGGGGAGGCATTGGTGCCGAGAGACTCCAGGAAAAGAACTCCTCATGCCAGAAGGCTCTGGATGAAGAAAAGGGGAGGCAGAGCTGGTGGGGGTTGGAGTGAGACCTTGCCCTGACTTGGAGCGGGGTGGGGAGGAGAGCAGACTTGCACCAGGGAGGCCGGGCCCCACGATTGTACGTGCTCCTTGGGCTGGGGGTTAGAGAGAGGAACTGATTGCATGGCTGAAACCCAAGTCATGGATGCTTCTTTCCTGGAAGCAATCCTTACATCAGAAGTTGGGTATCTTAGGAGGATGGTCACTAAAGCTTATTGCAGTCACACCTTCCAGATCCTTCAGAAACTCTAAGGGGAGACGTTAGCCTACGAAAGACAGTAAGGCACGGCTGAGCTTCCTGGGGTTGGCCTGTCATTCCTGGGCTCCCTCTCTCTGCGGCTCTGGTGTCCGTCTACATGGAAGGGGCAGGGCTGTGACTTTGGCTCAAGGACTAATGCAGCTGGCACGTCACAGCATTGTAAGACCCTGTGCCTGACTGTCCATTCTGCCTCGTGGTTCCTCGGCCTCACGGTTAACCGATGTTTCACATGTCTTCGAGCTGCACGTCGCTCACATGGTAACACACAGGCCCTGCGGGGTTTGGATGTGAGCCACACTTCCCGAAGGGTTTGAGCTCGCGGGTGCAGACCGGTAGGGCTCCAGGACTTGGTTTTCATGATTTTCCTGTCTAGAGACACACGGGGCCGAGCGTGTGCGACTTTGCTGGGCCCACGATGCTGTTGTGTGTGCAGTAACAGCGTCTGCTGCTTCCTGTTTCCATAAGTTAGATTCTCAGCCACAGGGGTGCTTGTCTCTGGGTGAGCATGAACTTGGTCTTGACCTTTGGTCTCGGGCTGCTGAACGATGTGCTTACTAGCAGTGCACTTTGGCTCCTAAGATCCCAGAGCACCAAGTCGGGGGGAGGGGGGCTGTCAGGACAGCCGGCGCTGGACACTCACCTTGGGATTCCGTCTTTACCATGTTTACTGTCAATATGACCTTCTCGGTTCCCTTCCTCCTTCAAGCTCCCTGAGCGAGATGCTCCCGACCTCCCCCGGGCTCACCGGCATTTTGTGAGCATCTGGTGTTCTGCCTTGTCAGCCGCTCTGCTGAGGGACCGCGGCCGGCATGGTTGTGCCTTATCGGTCAGCTGGCAGCTCCTCCCTGCCCTACCTTCCTGAAGGTTCGGGGAGAGTGTTCCTGTCTCCCGCCTTCTCCCCCAGCCTGGAGATGCCCTCCATGTAGATATTGGTCTGTTCGCACTCCCACCCCACCCCCGTCGCACAGAGACGGTCACCCCTGAGATGGAGGTCAGCTGACCTGCGGGGGGGCGGGGGGCAGAGGGGAAGGCGTGTGCCTCTCACCGTGACTGCTGCGCACGGGCTCTCGCGGCGCCTGGGGGTGAACGCCCGTCAGGCTGCCTTTGCTCAGGGCTATTCTGGAAGGCGCCCCGTCCCCCGGCGGTCTCGTGGCCCCTGGCCTTGGGCCTGGTCTGCACTCTGGCAGGTGCAGGCAGGTCACCTGGACTCAAGGTCTAGCTTGTAGGTCCGGCCAGGAAGGCCCTCCCTCCGGGCCTCTGCGTCTCAGTGGGGCGTCCGTCCTAGTGACCATCCTCCCTCATGCATGAGATGCCAGGGGATGCTTCTGCTCACTTTCATTTCATTTCATTTTATTTTATAGAGTTTTTGCAGGTATCTGCCCTTTTTTATTATATCGTCTCTTTGTGCTATAAATGGTCACAACTTAATGTAGAAAAAGATGGTTCGGGATGGATTTAAACGGCTTTAGTCCTACAAACATTTTTCTGGGGTTTGCAGGCACCTAAGAAAATACGTTTTCATTGTTACCTAACTGACGGTGGTTGTGTGGCAGACAGACCCTGAGACGTCTCCTTTGAGTCCACATCGCCCTGCGCGCCGCCCCCCCCCGCCGGGCTCTCCATGTCCTGCATTGTTCTCTCTGAGCCGTTGCTTCACGTCCCTTGTAAAGTCCTGTGTCTCGGGCAGCCCCTCACGTTTCCTGCCTTCGTCCGTAGTTTTCCGTTCTGGGGACCGACGGGCGCGGAAGAACTTGCCCCTCCGCCCCCCGAGCTGCGCCTCCCCCGTTATTGAACCGTTTCTGAAGCCCACAGCCACCCGTAGTCACTAGAAAACAGCAGCCACTGAGCCCGGCCCCTGCCTGTCCTCCGGCCTCACGGTCGGCGCCGCTGCATAGTTCCTGTCCTCTCGTCACTTGTGTTCCAGTCCTGCGTCACGACCGCCACTCAGGTTCCAACTCCCCGGAGCCGAGGTTCTCAAACCATGAGGCTTAAGGCTCCTGCGGGCTCATTAGCGTGGAAGTTCTCGCTGGGCGCGTCTGGTGTGGAGCCTGCGGTGTGACTGGCCCCTGGGCGAGGTGAGGTGGCGCTCTGGGGGCTGTGGTGAAGGCTGCCTTCTGTGCCCAACGCGGAGAGTGTGGGTGTGGAGTCGGGATTGGGATAGGATTGTCGGATTTAGCAACTAAAATACGGGACACCCAATTACGTTCGGTCATCAGATAAACCACAAATCGATTTTTATAGAAGTGTGTCCAAAAATTACATGGGACATACTTTTTTTAATGTTTATTTTGAGAGAGCTCGAGCTCACGCACGTGCGTGTGCATGCACGTGAGCGGGAGAGGGGGGGAGAGAGTCCCGAGAAGGCTCCTCGCTGCCACGAGGGACTCTAATGAACTGTGAGATCATGACCTGAGCCAGAGTCAGGAGCTAGTCCCCTAGCTGACTGGGCCACCCAGGCGCCCCGTGGGACATACTTTTATAAAAATCAATTGATGGTTTATCTGAAATTCAAATTTAACCAGGCATCTTGCATTTTATCTGGCCATCCAAGTGTGCTGGAAGGCCGTGGACTGAGAGGCGCCCAGGTAGGTCAGTTGGTTGTCTGACTCTTGGTTTCGCCTCGGGTCATGATCGTGAGTTCGACCTCTGCATCCGGCTCCTTGCTGACAGTGCAGAGCCTGCTTCAGATTCTCTCTTTCTCTCTCTCTCATAATAAATAAACATTAAAAAAAAAAAAAAGGCAGTGGATGTGGTCTCCACCCATCACCCCTATAGTGCCATGTAGTGTTATTCAAATACTTATCTAGGAAGTCTTGTGATGGTAGAGGCTTTTGAGAATTAAAGAATCTAAAAAGTTGGTTAAGGGGCTCCTGGGTGGCTCAGTCAGTTAAGCGTCCGACTTTGGCTCTGGTCATGATCACGCGGTCCGTGAGTTCAAACCCCACATCCAGCTCTGTGCTGACAGCTTGGAGCCTGGAGCTGCTTCAGATTCTGTGTCTCCCTCTCTCTGCCCCTCCCCTGCTTGTGTTCTCTGTCTCTGTCTCAAATATGAACATTTTAAAAACTTAAAAAAATAAAGGTTGGTTGAAAGAGTGAAAGTCCAGGGTAATCATACAATACCGGCTGGCCCTTGACTTTTTCGGAGTAACCACTTGCTTTTGGAATAGAAAGCAAGGATGGTAACTGCACATAAATGCCAAGTTCATCCAGTTTGGGTTAAAAGATCCAGAGAAATACTCCACTGAGTCACCTGGAGTCTTGCAGAGCTTGGGGTGGTCATCTGTTCCTTACCGAAAGGAGTATTAAAGGACCTCTCTGTTCAAAGGCTTCCACGCAGTTAGGGAAAGGAAAGCTACCCGTGAGAAGGGCAAGTGAACTGTGTATTTTGTGGAACACGAGCACGTGGGAGTGTTAGATTCTGGAGTGCTGCGTACCTACGCTGGAGTCCTCATTCCACCTCTTTACCTGTGACCTTGGGCCAGGCCCTTAACCTTTCTGTGCAAGAAGTGCTTTCATTCAAAAAGGGGAGCTAATGCCTGTCAGGAAGTGTTGCTGGGTTAGTAAATGATACATGATCGCAAGCCGCTGTCATTGGTACTTAGGTGCTTAATCGAAATGCCACAGAAGTGACTTCACAAGAGAGGCAAGAATTTAACCTGTTCCCTTTAGCAGGTGGGACGAGTGAAGGATGGTTCGTGCGTTAATTATCTTCGCTGACGGCCTTCCTGCTAACGGGTTTCTGTGTTTTTCTACCTGGTCTAGGATTAACACAGATTCCTCAGATCCAAAAGACTGAAATTTCCTTTCGCCCGAATGATCCCAAGAGCTATGAGGCATATGTGCTCAACATCGTTCGGTTCCTGGAGAAGTACAAGGATTCGGCCCAGAAGGATGAAATGATTTTTGAAGACTGTGGCAGTAAGTTGACTAATTTTGGATGTTTTTGCAGTTGGTGTCTTCTTAGTTCCCATTTCTGTTATTTAATGATTGCAAGATAAGACTCCTGAAATAATTAAATGATTGAACTCTGGCCATGTTGAGAGGACACTTTTTTTTTTTTTTTAAAGCAAGAAGACTTTATGGTTTAGGCTTGGATGCAGTGGGAGAAACACTGTAGCTTCAAGTATTACAATTATCTGCCTTTGAAAAGCATCTTCTTTTAAAACCCTCCCAGGCACCGCTCTGACCCAGAGTTATGGTTCTCTTACACCCACTGATTTTGAGCAGCACGATTGTTTATATTTCCAGGTTTCTGCCTCCGTCCCCAGGTCTCCCCACAGAAGGGTTCAGGGCTTTCTCTTACTACACTGACTCTGATATAATTGGCTGTAACTGCACCGATGTGGATGAAGGGTAGGGGCCTTCATCCCTGCTTGGGATGGATACTCGGTACGTCTTCGGCAGCTGAGCATTTGGGTAAGGAGATGACTGACGAAGGCGAAGGGTGGCTCTTGGTTCCGTGAAGCCGCTGACGGGAGCACACCGCCTGGAGCGTGCGCTTCCTGCCGGCTTCTCATCCTACTCAGACAAGGTCTCCGTCTGAGTTCTGAGGTGGCGCCTGCCCTTCCTGCCCTGCCAGCGCCAGCTCCTCACGGGGTACTGTTTGCTTGGTCCTGATGTGGGCAAGTTGCCATTTGAAGCCATCCTGAAAGGAGTAATTGAAAAGAAACATTTTCACTACTTTTTTCCTTAGGACTTAAAGGGGGTTCTCACCTTACTTTGCAGTAATTAAGAGGCCTGTATGAGAGAGAATTGGGGTGAATCACTTCCCTGGAGATGGACTGAATTGAGGCACTTGACCACTTACAGGGGAAAACGGTGAACTTGTCACCTTAGAAATATATATAAATTATGGCGTTTGCATCGGTTTCCTGTAGGTTGCTTTGTATTAACTCGAAATTCTCTAGCTCATGTCCCCTCTCTCTGTCTTTGTTATGAGATGTGAGTAAAAAATACTACAATACAGCTTCTCAGCTGAATAAATGCCTGTAAAAAAGTCACAGCTTGAAAAGGCAAAAATTGAAAAAAACACTTTTTTAAACCTTGAACAGGGGCTGAAAAGGAAGAAAATAACTCTTCCCTTACTGTTGAACATGCTAATCCGTAGACAGTGGCCTAGCCACGGCCAGGCAGCTGTGACCAAAAACCTTCCAGTTCTGAAAATTATTGATGCTCCTTTTAGTTTGTGCTCCAATTGTAATGTCCCTGATAATGAGCTCAGCTGGTGTTGACCTGTGTCAGGGAGGCTGCTCATGACGGGCGGTCAGGTTTCTGGTCAGTCTCCTAAATAGGCAAGTCATCCATTATCGACAGGAAGAGACATATTGCCACAGACCACACCTCACCCACTGAGCGCCAAGTGCTGCGAGGCCATGGTGTGCGATCTTTACCAGCAGTCACCTTGGGTCAGATACCTTTTTCACGTCGGTGAGCGCGGGATGGTTTGCTGGAAACCCTTGCTTCATGCAGGCCACGCACGAGGGGCAGAACGGCCTGGTCTCAGTCGGTCGTTGTGGCAGGAAGACCTCTCCTTCCTTTCTTGTTCGTGTTGGTACGTTGTAAGAATGGTGTTTGCGTTTTCAGACATGCCCAGCGACATCAAGGAACGGGGAGAATTTAACAACGAGCGGGGAGAGCGGAAAGTCTGCAGGTTCAAGCTGGAGTGGTTGGGGAATTGCTCCGGAATAAACGACGAGACTTACGGCTACAAAGAGGGCAAACCGTGCATCCTCATAAAGCTCAACCGGGTTCTGGGCTTCAAACCTAAGGCAAGTAATGCTTTAAGTCCTGCAGCTTCCGGGCGCCACTTTCTTTGGGGCGGAGTCTTTAATTGGCATGAGGAGAGCGTGTGAGGAAGTGTTAGTTACCCAGTGGCGACTTTGCAGCCCGGTCAGTAGAGGAACCCGACAGCTGTGTCCTCCCTGAAACCCTTGGGGTTAGGTCCTTTCTCCCGTTTTCTAGAGAGATTCTGGGGGCAGGGCCGCATCCTGGAGCGGGTCTGGTGGCTCTGCTCTTAGTTCCTCTGCAATGTAATTGTGCAGCGTAGACTCTTGGAAAGTGAACATAGAAAAAGATCCTTGAAAATTTAAAAACTGTCTGCACGCACAGTCTTACTTTGGTCCCGGGACTCTGGGAGCCCAAGCGTATTTAAAAAAAAAAAAATGATTGGGGCGCCTGGGTGGCTTAGTCGGTTAAGCGTCTGACTTTCGCTCAGGTCATGATCTCGCGGTTCGTGGGTTCGAGCCCCGCGTCGGGCTCTGTGCTGACTGCCAGCTCAGAGCCTGGAGTCTGTTTCAGAGCCTGTGTCTCCCTCTCTCTCTGACCCTCCCCTGCTCACGCTGTCTCTCTCTCTCTCCTAGAAATAAATAAAACATTAAAAAAAAAGATAAACTGGAAAAAAAAAAACAAAAACCAGAAAAACTCAAACAGGTTTTTTCATTGCAAAAGTGGGAGCTGGACCCCATGCAGGCCGAACTGTGATGACCGCGGCCCCGCTGCAGCCCCGGGTGGGTGAGCAGGACTTGCCCGCTGAGAAATGGCGCGTCGCCATCGCTCGCCATGAGGGGGGGACGATAGTAATTCTTCAGAAGGAGGAAAGATGTCTTGGGGTCATCTCTGCTTTTGTAAAACTGCTTATTTCACTCTGTCCTTCAGGTCGTGGGAAGTAGAGCTGCCTTTTCCCTTCAGGGAGGCTTCTTCCCGCAGCTGCCCCACGGGTCCACCCGCAGGGTTTCAGTTATTATTTAAAACCATTTTTTTTAAGTTTATATAATTTTTGAGAGACAGACAGAGTGTGAGCGGAGGAGGGGCAGAGAGAGCGGGAGAGAGAGAATCCCAAGCGGGCCCCATCCACACCGTAGCTGGAGTCCGACGTGGGGCTCACACTCCCAAACCGTGATCCCAGGACCTGGGCCCAAACCGAGTCGGATGCTTAACCGACTGGCCCCCCGGGCGCCCCGAGCTTTCAGTTCTGCTAGGAACGGAGTGTGCCGCGTTCCAGGAACAGACTTCCTCCTTTCTGGAACCTGCCCTTTGGCTCCCTAATTTTCTGCCGTATGCTCTTCATTCGTTTCCACGCTCCTTGTTACTCCCGAGTCATCGTTAGAAAATCAAGGGTGAGATGAGCGGTTTTAACTGATGGACGCAAAGTCCTTTACGGCCTCCGGAGGGTGTGCGGGACGGATGGTGCCCCGCCCACGGGAGGTGACGCGCCTCTCTCCCAACAGAACTTTAGTCTCCCTCTTACTGAAGTGAGGATATGATGGAGGGAGATGGCGGGGGCCACTCTTGTCACACTTCAGCGGGGAGCCGCCCTGCCCGGGACCTCTTCGCCGGGCTGAGTCCGCCGTTCAGCCTCGAAAGGGACGGGTGCGGTGTTCCGAGGGGCCAAACCCTAATCTTGGCTCTCTGAATCCCGCACTGCTGATGACGCCTCTTTGTAGGTCCCAAGTGACGTTTGTACCCGCAGAGAGCGTCCGTCTAGCCGGCGTGACCCCCACCTCTCCCCACATCTGTAGGGAGATCGGTTAAGTGAGGAAGGAGCTCACCTGCTCCTATTTCCTCTGGTCTCGGCTTGCCAGCCTCTGATTCATCACCCCGTTTTGTTGGCAAGAATTATTTTTGTCGGGGGCTGTGGTGCCCCAGCAGCTCACGGATGAGCCTGTTTCCTCGCCCTCTGGGGAAACATTCTGGCAGCTGCTTTATCAGTAAGCACTTTCTCTTTGTATCTTTAAAGAGCGATGTGTTTTTGGCAGAAAGTTCCGACAGAGTCCGATCTAGACGGTCATTTTCTTCTCAAACAAAGGGTATCGAACCCAGTAGCTCTTCACTGAGAGGCAGAATTGCCCTTTTTATCCGACCTTGACTGGACGGTGAATGCGTTCTATCTCCTGTCAGGACTCATGTGCTGTCCTGACCCGGTCGAGCCAGCGGGTGGCCGTCTTCCAGGGAAAGATGTTCATCACACCTTTTCTCGGGTGGGTTGAAGCCAGGGCTGTAGGAGGGAACGCTCTGGATGGTTCCTCTCAGCAGAGATGTTCAAAGTGTATTCTGGGTCCCTTCGGGGGATTCACCACTTCACAAGACCCCGTCATTTAGGGCTCTGCTGCCTTTATCTGTTTTCATATCGGACTTTCTGGAAAGAGTTGGAAATGCTCCTTAAAATGGCAGTGCGTCTCCTGGAGATTCAGGGGAAAAACAAAAAGCCTACGTGAGGAAGGCCTGCTTGAGGGCAGAGGACGGTGTTATTTATTCATGAAGTAGGAGGAAGCCCGAGTTTCATAAAAACGGAAATGTCAACCAACACTTCCATCTAATTATTATAATCTTCTCAACGAGGACTGTTCGTGCTGGGTTGGCTCTTACCGTCCAGTGTCCTTGAGAGCTGGCTATACGGGCCGCGTGACGGGTCCCGTGAGTGCGGGCCGCGCGGCAGCCTCAGTGTAGCGCGTCACACGCCGTGGGCACCGCCTGTTACTCCACAGCATCCAGCCCGGGTGGGTGGGGCTCACTGCTCCTCGGGGGTCTTGTGACTGGACTTTCGTGACCCGCATGTACTTGTTGGCGCTCCAGGCTAACCTCGCTTTTCAGAAATTGTAGGAAATTATTTACAGACCCCTTGACCGTTGTGGGTTTCTATTTTTAGCCTCCCAAGAATGAGTCCTTGGAGGCTTACCCAGTGATGAAGTACAATCCCTACGTGCTGCCTGTCCAGTGCACTGGCAAGGTAAGGGGGCGCTCCGTGACCAAGGGGGTGCGAGGGGAGGCTGGGTGAGCTTGTTTTAAGGTAGAGGTGAAACTTCAATAGGGGCAACGAGACATGTTGCTTCCGGGCATCAGTCTCAACTGAGCGTAGCTGCGTGGGTGACATGGCGTAAGAGGAGAGAAAGCGGTAACGAGACTAAAGCCGCATGTCAGTTTCTCCACCAGAACAAGAAACTGAATTATTTGAATCAAATCAGCCGGAATATCGGGTTTATGGAACCGAGCGGTGAACTAGCCCACGCAGGTGCTTCTCTGGCGCACGTGGGGTGTTGAAAAATTTGAGGCCAGCTGTTTTTTTGTTTTTGGACACGTTCCCATTAAAAACTGTGTTTTTGGCTTTTCTTAAAAAACAATGAAAGATAACAGTACTTGGTTCCTTTAGACCTACGAACAGGCCCCTGATGGGACGACTGTTCAGTAGGGCAGACGGAGGAAAGGGGCGTCTGTGAGCAGGAGAGGAGACGGTGCAGGAAAGTGAGAGGCGGCTTAGGCCGCTGGGAGGAAATACTGACGCGGCGCCCCGGGCCCTGCGCCACCGCCACTGGGTTTCTGCCGTTGGGCGGCGGCTCCCTTTCTCGCTGTGTGGGCTTTGGAGACCCGCTCGGTTGGCCTTTGTTCCGGTTCCTTCTCTTGAACAATAGCATAGGCTCCTTTGCGACCCCTTCCCGTGGCCGTGCGCGCGCGGTCTCCTGTCACGCCCGAGACCACAGCGGTGTCCTCGGGGGCTAGTGGCCCCCCGGGCCCCCCCGGGGGAGGCGCGTCCGAGGACGGCCGGTCTCCCTGTGGCCGCGGTTCGCAGACCGCTCTGCGGGACCCGGCGCCGCCTGGGACCTCGGGCGGCCGTCCGGGCCGTGAGCTGCTGAAACTGTCCCCCTCTGGTTTTCAGCGAGACGAAGACAAGGACAGAGTCGGAAACGTGGAGTACTTCGGCCTGGGCGGCTACGCCGGCTTCCCGCTGCAGTACTACCCCTACTACGGCAAACTCCTGCAGCCCAAGTACCTGCAGCCGCTGCTGGCCGTGCAGTTCACCAACCTCACCATGGACACCGAGATCCGCATCGAGTGTAAGGCGTACGGGGAGAACATCGGGTACAGCGAGAAGGACCGTTTCCAGGGACGCTTCGATGTAAAAATTGAAGTTAAGAGCTGATCACAAGCACAGATCTCTCCCACTAGCCGTTTCAAAAGTTAAAAAAGATACAGAAACAAAAACCTACTAGTCTTGAATAAACTGTCGTACGTATGGGACCCACACTTCATCTATACGCTTTACACTAGCTTTCTGCATTTAATAGGTTAGAATGTAAATTTAAAGTGTAGCAATAGCAACAAAATATTTATTCTACTGTAAATGACAAAAGAAAAATAAAAATTGAGCCTTGGGACGTGCCCATTTTTACTGTAAATTATGATTCCATTACTGAGTCGTAGTAAGCAGTGTTTCTGGCCCCTAAGTATTGCTGCCTCGTGTATTTGATTTCGTGTACAGCGCTGTAGGTACACACTGGTCATTTTCCAAGCCATGTTTTATCGTGTCTGTTTTCTACTTCATGTGAGCAAGGTTTGCTGTCCACGGTGTAAATACTCCATGGGAATAAAACTGGCATGGT
>NW_027529596.1:665896-672409 GCF_008692635.1 Crocuta crocuta | reverse complement strand
TAATGGCCCATCGATGAGCATTTTTAACACACTCCATAGTCTCTTCCTGTGGTGTTAGGTCTTTTTCCTCTTTTCTTTTTTTCCTGGGGCTGGGGGTGGGGGGCTGTCATGGGGGAACTGCCCTTTAAATTTTAAGTGACACTACAGAAAACACACAAAGGTGATGGGTTGTGTCGTGCTGTGTACTGAATGCTGTCTTGCCGTCTCTGCCCTGGTCCTCCAGTATGTTCTGAAGCCGCCTGTCACTTGGGCAACGTGACAGGGCGAACTCATTTGCTTTGTACATTTCCTTTTACTTTCTTCCTTTCTCTGGAGGCATCACATGCTGGTGCTGTGTCTTTATGAATGTTTTAACCATTTTCATGGTGGAAGAATTTTATATTTATGCAGTTGTACAATTTTATTTTTTTTCTGCAAGAAAAAGTGTAATGTATGAAATAAACCAAAGTCACTTGTTTGAAAATAAATCTTTATTTTGGACTTTATAAAAAGCAATGCAGTACCCCATAGACTGGTGTTAAATGTCGTCTACAGTGCAAAACCCATGTTCTAACATATATAATAATTGCCGGGAGTACAGTGCTCTTGTTGACCTTGTATTCAGTCAGGTTCAAACAACGGACAATAAAAGAATGAACACATCCCTCATGTGCCTGATTCGGTCTCGTCTCAATGCCCCGGCCTGTGACTTCTTTGTTTCCTGTGCTGCTAGTTATCCAAGATCTTGAAGAAGTACTGAACCTGGAAAAGACAAACACATGAGTGAGTGAGTGAGTTCACGTGGAAAGTTTGCCTTTTCTCGGAGCTGGGGTCGCTGAGGGAGCACCCCTTCTCCACGGTGACAGCTAGGCTCCTCCCAGGCACAGACCCCGGGAGCTCTTCGTTCCGAGTTGGAAGTTTACAAGTATCCTGTGGGGTCCACTTCGCCTAGTTTAGAAAACATGATTTTTGGTTCCTGCTGGTGTTTCACTAGGTTTGTCTGTTAAAAAAAAGTCTGTAGTTCAGTTGCAAAACTGAGGTTAGGTCTGAGGTTCAGTACGTTAAGGTTCATACCTTGCTTTTTGGTTCGTGGTTTGGCCTATGTTACTTATTTAGCCATACTTAAAAATTCGCCTTCGTGTGAAACAAGACAAGAAAAATTGAGTTTTCTGGAAAACCTACTCCAAGTAGGACTCAGCTGAAGACTTAGGATCACTTCTCCCACACGGGAAATGCCCGCCCTGGGATCCTGGCATCATACTTCTGAGAGTGGAAGCCCGAGCCACCCACTGGTGTGCAGCGGAGATGCCCTTCCGTCCCGCGTCCCTCTCGCGACAAAGGCGGCCGCTCACGTGACCGCAGACGGGCTTCAGAAGTGGCGGTAGCAGCTCACACCCCCACATTCCCTGCCTCACGTCTACTATCCTGCTGACCTGTTTCTCTTGTTTGTTCTTTAAAAATAATACCCGAGAGGGGCGCCTGGGGGGGGCTCAGTCGGTTGAACGTCCAACTTCAGCTCAGCTCGTGATCTCACGGTTCGTGAGTTCGAGCCCCGTGTCGGGCTCTGCTGACAGCTCGGAGCCTGGAGCCTGCTTGGATTCTAGGTATTTCTCTCTGTCCCCCACCCCTACCCCCTGCTCTTTCTCAAAAATAAATCCTAAAACTTAAAAAAAACTAAAAAAACAAAAACACCTGAGACTTTTGCTATTTCTAGACTAGCAAATCGTGTGATGGCAGCTTCATACCAGAGGAGCACAGATTCCGTTTAACAAAATGGGCAAAGGGGACGGTGCACAACAGCACTACGCTTAGCTGCCAAGCTCTCAGGAGGCCCCCCCACAAGGGAGCAGACCCAGCAGCTTCTGTAAACACACCCGACAGAGCTGGTTTCTCAGAATGTCCCCCTCACGCTCCTAGACATAGAAGGTCTCCTAGAACACAGGCCGGCTCATCTCACTCCAGCGACTCCTCTTCCAGGGGCTTGTCAGTTGTAAACGTGATACTTATGAACAAGAAGGGGGATGGTTTTAGGTCTGGAGAAAGGAGTATACAAACCGAGGACAGGCGGTTAGTCTGCATTTTTGAGGCTATTCTCAGGTCACAACCTGAGACCTGATCCCCTGCTGTACTATCCTGAGCTGCTGTGTGTGCGGTACGTGTGCGTGCGTGTGATCTCCGCCCATCACTCCAGGATCCTGCCCAAATCTGTTCCCCGCCACCTCTCCAGACTCCGGTCCCCACCCTGAGCCACTATGAGGCTCTGGAAGGTGGTTTGTAGTCTTTGACTCCGTAGATATCCGCTGACTGACTGCTCGGTGCCAAGCACCCTTCTGACAGCTGGGGACAGATCCGCGAGTGAACCGAACACACAAACCTGTCTTCCTTCCTCCGCAGGTCACGTTCTAGTATTAAACACCGCATGTTTTGTTTCTTGCTTCTCTTCATTGATCAATCCTGTCTCTTCTCATATCACTTTATTCCGTCCCTTATTAGAGGACACTTTGGGTAGAGGGTTGGTGCCATCTACCTCCTCTGTCGTGTTCTGATGACACCCTACACAAGTCCCGTCAGCTACGTAATTCCTTGCACTCAATATAAAGGAATGAGTTTTCAAAGGCGGCGTCCGTCAGAGGTGTGCCGAGGACCGCTGGGAACACAGTGCGTTAGAACAATTACTGCACTGAGGAAACAGGGTTCTCCCTTCAAGGTTTTTGTTTTCTCTCAATCCATCATATCCTAGTCTCCAAAGGCAAGTTTTGGTACGGGGCTAGTGCGTCTTCAGCCCAGGTTACTCTGCCTTTCAATTAAAGCGATAACAAGGCCATGGGCTCTGAACCGGTCACAAGCAATATTCTCTAGCTAGAATTTAATAACTTTTGTTTTCATTGTATTTCTGTTATTACCTTCACGTAAGGACAAGTAATACTAGTTTTACATTTATAGCAAGCAAACAAATTTGTTCAAGTCAAACACTGGATATAAAGGAAAATGGTAAAAGAAATGCAAAAGCCCCTTCAGCTGGTACGCAGATAGGGTAAAACTCATTAAAAGTGAAACACAGCCAACAAGAATTTAGGAACATTTGGCCCAAAGTATAGCATTAGCAGAAGCTAAGTTTTCCTGGTTCTGTACCTGTTTGGGCAAAATCAAGTTTGAACTCTATTTCAGAACAATGGCACGCCCTGTCTGCTCAAGTTCACTCATTACTCTAGAGGGAATGGCTCCAATTCCAAATGAGAAACATGCTCGGTAATCAGAGACGAAAATCCAGTTATCAGGACCTTGCAAAGTCCAGCGACTGTTCCGATTCTTGGCTTCTTAAAGGATCAGCGCCACTTCTGTATGGTGTGTGTCTGGCCCAGGGAGGAGAATTAGGTGAGGTTACTTTGAGTCTTCAGGACTAAGGACCTCATGAATACAGAGGGAAACTTATCCAAGGAGCATTCAAGAGCAGTTTTAATCGAGTAAAGTGATCTGGGTTTCAAATTCAATAGGGAAAATGCGCGTCTCCCTTCTCTTCTTAAAGAAGGAGCCAGCTCTGACCCGACACGGACATGTTATCTACCATCGGGTGGGCCCTGGGCCGGAAGAGCTGCTGAGCGAGCGAGCTTGTTACTCTCCCAACCGATGGCTGCAGTTAGCACTCCTGTCCTACCCAACGTGAAGCGAAGAGGGTTAGCCCAAGACAGATACCTTGGCTCATGTTTTAATTTTGTTATGTGCCTCTCAAAGACTGTCTGCATCAGTCTGTTCTGAGAAATTAAGTACCTCGTTAAGAGGCGCTGACTCTTGCTGACTACAGAGCCCCGCTCTTTGCTTGGCCACAAATGAATTCCACACCCTAAGAAAAGGCCCATATTGCAATAAAACTGATATTTCCAGCTGAATTCACCACAAAGCCTTTAAAATTCTGGGTTTTAATAAAATCAGGGCTCCTCCAAGCAGTTGGTAAAGGGCTGTCTTTTCCAGCGAAATGTATACTTTCCCCTAGTGCTGGCTCTTTGCAGACCAGGAAGGAGCTGCCACAAGGTGCCTGGGAACCCCTGTGCTCAGCCAGCTACAGTGCCTGTGAGTCACTGGATCAGTCCACCGGTTTAAGTGCTTCAGGATCCAATATTTCATTCCTGTGAAAGGTGGCCCTTCAGTGTTTCCTACAGGGATTTGCAGTTATGAAATTAAATAATGGAGAGGCAAGGGAGCTGTTCTGCAAAAATGGAAAGAGGATCCATTCCTCTGAGGAGGAGCAAGGGTTCTAAAATGACCCGTGGTCAGAGTGGTTAAAATGAACAAATCAGGAGATAGATGCTGGCGAGGATGTGGAGACACGGGCACCCTCCTATACTGTTGGTGGGAATGCAAACTGGTGCAGCCCCTCTGGAAAACGGGGTGCAGTTTCCTCAAAAAGTTAACAGTAGAACTCCCCTATGACCCAGCAATAGCACTGCTAGGAATTTACCCAAGGGATACAGGAGTGCTGATGCATAGGGGCACATGTACCCCAATGTTCACAGCAGCACTCTCAACAATAGCCAAAACAGGGAAAGAGCCTAAGTGTCCATCAACAGACAAATGGATCAAGAAGATGTGGTTTATCTATACGATGGAATACTCCATGGCAATGAGAAAGAATGAAATCTGGCCATGTGTAGCAACGTGGATGGAACTCGAGGGTGTTATATTAAATGAAATAAGGCAGAGAAGGACAGATATGGTATGTTTTCACTCATGTGGATTAGGAGAAACTTAACAGAGGACCATGGGGGAGAAGAAGGGAAAAAATAAATGAGAGGGAGGGAGGCAAACCATAAGAGACTCTTAAATACTGACAACAAACTGAGGGCTGATGGGGGTGGGGGAGCGGGGAAGTGGGGTGATGGGCATGGAGGAGGGCACTTGTGGGGATGAGCACTGGGTGTTGTACGGAAACCAACTTGACAATAAACTATAATAAAAAAAAACCAACACACAAAAAGAAAGAAATTAAAAAAAAAACAAAAACAAAACGACCCATGGGTGAGGATCAGGCCTCGGGGGAAGGTTCTGGTGATTCTGCACTGGGGCCTCTGGGCAGCAAGGGAACAGTATAAGGCCAACAGGCACTTCGGAGTTCTACCATAGAAAATGGAACATGACATCCACAGAAACCTTTGCCTGGAGCTGGCCTCTCTTCTTTCACTCACAAATTTCTCTGGAGCCACTTCCTATGTGCCCAGCGTTGACCCTGAACTCGGGGAGGGGAGTATCCATACAGACAAGGTCCCGGTTCTGTAACGTCGCTGCCTTCACATTTCCAAATATCTTTAATGCCCTAAACTATTCTCTTATCTGTACTTAACTTCCTTTCCTGCCTACTTCTGCCAATCATCCACATAACTAACACAGCGAACACACACATCCAGGATAAATAACCCAGTAATGCGTGAGCCCTGGTCCTCAGAAATCTCATATCCAGGAAAGAGGAAAATCCAGGTTGTCAAATCAAAATCCTATAGTGTGCAGTGATGCAAAGGGAAATAATTAACTGCCAGTGGGACACAAAACCTTTCATATGGGGGTTAACATTTGACTTGAGTTTGGATGACGAGCTGAGTTTGGTGTAGACGAAGGGATCAGTGAGCTGTAGTGGACTATACGGCCGCCTGGGCTAACGGGTCATGCCACTCGACCAAGCTGAATAACCAGAGCTCACACCTGTTTATTCCCTCAGTGACCAGTCTAATTCACACGTGAGCCTCACCTCTCACAACAGCTCTGTGGAGCCGTTCCCCCCACCTCTGCACAGAGCGGGGTCCCGAGGCGCAGGGTCCTGAGGCTTCCCTGTGAGTAAGTGGGGGTGCTCGCTACGTGAGCCGGACCGGAACTTGAACCCACACCTGCAACTCTAAGCCTCTTGGCTCTTAGTCTCCCATGGAGCAGACTCTGCGTTCGCCCATGACTGTATCTACATAACGGGAAATTCTCCAACAATGGAATTCAAATAACTCTCCTCTAACAGTGTAGACTCAGCAAAAGCTTCCAAGGAACTTCTCATTTTTGCCCTGAGTGTAGTGTGTAGCAAAAGCGGGTGTCAAGGATTTCTAGTCCCGTCCACCACTCACGCTGTGGAACTACTAGTATTTGCAGCGAGTGCGAAATCTCTGCGCAGTGACTGACTCTGACTCTGACTTTGCGCCGGAGTCTGCCCGGCTCTTCCACAGACAAGTCATTCGGGCACTTTGGAGGCAGCGTGCAGCCTCCTAGGTTCCAATGGTTCTTAAAGGTTGGCTGGGCGTCAGAAATGCCTGTGGAGTTATTGTTTCCTTTTAAGTGAGAGTCTAGATGTGTTCGAACATTTACAGAATCTCTCTCCCCGTGTCACAGCGTTCAGGCACCAAATCAGACTACTTGTCCCTGTGCCACTGTTCTACAGAGATTTTCAGATAAAATCTGGTCACTCTGAATTTGACTGAGGTGCAATTTTGCTAGTGTTGAAATATTACAGTAATGATTTTTTTTTTTTTTTAAATTCCTAGGAGAGAGAGAGAGAGAGAGAGA
>NW_027529596.1:653334-665789 GCF_008692635.1 Crocuta crocuta | reverse complement strand
CAGAGAGAGAGGGAGTCACAGACTGAAACAGGCTCCAGGCTCTGAGCTCGCAGGCAGCACAGAGCCCGACGCGGGGCTCGAACCCACGAACCGCGAGATCATGACCCAAGCGAAAGCCGGACGCTTAACCGACTAAGCCACCCAGGCGCCCCACGATAATGATTTTTAAATACAGCAGCCAGTTTGGCAGAAAACCTACTCTCAAATCACTTGGGCCCCTTCCTTGCAGGGATGGTGTGACGGGAGGGCAGCTTGTGCCATCACACGGGGCCACGTGCTGGGAAGGCCAGGCCTGGGTTAATGTTCCTTCCACTCTCCCTCTTGAAATTCTTAATGGTTTTTGAACAAGGGATCCTACATTCCTTTCTGAGCCAGGTCTGTTTATAGCCACGGGCCTCTAGGTAGTATATGCAGG
Organism: Crocuta crocuta; assembly: GCF_008692635.1. NCBI lineage: Eukaryota > Metazoa > Chordata > Mammalia > Carnivora > Hyaenidae > Crocuta > Crocuta crocuta. The sequence goes on along the minus strand of NW_027529596.1, from coordinate 665,374 downwards.
GCTACTTTCGCGTGGTTTTCCCGTGTGGGAAAGATGGTCGAAAGGGCTGCTTTGCAAACAAGCAGTCAACAGATCTATGGTGGGAGCTGCTGGGTGGGGGAAGGCCAGGGCCCACAGGCTCGCGTGGAGAGCAAGACAGGCCTTGGGGCAGAGGTGAGGAGCAGGGGCCTTGGGGCAGGGGTGAGGAGCAGAGGCCTTGGGGCAGGGGTGAGGAGTAGAGGCTTCAGGCCGGCCGCACACACATGCGCGCACACACACGAAACTCCCATCCCGCATCTGGCCTGGGCCCCCCCTCCCCCTCCCATCTCCAAGCCACGGCCTACTTTCCACTCCTCTGTAGGCGCCAGGACACAGGCTATGGGAAGGGCAGAGATCAGAGCTAAGGCAGCCTGGGCTGTGGGTGGAAGGGCTCAGAGGGGACACCTCGCCTTGACAGAGAGGAGAGGAGCGTCCCTCCTTGCCCGGTGACGGCAGCCACAGAGCCCAGCAGGTGCGTGGGCTGCGATGCTCCCTGCACATCTCTTGAGAGGCTGCAGGAAATGATGCTCAACTTAGTCCTAAGAGTCTGTCCTTCATATCACTTCACCTTCTCCGGATATTCAGAGACCATCTTTGAAATGCTTTAAGACAAAGTGACAATTTCACATTAAAACGCCCATATATTTCAGGAATTCTGGACACCAGGGTGCTCTGAACTCTCCCTGCAAGCCCTCTTTCTTACTTTACCGCCCTCCACCAATGACAACTCCCTTTTTTGAAGCTGGAAAGTAATTCTTCCTCAACCTAGAATAAAGTGGCAGACTTTTTACTGGAAATATCTACCTTTTTTTCTAATATAATTAAAGATGCAGGAGTTCTTTCTAAAAGTTCATTCTAAAATTGTGTTTCATGACTCATGATCTGGCCTCTTCTGACTTGACGGTGGTTTTGGTTGTAGCTAGTGCCTCCCTGGCCCTCAGAAATCCTAAAAATATGAATACACATTTGTCACTTATGTTCCCCCCACCTCCCTACTCCCAATGATTAAAAAAGTCCCCTCCCGGGGCGCCTGGGTGGCTTAGTTGGTTAAGCGTCCGACTTTCGCTTAGGTCATGATCTCGCGGTTCGTGGGCTCGAGCCCTGTGTCGGGCTCTGTGCTGACTGCCAGCTCAGAGCCTGGAGCCTATTTCAGAGTCTGTGACTCCCTCTCTCTCTGACCCTCCCCTGCTCACGCTCCCTCTCTCTCTCTCTCCTAGAAATAAATAAAAAATATTAATAAAAAAAAAAGTCCCCTCTGCGAGTTAACACAGCTCAGTGTGAGCCACGGATAGCTGCTCAATATTTCCATCACCTCTTCTTGAAAAATGGACTCCTTGCTACATGTGCTTTAACAGATTATCATGTGTAATCCTTACAACTAACTTTACAAAGAAGAGATTTTTGGGCCCATTTTCCAGTTGATAGGCCGGAGGTTTAGAACTCTGTCTAGTGCCCTGGGTCCTGCCTGGGCTGGTGACGCGCTCCCACGAGAGTGGAGCCTGCTTACTGGGGTCTGACTCTTGGCCTTGTCATTTTCTGGCTGGATGACCTTGAGGAAGTCATGTTACTTTCTGTTTCCCAGATTCTGTATCTATAATATAATAATACTTATTATATAGGGTCGTTAAGGAAAGCATTTAAACCAGTACTGGCAGGTAGTGAATACTCCGTAATAAATATCATTACCGCACGCTCTCCACTGTGCTCACAATGCTGTGGCCCATCCTGCTGTATGTCAACGGAGCCATGGGTTTCTAAAGCACTTCAGCATCCTCTGAGAGCCCTGCCCACCAGGCACCACCTCACCATTAATCAGGCCACGAATGACAAAGGCACATGGAAGATATTTGCAGACAAAGAGTAAAGACACACAAGAACCAGATGCAACAGGTAATCCTTAATTGGATCCAGACCAGATGCATGTTTAAAAAATTTTGCTACAAGAGACATTATGGGTGAAACTGGTAAGATGTGAATGTCTGTACACAGATTGCATTAATTTCCTGGCTTCTCATCACTGTCCTGCGGTGACGGACGATACAACTCAGTGGTACGGGAACTACATGGGATTGGATCTGTACCTTACGGTCAAATGTGTATAGAATGATATTCATACCCACACATGTGCACAAAGTGAGAGAGTGAGAAGAGGGGACGATGGGTAAATCGTGACCCAATAAAACGTTAACATTTGGGGAATGTGGGTAAAGGGTGAGGGTGCGGAATCTGGGCTGGGAAGAACCGAGTCTGCTTCTAGCCACCATGTCCTAGCAGTCTCAGGCACCTATGTGAAACTCTCAGAGCCTGTTTCTTAATCTAAAAATGGTGGACATTCAAGCCTGCCTCATTGGGACGAATGTATCTATAAGTTTACAGGTGGATTTACGAGGATGCGGCACAATGAGTGAATCACAAATTTACACGGAGCAGCACAGGCTAGAAGTCAGAGTAAAGCTAAGGGTGGGGGTGGGGGGACCTCAGCTGGAGTATCAGCCCGGCGGGGGAGAACACTCAGATGAACGTGGCTCTTCACATTAGAAATTCATTTCTGCCTATCCCCCACAGAAGAAAGGTTTTTGGCAGAGAACATACCCTATTCTTAAAATTTTTTTTTAATTGAGAAAAGAAAATATAATAGAGTGATGCATTCTTGAGATTAATGATTTTTCAATCTGCCTGCACCTCAGAATCACCCTCTGGAGCATTAAAACATAAATACATGCTTGCGCCCCACCCTGGGAGAACCTGATTCATGTGGTCTTGGGAAGGTCCTGGACATTAGCATTCCCAATGGCTCCAGATACTTCTGCCATTCACCAGGGCTGCAGACTACTGCCCTGGACAGAGTTACTGAGAGTAGGCACCCCAGAAATCAGGGCTGGAGCCGAGCCCGTCCGACGTTGCTGTAAGTGACCTGAAGGAAAGAATGAAGCCTAGCAGCTACCTTGGGTTTTGCTGGTATTCGCAGTACATGGGTGTAGGGGTGGGGGGAGGCTCTGGACATGAACAGCATGCCGAGGAGATGGGTGACTGGCCTCACACGATGAAAAGGGCAACATGGGCAAAATGGAGGCAGGGACCTTGAACAGGGTCGCTATGGGTGTTCACGGGAAAGAAATCAAGGCAGCTCACAGCGTGAGTTCTATAACCAACACACAGTGACTCCGGACGGCGTGGCGCGCGTCCTGTGGTTTCCCCAGGACTTGGGCCTACGGGCAAGGGCTGTCTGGGTACTGTCACTGCTGGCCGACCTCATAAAGGACACTGGAAACGAAACCCAGGAATTCTGGTGCCCTTAGATGACAACACCAACAACACACGGTGTTTGTTCCCTGGGACGTTCTTGTTGCTACAGCTCATACACACTGCAATTAGAAAAGCTCCAAGATGAACATCATGGAATTAGCAAACAGCAACTAAAATCATTTAGACGATAGGACATTGCTTTTATAAAGACATATAAGAAAAGTAAAAAAATAGGGCGCCTGGGTGGCTCAGTCGGTTAAGCGTCCGACTTCGGCTCAGGTCATGATCTTGCAGTTTGTGGGCTCGAGCCCCACGTCGGGCTCTGTGCTGACAGCTCAGAGCCTGGAGCTGCTTCAGATTCTGTGTCTCCCTCTCTCTCTGACCCTCCCCTGCTCACGCTGTTTCTCTCTCTCTCTCTCTCAGAAATAAATAAAACATTAAAAAAAAAGAAAAGGAAAAAAAAGCTCTCAGGATACGAGCTGACAGGATGTCTAATCAGAATTTCTTAGATAACAAGGGGAGTAGGAGTGGACTTTTCTGCTTAAATCTGGAAAGAAACGGAGAGAGCAAATGGTGAGGTAATTTAAGATTTAAGGAAAAAATCACTTCCTTATATCCAAAGATCTGAAAGTTCAAAATGTTTAGGATCATAGTTTGATAATATCTTTGAAGGGCAAGCTGGAGATGTTCAGGAAACAGTCTTCAACTCTGATAGTACATGTTATAAAAGGCAATTGCTATATTTTTCTATAGGCTGTTCTTGACTGTTCCCAGCAAAAAAGCCATCCTGGGCTAAATACGTTTGAGTGAAATTTTAAGTTTCTTGTGATGTAATTGAAGAGTCTGACACGCAGTCCCCGGGGAAAGTGAGTTGGGACGACGGGCCAGGCCGAGGCGGCCAGCGCTCCTGGCGGGGACACACGGGCAGGTGGACAAACCCAAGGGGACGAGTCACCCGCAAACGCGAGGAAGACGCGGAGGCTCCCAGTCGGCCCTGGGCTCCCCGCCACCATCGCGCTGCGTCCCGAGCAGCACTTGCCCCCAGTGAACACCTCTGTCTGCTCCCTATTTCCCACCATCTGACGCCCAGTCTCCGCGCTGGCTCGGCTTCCAGAAAGCCCAGTGATGAGGCCACTAAACCCAGCAAGCTCTTCGCTCCAGTCGCTCTTCCTTTCCCGCCACTTCACCACCTGAAATACCCTTCCCTTCACACCCAGTTCTCCTGCAGGGCGAGGGGTGCCCATCCTCCCCCCTGCACCCCCCAGCTGCACACGCAGCAGGTCGTAAGTGCTCGCCGAGTAAGGGCCGCAGCGTGTTTTCTAGTCCTCTGCTTCCTGCCCTCCTCGCCCACTCTCTGTCCACGCTGCCTGCAGGTCAGATCGAGGCCTCTCACATCGCCTCCGTCACTGCCCTCTGCCAGTCACGCTGATGCAGTAACAAAGCTGACATTTATGAGCAGAATGGAAAGAGCCCTGTTCCCAGGCCAGCAAAATGGCTCATGTGCAGTGAACAAACCGCAATGAAGAACTGACGAGGGTCTCAGGAGGGTAGAGGTGAGTGGCTATATTCCTATTAAAAAAAGAAAGTGAACTGGGCTTCCAGAAAGAGGCAAGTATGACAGAGACGTGCTTCAATGCTTTTTCATCTTAAGACTTCATCTTATTTTCAAACAAGAGTACCACTGGCCCATAAGTACTCCAGTCCTTTGAGTTTGGGGGATCGCCCAAAACAATGAATTATCTAAAGTTTTGCCAGTTTAAAGATTTCACTTAGAATAGCTTGATTTTTTGTTTATAGCCTTATTCTGAATGGTATAACTTTGCCTTGGCCCCATTAAAAATCTAGATCATTTAATGCATGTTTCATGTTCTCTTAAAGTAGTCGGAACAGTAATGTCAAAGGCTAAACCAGAACTCCACCAATTAAAATAATGGCCACAGCTACAGGCAGACTCCTCTGGTGCTATTTTAAAGATTAATGTAGACATATTCAAGAAGTATGGATTCTGTCTTTAGAAACTTCACAGGAGTGAGAGATGGCGTTGTTTCAAGATAATAACCGTAATGACAGAAAAAACACCACTGAAAATAATGTAGAGATCGCCAGATCGCCAGTGCATACCTAATGTCAGTTCTTTTAAGAGAATTTTGATTTCATTGGGAGAAGCAAAGTGCAAAGCCTTCATTACACATGGGTGGAGGGGAGGCCTGTGACTAAGTTCACACCAATGTCATGTAAGCAGAAGCTATTGGGTAGGGCTTTTCCAGGAAAGCTCCTTAAAAGCAGGCCTGCTCGGCTGGTCGTATCTTTTTGCCCTTTGCCCTTCAGTTCTTTCTGCCTGGACCGAGCTCACGATGCTACAGCAGAGCAGCCACCTTGGACCTCAGAGGCAATCATGAGGGAAGGGCCAAGGTTACCGCAGTGATCCCAGGCCCGAATCGCTGAGCCACGGGCTGTCATGGCCCTACCTCCTCCCTTCTTGCCTTCGGGTAAGAAAACTTCTCGTTCATGCTATTCTTGGCACTTCTGTCCCCAGCAGCCAAGTTCTTCGCAGACACGAAGAAGGGGAATAGCCACAGCAATGATGGCGCATTCATTATCGCTTTTAATGCTCACGCTTCTCCCCGACCTACGACTGTTATCTGCGCACGGGGTTCAGGAAGCTGAAGTTTGGGCCCCGCAGCTAGCCAAGAAGCAGAGTTAGGGTTTGAGTGGGGCAGGCTCATTTTAACCACACGTGCTGTGCCTTCTACCACCTGCTAAGACGCGAAGTCAGTCAGCAAGGGGCTCAGCTGAGGTTTTGGGGCCACGTGCGGTTTTCCCATCCTCTTCTCCTTTACGCTAAATACATACTGCCGATTTAGGCATCTCCAATCAAGATTCCTATACTAACTTAATGTTTAAAAAAAAAGAGAGTGAAGTCCGAGGCAATAATTGCAGAAAGAAATCTTCCCTCCAGGAGGATCCAGATCCACCTGTCCCATTTCTCACACCCTGTCAGCCAAAGTACTGTAGCGGGGCCTCACCCTCAGTCTGTCAGAGTCTGCAAGGAGACCTGTCTTCACTGATTTACTCAATCCACATGCTTTTAGATGAAATCATCACCAAGGGAGCTAATTAGTGGCAGCTTCCTTGGTGTTTTCTGCAGCACACCTACCACCTGGGACCTCGGAGTCCCCAACACGGGTGGAAATGATCTACCTTCACTGGGACACACTTGGGTTGAACAAAACAAATCACTCTGAAGCTGCCGATGATTGTTCAGAGGCCCTTTCCAGGCAAGGAACAACCTTTTTGATCAAATATGCGTTTTGAATCAATCACAACAGTAAAACGGAGGGAAGTTTTGAAATACTGGCAAGGAGACTTAGGTCGACTGCAAAATAACTGACTAGGCTGGAAAATCGGAATTGGTAGGTAAAATATCCACCTAAGGACATAAAACACCACAAAGAAAATCACTTCTACACCAAAGGCAGAGAGATAAACTCTGTCGATCGGGACTCTCTTTCTTTTGAAAAGTTTTAAAACATCTTATAGTACAAAAGGGAAAATGCTTTGCTATTTTGGGCCTCTTCTTCCACTCTTGTAAATGACATCTGTAATGTCAACATTCAGTGAGAGCTATTCGGAATTTGGCACTTTTAATTCATGTGAAAATGCCAATTCCACTGAGTAAAGAAGATATTAGAGTTATATTTAACACAAAGTGCAAATATTTCATCAAAGTGGGTTCAGGATAAAAATGTTAATTATATGTAAAAATTAAATACCACCTTATGAATCACTTGTCTTGGCATCATGGAAAATTTTTCAGCCTTCTCCAACTAGAGTGTCAGATCTTGGGAACAGTAATTCATAAATGGCCTGATTCCACAGTGAGTCAGAGTGACTAAAATACTCTGGATAAATGTTTCACTTACTTATATTGTTTGGTCAAAACCACGGTTTATTTAATTATCTGTGTTGGTGACATTTTTGAAAGAGCTCTATTTACCACTTTGCACCCCCTCAGTGTGCCCCCATGTTGTTGACACACACAGGAAATGCGTAGATAGGGCCAGCGGGGTACTGTGGGTACCCTAAGTCTGCAAAACCCACAAAGAGAAGCTTAATTAAATAGGCAGTCACAGTGATTATATTAAAAAATGAAGATTTTTCTCTTGAACAAATGGTCTAGGCATCAAGGTCAGGCCTTACTGAGTCTTTGACCCTAAGAACTCTAAAATAATCTCTTGAAGTGAACAAGGACATTATATTGAAACCTGAATTTACGGGAGATTATGAGGATGGAGCTTTTCTTAAAATGTTTGTTTATTTTGAGAGAGAGGGTGAGAGAGTGAGTGGGGAACGGACAGAGAGAGGGAGAGAGAGAGCCCTGAGCAGGCTCTGGGCTGTCGGCATGGAGCCAGATGTGGGGCTCGACTTCACGAACTGTGAGTACATGACCTGAGCTGAAATCAAGAGTCAGATGTTTAACTGACTGAGCCACCCGGGCGCCCCAAGAATGGAGCTTTTTCATGAACAAAACCAAGCCATAAAAATCTAGGGTTTTACTATAACCTCTTTTACTTCCTTTGAAAATTGGGAGTTCTTCAGATTATACATAAACTTAATCTTTGGTTTAAAATTTAGTGCTAAATATGAGGCAAAGGCTTAAGGATTCTGAAGCTAAGATTAAATAAGCACTTTTTCACATTAGCTCTGATGGCTGTTATATGCATAAAATACTGGAAGAAGAGCTAGTAATCCATGTTGTTTTCTACTTTGAACTCATTCTCTTATTTGTGGTTTATAGTTAGCAGTGGAGGGGATCTTTTGAGGTCTTTGGCGACATCGTGGGACTCTACCATGCTTCTACTTTGGACATTAATACTCAAAATAATAAATAAAAAAATACTGATCTCTACCTGTACAGTTACTGCCTATTATTTTGGTCTAGATTTATTGATTTAAATGTGAAGCAACACTTCTAAGTTGGGGCAAGGTGAACCTAATCTTTGAAAATGTTAGGGGGAAAAATGCCCCAGAAGCTAGCATGATAGTTCCCGCATAGCTAAAATATCATCTATGTCAATGAGGAAAACTAATATGTATTCACCTGAGTGGAATGTAAATTAGCCATAAAATCTCTGGCTGTAAAATGCTTATCATTCGATTTGCTATTGTTTCCACGGAACTAGTGAAAATTCCTATGTGTCACGTTGAAATGAAAAAAAAAATCTTTGCTTTATTTCCTTTTAACTTCTAAATCTGCTACTTATAGCTTTCTTTTAAACACTGCATCCTTGTTTGGATGACAGTGGAAAGGCATGGGCTAAAAATGAAAACTTCGTAACCTAAGGTTTCATTTAAAATATTGCTGACCTGGAATTACGATGTTGGCATCAATGCCCAGTGATTTTACGGGAAAGCCATTAAATAATGAAGCTTATTTCTATGATCTCTCATTGGTTCCCATTACTGTGCTGTTAAATACCGCCAGGGTTTTAGTACTGAGATGTTCCAGGAACTTATCATTCAGATGCGGTACATAGAGAAGCTTGGTTTATAAAGAAAATCTTTGTTTTCATTTCATTCCTAATCAGTAGATACGCTTCATTAGTCCAGCAATTGACTCACAGAATTCTCGGTGGTGTTTCCAAGATTAAATCACAACAAAGACTTATTGGAGTAAAGGTGGTTCTGCTGAAAGTGGCCAGGTTCTAGAGGGCTTGCCTCGCCGCCAGGAAAGCGCTACCCAAATCCATTTTGTGAAAACTCATTTTTCCTGTGAAAAGTATATTTATAATGTCTACTGTGCTTCTTACAGTTGTCAGCAGCCAGATGGCACTTTTTGTTATAAATGGGATACTGGATGAGGAACTCTTCCACAGAGGTTCCACAGTTTCCAGCATCTTCTGCTATGTAGGGGAGGCCGGTTTCATACCGTATCACTGACCACAGGAAACCATCCACCTAAAAAGATGTTGAAGCAGATTAGATACACCTGCACTGAGGTGTGCTATAGGAAATAAACCATTCTGTCTGTGAAATTCCAAACTCCTGGCTCCCAAATTAAAGGTTCTCTCTCTTCTAGCACTTTCTTATGTAAACTCATCTCCCCTACCTGTTCCCTACTACATGGGCCTGTTCACTCCAGCCAAATGTGTATTCATGTTTCTTTGAACATGTACATGTCTTCTTCCAGGTCTTCATTCAGAATGCTCCTTCTTTGTAAAATGCTCTCTTTTCTTACTTTCTTTAAATGTCTAGCCGAGTCTCATCTCCATATAAGACTTTTCCTAAATGTTGTGACCCCTCACCTACTTTTTTATCCTGATCTCCTTTTGTATTTATATGGAAATACATATTGTGAGAGTATATGTTAAGAATTGAGAACATGATATAACTACTATTATAAAATACTGTTTCAGGTATATGTATTTGTGTCTTCTGTCGCTGGACCCCTAGTAAATATAGGAGCTCAATGTGTGTTTGTTCGTAAGCACACAGAAGGAATCTCAGGACATGAAGCGCAGGCTTGCATTTGTCAAAGAGGCTTACCCTGCACATAATGGTAATCTAAACTTCTATCTTTGAAAACTAGAAAAAGAAGAGCAAATTAAATCCTAATTAAAGGGAAGAAAATAAAAACTAGAGCTAAAATTAATTTAAAGTAGGAAATCCACAGGAGGAAAAAGAAAAAAATCAACAAACCCAAAAGCTAGTTCTTTGAAAAGATCAATACAATCAGTAAGCCTCTCTAACCAGGCAAAGAAAAAAAAGAGAGAACAAAAGTGTCTAATATCAGAAATGAAAGAGGGGACATCCCTAGAGATCCTCTGTAAATTAAAAAGATAATAGGAAATATTATGAAAAACTCTATGCCCACAGATCTGATAACCTAGATGGCACAGACCAATTTCTTTTTTTTTTTTTAATGTTTTATTTATTTCTAGGAGAGAGAGACAGCGTGAACAGGGGAGGGTCAGAGAGAGAGGGAGACACAGACTGAAACAGGCTCCAGGCTCTGAGCTGGCAGTCAGCACAGAGCCCGACGCGGGGCCCGAACCCACGAACCGCAAGATCATGACCTAAGCGAAAGTCGGACGCTTAACCGACTAAGCCACCCAGGCGCCCCGGCACAGACCAATTTCTTAAAAGACGCAATCTGCCAAAACTCACAAGAAAATACAGACGACCTGACTAGGCCTCTACTTATTAACAATGTTGAAACAATAATTAATAACCTTAAAAACAGAAAGCACTAGGCCCAGATATGTGAATTCTGCCAAACACTGATGAATTTTACCAAACATTTAAGAAATTATACCAATTCTCTACAATCTGTTTCAGAAGATACAAGAAGAGTACTTCTCAGCGCATCTATGAAGCCACATTACTCTAATACCAAAAGCAGAATTACAAGAAGACTACATAGTACTATCTCTCATGAACACAGATGCAAACGTCCTCAAACGTTAGCTAAAAAGGAATCCAGCAATATATAAAAAGATTTATACAACACAATCAAGTGGGATTTATCTCAGGTATGTAAAGCTGGTTCAACATCTGAAAATCAATTAATGAAATCCATTACACTGACAGGCTAAAAAAAGAAAAGTCACATGTTTATATCAGGAGGTGCAAAAAAAAAAAAAAGCATCTGATAAAATCCCACACACATTCATGATAAGAAGTCTCAGCAAATTAGGAACTAGAAGGGAACTTCCTCAACTTAATAAAGAATATCTACAAAGAAACCCCTACAGATAACATCATAATTAATGGTAAGAAATTCAAAGCTTTTCCACTAACATCAGGAAAAAGGCAAGGGTATTTTCTCTCACCACTGCTTTTCAACATCACACTGGAATTCGTAGCTAATACAATAGACAAGAAAAAGAAAATAAATGGTATAAAGATCAGGAAAGAAAAATAAAATTGTCTTTGTTTGCAAAGGACATAATCCTCTATGTAGAAAAACTGAAAGAATGGACCAAAACACCTCTGGATCTAATAAGAGACGGTAGTAAGGTTGCAGGTTATATTTAACCTACAAAAGTCACTCGTTTTCCCCCACCAACAATAAACAAGTTGACTTCGAAATTAAAAACACATTACCATTTATACTCTATCAAAGAAATGAAATACTTAGGTGTAAATCTGAAAAAATTTTAAGCATCTATCTGAGCATACTTACAAAACTTGACAAAAGAAATCAGAGAAGAACTAATTCCTAGGAAAAAGGGTGAACAGAAGACGTACAGCAACAATGAGGGTATGGTAGCCAAGCCAGTGTGGTATGCGGAAGAGAAGAGACAGATCAATGGGGCACAACAGGGCCCAGAAATACAGTCAACTCATCTTTGACAAAGGAACAAAGGAAATACAACGGAGCAGTTGTTTTGTTTTTTTTTTTTTTAACAGGTGGTATATATCAAAGAAGATATGTTAGAGAAGGTAAGCATTTGAAGAGAGGCTCCACATCGTATTTTGTGGATATCAACAATCTACAAACTGATTCTGAAGTTTATATGGAGAAGCAAAAAGAAGAACCCAGGAAAGTAAACACAATACCGAAGGAGAAGAACAAAGTTGGAGGGCTGACACTACCTGACTTCAAGGTCTACTATAAAGCTACACTAACCAAGATAGCGTAGATGAAACAGAATGAGCCGAGACACAGGCCTACGTAAATACATCCGAGTGTTCTTTGACAAAGAAGCAGAGGAAGTACAACGGAGCATAGATAGTCTTTTCAACAAATAGTGCTGGACCTGAAAATCCAGAG
>NW_027529596.1:612781-653179 GCF_008692635.1 Crocuta crocuta | reverse complement strand
AAATATATATATATATATATATATATAGACACAGAACTTACACCCTTTACAAAAATTAACTCAAAATGGAGCAGAGACCTAAACACAAAACAGTAATAATCCTATAAGATAATATAGAAGTAAACCTAGATGACCTTGGGTATGGTGATGACTTTTTAGATACAACACCAAAGACAAGATCTATGAAAGAAACAACTGATAAGCTGGACTTCATTAAAATCAAAATCTTTTGCTTGGTGATAGCAGTGCCAAAAGAATGAGAAGACAAGCCACGGACTGGGAGAAAATATCTGTGAAAGATACATGTGACAAAGGGCTGTTATTGAAAATACACAAAGAACTTTAAAAGTCAACAATTATGCAATTAAAAAAATGGGCCAACGACCTTAACAGATACCTCATCAAAGAACATATACAGATATGCATGTCACAATGTCATCAGGGAAATGCAAATTAAACCAACAACTAGATGCTACTCCTACCCTGTTAGAAGGGTCAAAATCCAGAACACTGACAACACTAAATGCTGGTGAGACAGTAGAACAATAGGAACTCTCATTCACTGCTGGTGGGAATGCAAAACAGTACAGCCACATTAGAAGACAGCTGGACAGTTTCCTACAAAACTAAACATACTCTTATCACATGATCCAGCAATCACACTCCTTGGCATTCACCCAAAGGAGGTGAAAACTTATGTTCATACAAAAGCCTGTATGTGGATACTTGTAGCAGTTTTATTTCATAACTGTCAAAACTTGGAGCGACCAAGATGACCTTCAGTAGGTGAATGGATAAGTGACCTGTGGTATATCCAGATGACGGAGTATTATTCAGTACTAAAAAGAAATGATCTATCAAGCCATGAAAAGATATAAAGGAAACTTAAATACTGCTAAGTGAAAGAAGCCAATCTGAAAAGGCTACATACCGTATGATTCCAAACATAGAACATTCTGGAAAAGGCAAAAACCATGGAGACAGTAAAAAAAAAAAAAAAAAAAAATCAGTGGTTGCCAGGGGCTGGGGAGAAGAAGGAATGAATACATGGAGCACAGAGGATATTTAAGGCAGTGAAACTACTCTGTATGATATCGTAATTGTGGCTTCATGTCATTATGTTTGTTCAACTCACAGAATGCACAACATCAAAGGGGAGCTCTAACGTGAACTAGGTTCATTAACTGTAACAAAGGTACTACTCTGGTAGGGGATGTTGTTAATAGTGAGACTATGCATGTGTCGGGGTGGAAGGTAATAAGAAATCAATATACCTTCCACCCAATTTTGCTGTGAATTTAAAACTGCTCTGAAAAATAAGGTCTATTGGGGCACCTGGGTGGCTTAGTCGGTTAAGCATCTGACTTCGGCTCAGGTCACGATCTTGTGGTTTGTAGAGTTTGAGCCCCGTGTCAGGCTCTGTGCTGACAGCTTGGAGCCTGGAGCCTGCTTCAGATTTTGTATCTCCCTCTCTCTCTCTGCTCCTTTCCCACTCGTGCTCTCTCAAAAATAAATAAAAACACTAAAAAATATTAAAAAATAAGGTCTATTACACAATAGCACCAATAAAAAAAGTATAATGTTCATAATGCTAGGTCACTAACTCATTATTTAGTCCCATGTGATCCATTAAATTATCCACAATACTATTTTGCCTGTTTTCATTTTATGTGTAATTGTTTCATTTTCTTAAAATGTTAGCTCCATGAGATCAGAAACTGAACCTTATATAGTCTTTCCCCAGTGATATATCTAAAGCTTTTGTCAAAGAACTTAAGGTCCTTAAATAAAATGTGATGCAAAGAAATAATACAACGAAGAAAGTTTTCTGGATTTTAAATGCAGTTAAGTAGGTATCCAAGAAATATTTTTTGAATAAATATTTAAGTGGATAACAGATGTTTTCAATTTTGTTGACCCTAAACATTTAAATTTCAGTTTCTCGTACTGACTCTGAAGATAAGCATCCTTCTCTTTAAATGTGATTGGGTGGAAAACATTAAAAAGAGAATGAAATAAAAGTAGTTTAAGAGGGAAATTTATGCCATAAACTGAATATAGGAGAAAAGCATTTGCTTGTGCTTCAAAGGACAGGTCAAACGTCCCAACTACCTATTCCCTCAGGTGTGTCCAGTCCATTGCAAAAGTGCTAACCTATTCTACAAGTTGCTTTTGATTAGATCTTCCCTTAAGCGAAATCTGAGTATAATCTAAGAAGCCCCAGGTAAAAAAGGGCATTTGGAAAACAGGTGTTGCTGAGTCAGAAAAACCCCAGGGAACTCTGTAAGTGACCTATTTTAAGGTTTCATTCTCATTCTAAAATGGTGATAGAAAAAAAATACATAGACATTAGGTTATTGGGGTTTCTGGGAGCCAAAGGGATATCAGAATAGAAGGAAATGAATAGGGAAGAGAGGAGAAAAATGAAATTAATGGCACAGCACTACTGATCCGATCACTGTGGTTTTAGCCTTCAGAAAATAATAATTTCAAAATGATTGGGATGTTTTCAGTTTATTACAGGAGAGAAGATTTAGCCTGTGCCTAGACACCTGGTGAGATCAGCTGTCTCTCTGCACTCTGCAACGCACGTATCATATCACACCCTATTATTTCAAGTCAGTTACTGTGTTAACTGAATCAACAATATGTAGCAATTTGCTTCATTATTTATTACCATCTTGATGGGAAGAAAGAGGGATCTTATAAATAAGATCATAGATCTTCACAACGTGGATGAAGATTTGTATTTAATTGCATCTTTGGTACGTACACAAGGAATAAAAGCAAATAGAAACACACAGTAAATGATGTGTCATAACCTGTATCAAATACATCTATACACATGATATCTGTACTCCTGTTACTAATATGCCAACAGCAGCAAAACCAACAACAGCTCTCATTCGTTGGGCGTTTGCTGTGTGCCATGCCTTGGGCAATTCCCTGCGGAGACACTCAGATTGGGTCTCTCAAGTTCCGTTTTGCCCTACTTCTATTTGGTAGCTGGAAAGCTACAAACTACATTTCCCAAACTCCCTTGCAGCTAAGGCTGTTGTTACAAACTAGGCTCCACCAATTTAGATGTGTTCCTGAGAAGCTAGAAGAGAAGGGCAAGACCAAGGCCACCTTGTTACTGCTGTGAACGCTGGCAGGCAAGCCCGAGAGAGAAGCGTGTGAGTGCCTGGAGCCGCCTTCCCGTGTCTCGTCCGCGGGGTCGTGGCCGAGAGGCAGGCATGTGGGCGGCTGTGGATGACCAGGAGCAGCTGCCCGACCGCTGGACCACAGCCGCGGTAGTGTGGCGTCAAGCCAGGGGCCTTGTGGCATCTCCCACCCCTCAATGATTTTCCCTGTATTAAACCCCTTTCTTGAAACGCCTAGAGTGGTTTTCCGTTTTCCATACGGAACTCTGATGATATGGTCCTTTATACTGTCTCATTTAATACATACTGTGAAACGTCATTATTTCTCATCCATAAGCAGGGAAAAGAAGTCTGAGAAAGGTAATTTTTCTCCTAGGTCACACAGTGAGTGGGTGGAGACGGTGGGGTCGGGAACTCTGATCACCAGATTTCAAAGCCTGGGCTCAGAACTGCTACACCGACTACGGGCCTGCCTCAGGCTCAACATTTTAATTAAGGCTCAGGGAAGCCCATTTGGTGGCATGGTAAGATTCAAATTCAACTTCACACTTCGATTTACCTTTGAACTCAAGTTCAAATCAAGTAAAAGGTATTGAAAGCTCAGCCAATTTCTCTTTCCACTCGTCACTTCTGCATGCGGACGGACTCTGGACTGACTTAGAAACAGAAATGCTGGTCTTGCAAGATCTTCGGCTTCGTCAGAATGAAATGAGGTCTCACGCTCCTGGGAAGGCACCTCTCGGAAGTCCTCAGGCTTCCAGGTTTGGTAGAAAGATGTTTCATGTCCTAGAGCCATACATCTCAACGCATTTTTACTGGTCATTGAAAAAGGATGAGATGCACTTCCGGTCGTCCGGAAAAGGAAGGAAAAGGAACACGTGCGACCTTGGTAATTATAAAAACCACCGATCCGCTCACCAGGAGACACAGACAGTGGGCCTAACAGAAAACCCTAGGAGACCAGCGATCCGCAGACCGAGCCCCGCACTCTCAGCGAGCCGCCTTCCTCACTGGCGGCAACACGGCCCTTAGATGTGAATCTGGTTTCTTCAAAACCTGCAGCCATGAAACAGTGGTGCAGAAAAGGGGTTCGGGCCGACTGTCTCAATCGTCGTCACCTCCTGGTGCACAGATGCCAGTCCCTGCGCCGGGCGCTGTGGCCACACCGGGAGGGTCAGGACCGCAGGCGCCCCTGGGGTCTCGAAGATCAGTTTCCCGGCAACTTGTGGAAAGGCTGCGATCAGAGGATCGCCAGCTCATCAGTTTGCACAAGGAGAAACTAAAGCAGATTTGTAACAACCCATAAATTAAAGCACACGCCATGGATGTATTTTCGGGATGATAACTCTTTCCCAATTTGCACCTCTTCAGTCCATTTTTTTACACAGTAACCAAGGAGATCTCTTAAAAAGTACAGACCTGATCACGTCAGTGCCCGGTCTCCCTATCAAACGCCCCTCCTCATTCTTAGAATAAAGATCCACATTCTGAAAACAGCCCACCAGGCCCAACCTCCATTTCTCCATGGTCATCTCAGGCTGTTCTCTCCCTTCTTTCCCTTCCTAAAACACACAGAGCACTTTTCTGCATCAGGGATTGGAAGCCAGGGTCTCTTTTACATTCTTCTCCAGCTGACACTTCATGGATTTCTTCAGGTCTCAGTTCACATATTAATTGCTCAAGAAAACCTTCCCTAATCCCCCTCTACATCAGGTTTTCCTTGTTACAGCTCCTCCTTTTATTCTCTGGAACTGATGAGTTTGAACTTGCTCATTCCTTTTTGTGATGATCTGATTCGCGTCCACTTTCCTCGTTAGATGCTCAGCTCTGAACGGGGACAGTATCTCTTTTGGTGCCACTGTGTCCTCAGAGTTCACCACAAGGGCAGAGCCACTTATTTATTTATTTTTTAATAGTTTATTGTCAAGTTGTTTTCCATAGAAAACCCAGTGCTCATGCCCAACAAATGGCACAGCCATTTATGAAAATGGGTACCAAGATCTGATACTCTTGTTGGAGAAGGCCAGAAATTTCCATGAATCAGACATTTGTTCTGGGGGTGAATTTATGGTTTTGTTCTGGCTGGTTACAGCGATTTTCCTGGCAACTATAATCTTTGAACTAACCTAGTTCTGTACATCAAATTTCTTATGACATGAAATGTGAATATGGTAATGCTTTAATTCCCCTAATTAGTGAACAGTATGGTCATTCACTTAAAATCTTTCAGTGCAAATATTTTGAACAATTTTTGGATCATGGAACAATACAATCTTTGGATACTGTTTCCAAGAAAATGAACATATTCACAACATTTTACGAACAATCTCAGGCAGCCAGTCCGTGGACGAACTCTATGAATACACTTCAAGCTCCTGAATATGGCATAAAACCATCAACTGAGCTGATCCTTAGCTACTTCTCCAAGTTCATCTGTTGTTCTCTGATATTTTAAGCTCTAACAGAGGAAGCCCCGTGTGGTTTCCCAGCACACATACCATTTCCTCTTTGTGAAATGTCATTTCTACCTTTTAAAAAAAATCTATTGTCTGATACTTAGAGCTGAGCTCGTATCTTACAGGGGCCTCACCTCACGGTGTCCTGGGAAACGGGTACCTTGTAGGGGCTCCCATGAGAGGATGAGCCTCCTCAAATTTACTTCATAGTGTCAAAATTATCTATTTAGATTACAGTCTTTCTTAGAGAATATTAAATCCTTTGAGTGTAAGGACCTCTTAGACACCCCTCCACCAACTGCATGGAGTAGTGAATGGCACAAACAGGCCTTTAATAAATGTATGTTAATCTAAACTGTTGAAGGACCAAACTTAATGGTAGAAAACCTAAGAGAATCTGTAAGTAATATTCTTCAAATGAGAAGACAAACTGGAATATCCATAAATAAATGTAATATCTGCAATGTATAATCATCAACAAAGAGTATTAGCAGAGAAAAACCAAAACAAAGTTATTTCACCCTAAAAAAAATCCAGCCTAAGATATCAATGTCAGTAGGGGTATCTGTTACAGAAAACCATCATGTAACAAATAGAACAATGGATTCTTTATTTAGCAATTTGTTTTTGAGGTTTATTCATTTTTCAGAGGCAGAGAGAGACAGAGTGTGTGTGGGGGGGGAGGGGCAGAGAGGGAGGGAGACAGAATCCGAACAGGCTCCAGGCTCTGAGCTGTCAGCACAGAGCCTGACGCTGGGCCCAACTCACAGACCTTGAGATCATTACCTGAGAGGAAGTCAGACGCTTAACTGACTGAGTCACCCAGGTGCCCCTCAATGGATTCTTTATCAAACCAGTTTGAAGGCAACACTCAGAAACTGTGCCATTACAAGGCCCTTATATAAAGGTTCAATACCACACTGTGCACTATGCTGTACGAGGTTTTACAGCTCTCACTGCATCATGAACAGTGAGCAGCAGATTTTACTTCTCAGATGGGGATTGTACAGTAACCGAAAAGTTAATGTGTAGCAAGAGGAGAACTTTGCACTGAAAGTTATGTACACTGATATTCCAAACACAAAAGTTATTTTTGCTGTTTTAAACCTGCAGCTATCATTCATTTACCCAGCAGACTGGGCTATTCGTAATTCTACAGCTAATGCCATTGGTGACCAGTAGTCACCAATGACTGGAAGGATTGCCATTTATTACACAATAGACTATAAGCATAATGCAAACTGGACTTATAAATTTTATGGGGAAAGATCCAATGAGATGACTAATTTACACATTTCTGTTTTATAAGCTCTGGAATTCTTCTCTCTTATGCAGATTAATTTGTTGCCCTAAGGCCAGTTACAGCAGCACTGGGTGGGGGTGGGGTGAGGGTGGGGTGGAAGAACAATTTTTAACCCTGCCTCCCACCCTGTGGGGAATCGATATGCTGACTTCATCTCCCAGCTTTATACTGGCCCTCACTCCCAATGAAAGAGAGATATCACTGACGAAGTAGATTACGTTCTGTACATACGACAGGGGAAGTAAAAAGATTGAAAACCACCAAACAAGAGTGTGGTTGCAACAAACATGGAAGCCATTGTTTTAGTTGATCTGAATTTAAAAAGACTGAATTCAGTGTAGGACAACTGTGGGCACACACAGCGCATAACGCAGGCGATGTGACCTAACGGGTGAAATATGGTCGGCACTGGGAGAAAAGCGGAGAGAACTAGTATTTAGTATCATTGGGAGAAAAACCCCAAGACCGCACACGTGCCTCAGAGAACAAAAGAATCTGTGGTTTTTCAAAGAATCAGCCATGATTTTCCAAGGCAAACTTCCTGGCCTATATCTACACTATGAGATAAAAATACTACCTGGGTATTCTGTAAAAATTAAACAAAAGTGATTGCGCTTATCAAGAATTACATGTGGAGTCACCAAGAACACGGCTCTTGAACCAAGAACCAAACCTCTGCAGGCAATATAGAAGCCTGCTAGTTGAGAGATTTTTGAGAAATAATTTTAGATTTATATATAAGTTAATAAGGATAAAATATAAGTAAGTATCCAATCATACTAATTATTTTTGAGGGAGGCCAAATACTCCAGCTCAATACTCTGGTATATTTTCCCCAAGGCTTAATTTTCTGCTCCAGCTCACCACTCTATCACCAGCTTTAGAGAAGTAATGCTCGTTATGTCTAAGATGATGACATTAAGGTGATGAGGTTAGAATGTGACTGTGGAAAAGTTGCTTAACCCTTCTGTTCTTTAGTTACCCATCTGTAAACGAAGTGATGATATATACTCCACTGAGACCTACATACATTAATGCATGGAACACACACTTAGAACAGTGCTTGGCACGTAGCAAGTACCCCCAGCAGCTAGTTAATATTGTTACCATATAAATACATGAAAATACAAAAGATAAAAGCAGATGACATGAAGAAGTTGATACACATAAATTTCATAGCAGAGCTATCTTTTAAACATAACCACAAACATGACTGGTACTGGCACATAGACATATAGATCAACAGAATAGAACCCAGAGCCCAGACATAAACTCTTATATGATCAATTAATCTATGACAAATAAGGCAGTATATATACATACAAAAGGGGAAAAGGCATTCTCTTCAACAAATGGTGTTTAGAAAACTGGACAGCTACATGAAAATGAAGTGGGACCACTTTCTTACATTTTACACAAAAATAAACTCAAAATAGATTAAAGACCTACATGTGAGGCCTGAAACCATAAAAATCTTAGAAAAGAACACAGCTAGTACTTTTTCTGACATTGGCCATAGGAACATTTTTTTTCTAGATGTGTCTCCCCAGGCAAAGGAAACAAAAGCTAAAATAAACTATTGGGATTACATCAAAATAAAAAGCTTTTGCACTGCAAAGGAGACCGTCAACAAAACAAAAAGTCGTCTGTTGAATGGAAAAAGATATTTACAATGATATATCCAATAATGGGTGAATACGCCAAATATATAGACAACTTCTACAACTCAACATCGAGAAAACACAAATAATCTGATTAAATTGGGCAGAGGACCCAAATAGACATTTTTCCAAAGGAGACATACAGATGGCCAACACACACATGAAAAGGTGCTCGACATTACTAATCATCAGGGAAATGCAAGTCACAACCACAATGAGAGATCACCTGACACCAGTTGAAACGGCTAACAGCAAAAAGACGATAAATAGTAAGTGTTGGTGAGAATGTGAAGACGAGGCAACCCTTGTACACTCTTGGTGGGAATATAAATTTCCACTATGGAAAACAGTATGGAGGGTCCTCAAAAAATTAAAAAGAGAAATATCATATGATCCAGGAATGCCACTACTGGGCATTTACACAAAGGAAACAAAACTACGAATTTAAAAAGATATATGCTCCCTATGCTTACTGCAGCATTATTTACAATAATCAAGATACGGAAGAAACCTGAGCACACATCAACAGATGAATGGATAAGGAAGATGTGGTATATGCAATGGAATATTATGCAGTGATAAAAAAAAGGATGCCATATATGACAACATGGATGGACCTAGAAGGTATGATGCTAAATGAAATATTTAGAGAAAGACAAATGCCGTATGATTTCACTCATATGTGAAATCTAAAATTACTGAATAAACAAATGAAAAGCAGAATCAGACCTAGGAATACAGAGAACTGAGGGTTGTCAGAAGAGAGTGCTGTGAGGGATGGGCGAAGGGGAAGGGGAGAGATACAGGCTTCCAGTTACAGAATTAATAAATTAGGGGAATAAAAGGCACAGCACAAGAATATGGTCAATGGTACTGTGATAGCTCTGTATGGTGACAGATGGTGGCCACACTTGTGGGGAGCACAGCATAATGTTTGGAGAAACTGAATCACTCTGTTGTACACCTAAAACTAAGGTTACACTGTGTGTCAAATAGATTCAAATAAAAATTTTTAAAAGAATGCACCACAGAGATGGGTGTGAATGCACTCAATAAACCGAAGTTAGGAATATTAGTTAGCGTACAATAAGGATAAACATATTTAAATACAAGGAAAATGAATCACTCTCACGGGCCAGAAGATTTTGAGGATGGGACAGGAATAAAATTATATCTCACACACACACAAAAAAACCCCACACCAAAACCCAACCCCTGTCCCCCTGAAATGTCTAGAACTCCTCAGCGGGCAAAATTGGCTGATTTAGCAATTTTTACTCTGAAACCAAAGTGAGAGTAGCATTAATATTTTATGAATGAAGAAGAGGATGAATTTGATGTTTTATATTCTTTTATGTCTTTTCTAAGGGCTTTGAAATAGTCATCTGAAAGTTACTTATTAACTCAGATCATGCTTAGTCACTGTCGAAAAAATGAAGTAATGTGCTGACCAAAGACAAGAGTTCAGGGTCAAACAGCAGAGAGCAAAGGACAATGAGGAGGTGGTCAGGAAATGAAGTGCGCGGACAGCCTGTGTAGGTAGGAATGTAAGCGTAGTATCAGGTGCGCTGGGTGAAGAGACCCATCTCTCAGATTCAATAGGGCACTTGGTCTCTCTTACTTGAGATCAGGGTCAAAGCTATGTGCCCCCAAATGTGCTGGACTTGGTACCTTTTTTCTATTACAGGATGCCTGTAAGCAGAGTAGATACTACACCACTGATATTCTGGAAGTTCTTTCAACTCTACAGTAATTAGAAATAAGAGTGCTAGTGAGCATATTTATTAGTTTTAAATAACATGTAATTCAGAGAGGTTTCAGTTACATATTTCTGTCTATTGCTAGAGGATCAGACTTGGTTAAAACATAATCTTATCAAATCTAAATTATATAGTTCTGGGATGAGTCAGGTTTTTCCACTGCTTTATAGTTTGTGACTTTGGGTTCCTCCTTCATCGTTCTTAATCACCTTCACTCAATCATAAAGTTTTAAGCCCACAGCAAATCCTTTGTGGTCTGTAAGAAGATGGCTAAGAAAAAGAAATTTAAGAGCAAAAGAGCAAATCAGTCCACTTGGGTATTTATTACCAAAAAAGCAAAATGTCATTTGAGGAAGTGGTTGCAATTTAATGGAAAAATGGTTGCTGGTATCTCTCTGGATTTCAAGGGCACTTTGTAGCCTCTGCATCTCTCCATTACGGTAAACGATCAAGAACTGACTATACTTGTTTAAATTAGTGAAGATCAGCATAGCGAAGGGACAAGCATGATTCAGTGAGAATGGAAGACAATTTTGGTTTTACTGGTCTTTAATACTCATCGGAGGAAAGTCTTGTTTGTCTAGATGAGGTTCTCATCTCACCCCCTTCCTATGGGGTCATCTAGCTTGGCCTCTCAAACCTCAGCTGAAAAAGGAATCACCCAGGAGTTTCACTTCACTGCCAGCGACAGACGATACAGTTTATATAATGAAATGAGAGTGGGCAAATAAAAGCACAGATTCAATTGCTAGGGTACTGGGGCTGGCGACTGGGCAGCGGGATTTCTTGCAAGGGATTATAATGTGATGTTCAATCACAAAGAGCTACACAAAAAGAAGAAAAGCTTGGGGCACCTGGATGGCTCAGTCGGTTAAGCATCCGACTTCGGCTCAGGTCATGACCTCACAGTTTGTGGGTTTGAGCCCTGCGTCGGGCTCTGTGCTAACAGCTCGGAGCCTGGAGCCTGCTTCAGAGTCTGTAACTCCCTCTCTCTCTGACCCTCCCCTGTTCACGCTGCCTCTCTCTCTCTCTCTCAGAAATAAATAAATTAAAAAAAAAAAAGAAAAGAAAAGCTTCCTTTCTGTTTAAAATCATATTGTTTGAAACCCATTGTACAGGAACTCTGTATTTGGTGAAAACAGAATTAAGTGGTTTTCACTAGGATATTGTTTGTGAAAGAGCATGGCGGGCCTCACACATAACGGGTACACCAATGGGTTAGCCTTCCCTTTGAGTCTCATGTATTTATTTTCCAATGGTCAAATGAAGTAATGGTAAATACTCTAAGGATTAATAACCAGTAATATTTGTTGAATATTTCCTATTCTTATTGATTTGCATGGACAGGCATACCTCCCTTTATTGTTGTTTGCTTTATCGTGCTTGCTTCACAGATATTGTGGATTTTTACAAATTGATGCAACCCTGTATCAAACAAGTCTATTGAAGCCAGTGTTCCAACATTTGCTCACTTCATGATTCTGAATCAACATTTTGGTAAATGGTCAGTATTTCAAACTTTTTCATCGTTACAATATTTGTTATGGTGATCTGTGACTCTGATGTTACGAGTGTAACTGTTTTGGGGCACCACGAACCATTCCCATAGAAGATAGTGAACTTAATAAATATTGTATGTTCCACCGGCTCTACCCAGTCGCTACTCCCCCCGCTCCCCCTCGGATCTTTCTATTCCATGAGACACAACAGTACTGAATTTAGGCCAATTAATTATCCTACAGTGGTCTCTAGGTGTTCAAGTAAATAGGAGAGTCACACCTCTCACTTTAAATCAAAAGGTAGAAATTAAATGATTAAGCTTAGAGAGGAAGGCAGATCAAAAGCTGAGAATAAGCCTCTGGTGCCAAACAGGTGGCCATGTTGTGAATGCAAAAGAAAGGTTCTTCTTTTTTTTTTCTTAAATAGTTTATTGTCAAGTTGGTTTCCATAGAACACCCAGTGCTCATCCCCACAAGTGCCCTCCTCCATGCCCATCTCCCTCCTCCCCCCCCACCCATCAGTCCTCAGTTTGTTCTCAGCATTCAAGAGTCTCTCATGGTTTGCCTCCCTCCCTCTCTATTTTTCCCCCTCTCCCCCCACCCATGGTCCTCAGTTAAGTTCCTCCTAATCCTCCTATACGTATAAACATATGGTATCTGTCCTTCTCTTTCTGACTTATTTCGCTCAGCATAACACCCTCAAGTTCCATCCACGTTGCTACAAACGGCCAGATGTCATTCTTTCTCATTGCCATGGAGTATTTCATTGTATTGGNTTTTGAATACTAGCCCTTTATCTGCTATGTCATTTGCAACTATCTTTTCCCAATCCGTTGGTTGCCTATTAAGTTTTATGGATTGTTTCCTTTGTCGTACAAAAGCTTTTTAATCTGGATGAGGTCCCAATAGTTCATTTTTGCTCTTGATTCCCTTGCCTTTGGGGCTGTGTCAAGTAAGAAATTGCTGCAATGGAGGTCAAGGAGGTTGTTTCCTGCTTTCTCCACTAGGGTTTTGATGGTTCCTGTCTCACATTCAGGTCCTTTATTCATTTTGAGTTTGTTTTTGTCTATGGTGTGAGAAAATGATCTAGTTTCATTCTTCTGCATGTTGCTGTCCAGTTCTCCCAGCACCATTTGCTAAAGAGACTGTCTTTTTTCCATTGGATACTCTTTCCTGCTTTGTCAAAGATTAGTTGGCCATACATTTGTGGGTCCAATTCTGAGTTCTCTATTCTATTCCATTGGTCTATGTGTCTGGTTTTGTGCCAATACTGTACTGTCTTGACGATAATAGCTTTGTAGTAGAGGCTAAAGTCGGATTGTGATGCCTCCTGTTTTGGTCTTCTTCTTCAATATTACTTTGGCTATTCGGGGTCTTCTGTGGTTCCATACAAGTTTTAGGACAGTTTGTTCTAGTTTTGAGAAGTATGCTGGTGNTTTCTTTTGTTGATGTGATGTATCACGCTGATTGATTTGCAAATATTGAACCAGCCCTGTAACCCAGAAATGAATACCACTTGATCATGGTGGATAATTCTTTTTATGGGCTGTTGGATTCGATTTGCAAGGATCTTGTTGAGAATTTTTGCATCTGTATTCATCAAGGATGGCCTGTAGTTCTCTTTTTTTGCTGGGTCTCTGTCTGCTTGGGAATCAAAGTGATGCTGGCTTTGGAGAATGAGTCCAAAAGTTTTCCTTCATTTTCTATTTTTTGGAATAGCTTAAGAAGAATGGGTATTAATTCTGTTTTAAATGTCTGGTAAAATTCCCCAGGGAAGCCATCTGACCCAGGGCTCTTCTTTGTTGGGAGATGTTTGATAACTGATTCAATTTCTTCACTAGTTATGGGTCTGTTTAAATTTTCTCCCTTCCCATGTGAATTTTGGTAGTGAGTGTGTGTTTAGGAATTTGTCCATTTCTTCTAAGTTGTCCAGTTTGTTGGCGTGTAAGTTTTCATTGTATTCCCTGAGAATTGCTTGTATTTCTGAGGGGTTGATTGTAATAAGTCCATTTTCATTCATTATTTTGTCTATTTGGGTGCTCTCTCTTTTCTTTTTGAGAAACCTGGCTAGAGGTTTGTCAATTTTGTTTATTTTTTCAAAAAACTGACTCTTGGTTTCATTGATCTGTTTAACTGTTTTTTTGGATTGTATTTTGTTTATTTCTGCCCTGATTTTTATTATTTCTCTTCTCCTACTGGGTTTGGGGTGCTCTTGTTGCTCTCCTTCTAGTTCCTTTAGGCGAGTTGTTAGATTTTGTACATGTGCTTATTCTAATTTCTTGAAATAGGCCTGGAGTGCAACGTACTTTCCTCTTAGGACTGCCTTTGCTGCATCCCATAGAGTTTGGATTGTTGTATTTTCATTTTCATTTGTTTCCATAAATTTTTAAATTTCTTTTCTAATTGCCTGATTGGCCCATTTGTTCTTTAGTATGGTGTTCTTTAACCTCCATGTTTTTGGAGGTTTTCCAGACTTTTTCCTGTGGTTGGTTTCAAGTTTCATAGCATTGTGATCTGAAAGTGTGCATGGTATGACCTCAATTCTTTTTTGTATATTGAGGGCTGCTTTATGTCCCAGTATGTCCTCTATATTAGAGAATGTGCCATGCGCACTTGAGAAGAAAGTGAATTCCATGACCTCAGGATGTAGAGTTCTAAATATATCTGTTAAATCCATCTGGCCCAATGTGTCACTCAAGTCCATTGTTTCTTTAGTGATTTTCTGTCCAGTTGATCTATCCATTGCTGTAAGTGGAGTATTAAAGTCCCCTGCTAGTAGCACATTCTTATCCATAAGACTGTTTCTGTTTGTGATTATTTTATGTATTTGGGCGATTCCAAATTCAGTGCATAGACATTTATAATTGTTAGCTTTTCCTGATGAATTGACCCTGTAATTATTATATAATGCCCTTCTTCATCCCTTGTTACTGCCTTTATTTTAAAGTCCAGTTTGTCTGGTAAATGTATGGCTACTCCGGCTTTCTTTTGACTTCCAGTAGCATGATAGTTATTTCTCCATCCCCTTACTCAATCTGAAGGTGTCCTCAGGTCTAAGATGCATCTCTTGTAGACGGCAAATAGATGGATTTTTTTTTAATCCATTCTACTACCCTATGTTTCTTTTTCTTTTTTTCTTTTTTTATTTCTAGGAGAGAGAGAGAGAGAGAGAGAGAGAGAGAGAGCGTGAGCAGGGGAGGGTCAGAGAGAGAGGGAGACACAGACTCTGAAATAGACTCCAGGCTCTGAGCTGGCAGGCAGCACAGAGCCCGACGCGGGGCTCGAACCCACAAACCGCGAGATCATGGCCCAAGCAAAAGTTGGACGCTTAACCGACTAAGCCACCCAGGCGCCCCTACCCTATGTTCCTTGATTGGAGCATTTAGTTTATTTACATTCAGTGTTATTATTGAAAAATATGGGTTTAGAGTCATTGTGTTCTTTGTAGGATTAGTGCTTGTGGGGGTGTTTTTGGTACCTAGTATTACTTGCAACATTTCCCTCACAGAGTCCCCCTCAGGATTTCTTGTAGGGCTGGTTCAGTGGTGACGAAGTCTTTCAATTTTTGTTTATTTGGGACCACTTTTATTTCTCCTTCTATTCTGAATGACAGGCTTGCTGAATATACGATTCTTGGCTGCATATTTTTTCTGTTCATCACATTGAAGATTTCCTGCCATTCCTTCTGGCCTGCTAAGTTTCAGTATATAGGTCTGTAACTACTCTGATAGGTTTCCCTTTGTATGTTAGGGCCCTTTGATCCCTAGCTGCTTTCAGAATTCTCTCTTTGTCCTTATATTTTGCCAGTTTCACTATGATATGTAGTGCAGAAGATTGATTCAAGTTACGTCGGAGGGGAGTTCTCTGTGCCTCTTAGATTTTAATGTCTGTTTCCTTCTCCAGATTGGGGAAGTTCTCTGCTATAATTTGTTCAAGGACTCCTTCAGCACCTCTCCCTCTCTCTTCCTCTTCTGGAATTCCTATGATATGGATATTGTTCCGTTTGATTGTATCGCTCTGCTCTCGAACTCTCCTTTCTTGTTCCTGGATTAGTTTATTTCTCTTTTTCTCAGCTTCCTCTTTTTCTATAATTGTGTCTTCTAATTCACCTATTCTTCTCTCTGCCTCTTCAATCCGTGCATTTGATGCCTCCATTTTATTATGCATCTCATTTACAGCATTTTTTAATTCATCACAACTATTTTTAAGCTCTATAGTCTTTGTAGCAATAGTTTCTCTGATATCTTCCATGGTTTTCAACCCCAGCAATTAATTTTATGACTACTGTTCTCAATTTTTGTTCAGTTATGTTGCTTATATCTGTTTTGAGCAATTCTTTAGCTATCATTTCTTCCTGGAATTTCTTTAGAGGAGAGTTCTTCCATTTTGTCATTTTGGCTAGCTTTCTGTCTCTTGTTAGTTTTAAAAGCTTGTTATACACTCTGTACCTGCGAGTGCTGCTGTATTAAAGAAGGCTCTTTGTCCAGGGTCTGTCCATTCAGGAAGTGTTCTTTGAATGGTGTCTCTTGGTATCTGTTGTTGAGACTTTGGTTATTTTATTTCCCTACTCATAGTGGTATTTGGGACTCTCCACCATGTGTACTTTGGCTTGTTTCTTGAGGTAGCCCTGATGTTGGCACTGGGGGCCGGGTGTGCTGGGTGGTATTTGAAACCCCTCCTGAGAACTTCCTTGCCTCCCTCAAGTGTCATCCAGCCAGCAGGTCTCATGAGGTCAGGCCACCCTGAGCGTGCCCTCAGAATGTGTGAACACGGGGTCATGGATGCCTGCCTACAGTTCCTTCTCACCATCCTTGATGCCCCTAGAGCTGGGTCTTCATACCTGGGTCTGAACAGGGGCCATAGGAATGTCTGGAGACTGACACACAGATATCTTCCTTGCCACTGCCTGTGTTGCGTTTGGTCCGAGAAAAGAAAAGTTCTTGAAAGAATTTAAAAGTGCTACTCCTGGGAACACACAAATGACAAGAAAGAGAAGCAGCCTTATTGCTGATATGGAGAAAGTTTTAGGAGTCTGGATAGAGCAAACAGCCACAACATTCCCTTACAACCAAAGCCAAGAGCCACGCCCTAACTCTCTTCAATTTTATAAAGTCCCAGAGAAGTGAGGAAGCCGTACAAGAAGAGTGTGGAGCCAGCAGAGATTGGTTTATGATGTTTAAGGAAAGAAGCCGTCTCCATAACATACAAGTACAAGGTGAAGCAGCAAGTGCTGACATAGAAGCTGCAGCAATTTCTCCAGCAGATCGACCTAAGATAATGAATGAAGGTGGTTACACTCAACAGATTTTCAGTGTAGATGAAACAGCCTCATTTAGGAAGATGCCATCTAGGACTTTCATAGTTAGGAAGGAGAAATCAACTTCTGGCTTCAACGCTTCAAAGGACAGGCTGACTCCCTTATTAGGGGCTTATGCAGCTGGTGTCCAAAAGTGAAGCCAATGATCATTAACTATT
Organism: Crocuta crocuta; assembly: GCF_008692635.1. Classification (NCBI taxonomy): domain Eukaryota; kingdom Metazoa; phylum Chordata; class Mammalia; order Carnivora; family Hyaenidae; genus Crocuta; species Crocuta crocuta. The sequence continues at coordinate 635,882 of NW_027529596.1, read as the reverse complement.
CCCAAAATCCCAGAGCCTTAAGAATTATGCTAAATCTACTCCTCCTGTGCTCTCGAAATGGAACAATAAAGCCCGGATGACAGCATAGCTGTTTACAACATGGTTTGCTGAATATTTTAAGCCCATTGTCAAGACTTACTGCTCAGAAAAAAAAAGATTCCTTTCAAAATATTACTGCTCATTGACAATGCACCTGGTCAGTCAAGAGCTCTGATGGAGATTTACATTTTGTGCTGCATTCAGGCCTCACACAACATTCAATCTGCAGCCCACAGATAAAGGAGTCACTTCGACTTTCAGGTCTTATTAATTAAGAAATACACTTGCACAAGGCCATAATGGCCATAGATATGATTCCTCTAGTGGATCTGGGCAAAGTAAACTGAAAATCTTCTGGAATGGATTCTCTGTTCCAGATGCCAGTAAGAACATTTGTGAATCATGGGAAGAAGTCAAAATATCAACATCAACAGGAATTTGGCAGAAGTTGATTCCACCCCTCGTGGATGATGTGGAGGCTGGAGACGTCAGTGGTGGAAGTGACTGCAGATGTGGTGGAAAGAATAAGAGAACTCGAATGAGAAGTGGAGCCCGAAGATGGGGCTGAGCTGTTGTAATCTCAGGATTGAACCTGACGGGGTGGGGAGTTGTTTCCCATGGATGAGCAAAGAAGGTGCTTCTTGAAATGGAATCTACTCCTGGCAAAGATGCTGTTAAGACTGTTGAAATGACAACAGATTTAGAATATTACCTAAGTTAAGCTGAGAAAGCAGCAGCAGGGTTTGAGAGGACTCCAATTTTGAAAGAATTTCTACTATGGTAAAATGCTATCAAACGGCATCATATGCTACAGAGAAATCATTCGTGAAAAGAAGAGTCCCTCAAAGTGGCGAACTTCACTGTTGTCTTATTTTAAGAAATAGCCACATCCAATCCACCTCAACCTTCAGCAACCACCACCTTGATCAGTCAGCAGCCATCGACATAGAGGCAAGGCTTTTCATCTAAGACTTGCTGAAAGCTTCAATGACAGGCAGCAATTAAGTATTTTAAAATTCAGGTATGCAATTTTTTAAATATTTTATTTTTTAAGTAATCTCTACACCCAATGTGGGGTTTAAACCCACACCCTGAGATCAAGAGTTGTACGCTCCACCCACTGAGCCAGCCAGGTGCCCCTGGATATGCACATTTTTTAGACATAATGCTATTATACACTTAATATATTATAGAACAATGTAAACATAATTTTTCCATGTACTGGAAAACCAAAATATTCATTTGATTTGCTTTATTATGGTGATCAAGATCCAAACTCACAGCATCTCCAAGGTATGGCTGTATCAACTAATTTATTTCTTGGAATTACCCTCTGAAATAAGTACATTATCCCTGTCTTAAAGATGAGAGATGGAGACACAAGAGTTTAAGCTACTTGCTTAAATATCTAGTCAGCAGCAAAACTGGAATTCAAACCCAGATAGTCTGGTTCCAAATGTACTTGCTATACTGAAAACACTTATCCCAATGCCTGGCACAAAGTAAGTGCTTATTATTATTTTTATCTTTACTTTTAATATTACTAGATTTATTTAAGGAAAATGTATTGAGTACCTTGGCTTTGGGGAATTGAGCAAGCTCACTGTTCTCACTGAGCATGGATTAGTGGAGGAGATAGACCTCACTTCAAGAATTGTACCTTTTATAATCAAATGGATTTCTTGAAGTAGAAGAATACTTCTAAACCTTTTAGGCCAGTACATCCTTAAGACTTCTCACTGGATGACTGGTACATCCATTACTCCTATTGTCTATTCACTTAAACTCTGCTGCCTGGTCAACGTTTTGGCAACTCCACTTTATCAGATCATTGCTCTATTCAAAAACCTTTGAACGATGGCTTTCAGAGCCTGAGTAGCCACTGTGTGTCATACATACCAACAAACTTCCCTCCTTGTTTATGGCAGACATTACTATCCCATCATGGCGCATTTTTGTCTGTTTAGTTGTGGTCTTGGAATCTTATCAGTAAATCAAGAATTGTCACTTGAAACCTTTTTGCCATCCCTAACCTAGTTTGCTTGCCAGAAGTAGAATTTGGGACGTGGCACTTCGGTTTGAGTTTCAGCTCTCTGCCACTTGTGGTGTGACGCCGCCCAAGTGATCTCACCTATGGCAGACTCCCTCTCCTTAAATGTAAATGGGGATAATAGGAGCTACCCAATAGGGCCTATAGATAATGCAAGTAAGCCATTTAGCATAGTGCCTCATATACATTGCTCAGTAAAGTGCAGTAATGATATTTTAAAATGTTTGTTTATTTTTGAGAGAGAGAGAGCACACGTGCATGTGGGTAAGGAAGGGGCAGAGAGAGAGGGAGATGGGATCTGAAGCAGGCTCTGTGCTGACAGCAGAAAGCCCTATGCGGGGTTCGAACTCATGAACCATGAGATCATGACTTGAGCCCAAGTCAGACACTTACTGACCAAGCCACCCTGGTGCCCTGCAGTTACGACTTTTATCATCATTATCCTATTGTTCAATACTGTCATCAGAAAGAAGGCTTCAGAAATTAGGCCTTCATCATCTAGGCCTAATTTACATTTCCAAATTTAGCTCCCATAGACACTCAGGGAATCCTCCAAATTAACTAGATTTGGGTAACTCAATGTTCTCCCCAAACTACCCTGCCATTTTCTCTCCTTCTCTGCATATACCAATTTACCTTATTCTTGAAGGCCCTTTCCAAGAAATACCATTTCATTAATGAGCTCCTTCTCATCCCTTCAGCCAGTCACTGTTCTCCATTAAACTCTTATCACACCCATTGTCTGCATCTGACACATCATCACACACTCACTGCCTGGGGACATTCCAGTGTTCAAGTTCATATTACAATTTAACTTTATACGTGTATTTATCTTGTTTTCCCAGCTAAACTTTCAAGTCCCCAAAAGTTGGGACTAATATTTGTGTCCTCAAAACAACACCTACCAAAATGACTGCACATTCTTACTAAAGAATGAATGAAACTGAAATGAAATATATACATGTTTCTAGAGCTTAAAAATCATGTACTAAGAAGAGAAAATTAATTTTTAATCCTTCATACTGTGTTGAGCCTAATGTTATAGAAAACTTCTGGCTTTTCACTTTGAATTACAATATTACACCTTTATTTGTCAGTCATAGTTAGTCATTTACATTCACACCTAAGTATATTTGAGCCTATGTGGCATAAGTATTAGAAGTCTCTACCTCTCCAAACATCTAGAAAAGAATTTTTGTTGGGGCACCTGGGTGGCTCAGTCAGTTAAGCAACTGACTGTTGATCTCGGCTCAGGTCATGATCTCACGGTTCATGGGGTTTGAGCTCCGCATCGGGCTCCATGCTGATAGTGCGGAGCTTGCTTGGGATTCTCTCTCCCTCTCTCTGTTCCTTCCCTACTCACATGTTCTCTCTCTCAAAATGAATTTAAAAAAAAAAAGCAAAGAATTTTTGTTTTCTAAATTGTGAATGTGTTTAATTAGTACAATTTCTTTAATATGGACAAAATCACCACTCTCAAAACTAAAGAAATCTCAAATAGTCTTCCTTGACCTAAGAAACATGACTATGTTTTCCATATCAAGTTTCAGTATAATTAAGAATCCAAAGACTCCATAATCACATGTAACTTAGCTCAGTGGCTTCTGTCTGCCATCCCACAGGTGGCACTGGTCCAGGATGACATTTTACTACTCTCTGGCATAATGGGAAAAATCAGGACGATAAAACACTGGTGAACCACGGGCTGGGCAGCAGTGGTCCACCTTGGGGAGAGGGCAGTATATCCTCACCGACATTGTTTGGAACTGCCTATCCATGGTGAAAATAAAAAAGAAGCTTTTAGTAGATTCTATTATTGCTCTAAAATTACCCACAAAATGCAACCGTATTTTACCTGAAGCAAACTGCTTCCACCATCATGTCCTTGGCATGCCATAGCAACAAAGTAAGCTTTGAGTAACGATGAATTTATCCAATTGAAGACTGGAGTCCATTATTCTACATTAAATGACACCGGCAATTAAATGTCCTTTTCAAAACAAAAGGATGGTGATGATAAACAACGTTTTTAATGTTATCATTTGGTAAGTTTTAAAATTTTTTTAACTTTTAATTTTTTTATTTGAGAGACAGAGAGCACAAGCAGGGGAGAGGGACACAGGGAGAGGAAAGGAGAGAGAGACAGAAAGAGAATCTCAAGTAGGCTCCACCCTCAGCGTGGAGCCCAATGTGGGGCTCGATCCCATGACCCTGGGATCATGGCCTGAGGTTAAGTCAAGAGTCAAATGCTCAACTGACTGAGCTACTCAGGCACCCCTCATTTGGTAAAGTTTTAAAAGTTGATTGTTATATGTATCCCCAGTGTGGGCTTGGTTTGTTTCTAGTCTATGAAACCCCAAATCTGAGAACAATTAGCCAAGAGAACAAACAATGCAAACTAATAACACTGTTAAGAGTGTGATGTGGCCAGAGAAAGGAATCCAAGCATAACCTAAAGAAAGCCATCAAACGGCAAGGGAAGAGAGCAAAAGAAGAATATATGAAAGGATCAGACCTATAACAAAACCCAGAACAAAACATAATGGCAGTAAGCACAGAACTATCAATATTTACTTTAAATATAAATGGACTAAATGCTCCAATCAAAAGACAGAATGAATGGATAAAAAACAAAATTTAAAAAAAAAACAAGACCCATCTATGTGCTGCCTACAAGAAATTCACTTCAGACCTAAAGACACAAATAGACTAAAAGTGAAAGGATGGAAAAACATATCGTGTAAATGGAAACAAAAAAGCCAGGGTAGCAATACTCGTATCTGATGAAATAGACTTTAAAACAAAAACTTTAGCAAGAGACAAAGAACTGCATTACGTAATTATAAAGAGACCAATCCAACAACAGGAGTAAGAGTTTTAACTATCCATGGACCCAACACAGAGGCACCTAAATACATGAAGCAAACATTAACAGACATAAAGGGAGAAACTGACAGCAATACAGTAAGAGTATGGAACCCTAACACCCCACTTACATCAATGGACAGATCATCCAGACAGAAAATCAACAAGGAAACAGTGGCTTTGAGCAACATATTGGACCACACCAACCTAAAAGATATATACAGAACACTCCACCCAAACACAGAATCCACATTTTTTTCAATGGCACATGGAATGGTCTCCAGGATGGATTACATGTTAGGCCACAAAACAAGTCTCAAGAAATATAAGAAGACTGAAATAATATCAAGCGTCTTTACCTCACACAATGGTATGAAACTAGAACTCAATTACAAGAAAAAAATCTGGAAAATACAGACATATGGAGGCTAAACAACATGTTATTAAACAATTAATGGGCCAACCAAGAAATCAAAAAGAAAATAAAAAAATACATGGAGACAAATGAAAACATAAACACAATGGTTCAAAAACCTCCGATGAAGAAAAAGCAGTTCTAACAGGTTAATTTATAGTGATACAGGCCTACCTTGAGAAACAAGAAAAACGTCAAGTAAAGAACCTAACTTTACACCAAAGGAGATAGGGGAAAAAAGCCGTGAACTGAAAGAAGGAAATCATAAACATTAGAGCAGAAATAAAGAAAACAAAAAAAAAATAAGATCAATGAAACCAAGAGCTGCCCTTTGAAAAGATAAACAAAATTGATAAACGTATACCCAGACTATCAAGAAAAAAAGAAACTCAAATAAAATCAGAATGAAGGAGGAGAAATAACCACTGACACCATAGAAATATGAAGATTATGAGAGAACATCATGAACAATTATGTATCAGTATACTGAACAACCTAGAAGAAATGGATAAATTCTTAGAAACATATAGCCTTCTGGAGAAGGGGAAAAATAGTGGGGGAGAGGGAGGGAGGCAAACCATGAGAGACTCTTGAATGCCGAGAACTAAGGGCTGATGGGGGAAGGGGGTGTTGGGCATGGAGGAGGGCACTTGTGGGGATGAGCACTGGGTGTTATATGGAAACCAACATATAAACTATTTTATTTATTTATTTATTTATTTATTGACAATAAACTATTAAAAAAATTTTAAAACGTGAATCAGGCAGAAATAGAAAATTTAAACAGAACAATTATTAGCAATTAAAATAAATCAGTAACCAAAAAACTCCCAACAAAGTCCAGGGCCACAGGGCTTTACAGATGAGTTCTACCAAACATTTAAAGCAGAGTTAATGCTGGATGGCTCAATATTTATAAATCAATCAGTGTGATATATCACACTAATAAGAGAAATGATAAAAAGCATGTGATCACCTTAATAGATGCAGGAAAAATATTTGACAAAATACAACATCTATTCACAATAAAAACTCAATAAAGTGGGTGGAATAGACCGCAACATAATAAAGGCCAAATATGAAAAACCCAAAGCTAACCTCATATTCAATGGTGAAAAACCGAAAGCTTTTCCTCTGAAGGAAGTCCACTCTCTCCACTTTCATTCAACATAGTACTGGAAATCTTAGCTGCAGCAATAAGACAACAAAATGAGATAAAAAGTATCCAAAATGGTAAGGAAGAAGTAAACCTCACTATTTGTGGGTAATATACTACTATACATAGAAAATCCTAAAGACTCCACCAAAACACTATCAGAACTGACAAATGAATTCAGTAAAGTTACAAGATACAAAATTAATATACAGAAATCTGTTGTTTCTATCTGCTGATAACAAAGTAACAGTAAGAGAAATTAAGAATACAATGTCGTTTAAAATTGCACCAAAAATAATAGACTACCTAGGAATAACTTTTAATTGAGGAGAAAGGCCTGTACTCTGAAAACTATAAAATATTGATGAAAGAAAATGAAGACGACACAAACAAATGGAAAGATGTACCATGCTTGCAGACTGGAAGAATTCATATCATTAAAATATCCATACTACCCAAAGCAATCTACAGATTCAGTACAATACCTATGCAAATATCAACAACATTCTTCATACACTTAGAACAAATAATCCCAAAACCTGTATGAAAACACAAAATACCTTGAATAGCCAAAGCAGTTTTGAGAACAAAGAACAAAGCTGGAGGTGTCACAATCCCAGATTTCAAGAGGTACTACAAAGCCACAGTAATCAAAGCAGTATGGTACTGGCACAAAAATAGACACATAGACCAATAGAACAGAAAGAGAGTGTAGAAATAAGCCCACACTCGTATGCTCAATTAATCTAACACAAATGAAGGAAGAATAAATAATGGGGAAATAGCAGTCTTTTCAATAAATGATGTTTAGAAAATTAAACAGCTTTATGCAAAAGACTGAAATTGGACCACTTTCTTATAACATACACAAAAATAAATTCAAAATGGATTTAAGACCTCCATGTGAGACCTGAAACCATAAAAACCCTAGAAGAGAACACAGGCAGTAATTTTTCTAACATCAGCCATGGCAACATTTTTTCTAGGTATGTCTCCTCAGGCAAGGGAAACAACATCTAAAATAAACTACTGGAACTACATCAAAAAGCAAAGGAAACCATCAACATTAAAAGGCCATCTGCTGAATGGAAGATATCTGCAATGATCTAATCCAGTAGGGAGTTAATACCCAAAATATATAAACAACTTCTACAACTCAATACCAAAAAAACACCAAATAATCTGATTAAAATGGACAAGGGACCTGAATAGACATTTTTCCAAAGACATACAGATGGCCAACAGACACATGAAAAGGTGCTCGACATCGCTCATCAATAGAGAAATGCAAATCACAACCACAACGAGAGCTCACCTCACACCAGTCAAAACAGCTAATATCAAAAAGACAAGAAGTAACAAGTGCTGGCGAGGATGTAGAGAAAGGAGAATCCTTGCACACTTGGTGGGAATGTAAATTGGTGTAGCCGCTGTGGAAAACAGTATGGAGGGTCCTCAAAAAATTAAAAAGAGAAATACCATATGACCTAGTAATGCCACTACTGGGCATTTACCCACAGGAAACAAAAACACTAATTCGAAAAGACGCGTGTGCTCCTAAGTTTATGGCAGCATTATTTACAATAGACAAGATAATGGAAGCAACTCAAGTGGCATCAATAGATAAATAAGGAAGAGGGGGTATCTTTAAACAGTAAAATATTACTGTGTCATAAAAAGGAATGAGATCTCGCCATTTGCAACAACATGGATGGGTCTAGAAGGCATAATGCTAAGTGAAATAAATCAGACAGAGAAACCCAAATACCACAAAATTTGACTTATACGTGGAATCTAAAACACAAAACATACAAACAAAAACATGGACTCTTAAATCAGAGTGGCTGCCAGAGGGTTGTGGGTTTGAGGAAGAACAAAATAAAGGGGATTAGGAGGTATACACTTCAGTCATAAGACAAGTCACGGAGGTGAAAAGCATAGCACAGACAGCGATGTATGCCGCCCAACGGTGCTGCTCCTAGTGTGGTGAGCGCTGCCGCTGTCGAACTGATAATGTGTGCGCTTGAATCTAAGGAGAGATTATATGGTAATTATACTTTGATAAAAATAAAGTGGGATCAGTCATATTAAATACAATCCTTAAATCCTCAAGTCCATAAGGCTTGTTACTTTCTAGATTAAGAAGACAAGCAATAGAGAGAGAGCCGGAGCTGGGCTGTATTTGAGAAACGGAGGGACCAGTGGACTTGTCATGATAATGACTGGATTGTATAGGGCTAATGGGTACAGAAGTTTCCACGAAGTAAACATTTACATTGGGAACAAATGATTCTAGCATTTCACAAATAGGGATCCATTACTGCTGTGAAAAAACAAACAAGCTTCTACCTGCTGCATAAGGGAAATGTTCGGATCCCTTTATCACGAGATCATGTGCAGACTCTCTGGGGAAGTAACTCACTGAGCAGGAAACGTGAGCTTCACACAGGACAGGATACAGGAGGGAGCACGAAATGGCTCCTTCGTCCAAGATTCCTTAATCTGAGAAAATGTCAATTCTTTATTACTAATTGGGCCATAAAGAATTAGAATTTGATAGCCTAGGGCTTATTACATTTTCAGGATATTCTTAAGGTTAATGTAGAGACTTTCGAAATATCATGGAGAAGACAAATACATCTATGGAGACCATGACTTTCCAATGCACGCGGTTCAGGTTTTAGTTGCACACGGTCAGCAGCGAAAGCAGCAGCAGACTTTTCTGACACCTGGTAAATGGAGGGAGTGGTGGGTCGGGGCCCCGAAAGTGGGACTCGCCTCACAAGGGTGTGACACTTCGGCCACATGACGGGGGATGGAGGCACGCGGCCCTCATTGTGATAGGTTCCTCCGTGCGTTTACTTGATAGACGTTGACTAAAAGCCTGCAGTGTGCTCAGCAGGGGCTAGAGAGTCAAAAGTCTGAGAGGTCCAGACCCTCAAGGCACTCACACAACTAGCAGGGGAAGATACAGCTCGTCCCCAGCACACCCGTGAGTCACGTACCCGTGTTGAGTGCTGAGTGCAGATTTGAAGAATCTGAGGAAAACTGTTTACAGCCATGAGCAACCTAGGGCCTCAGTCCTTGTTAGCCTCGCAATGCATTACTGCGTGTGTGTGTGCAGGCATTCGGGCACGCGAGTGCGCGCGCGCACACACACACACACACACACACACACACCCAGCCCTCTAGTCAGCCCCTGATAGGGCATATGGCAGCCTCAATAATGGAGACGTCCACCAAGAAGTCCAGGTAATCAACCAGGTCATGACAGGTTCCTTCCAGTGAGGTCACAGACTCCTCGAATCAGAGGCTGGGGCCTCCCTGGACTTGTCATAACTCTTGGCTGTAGCTGAATCCATTGAGAGACTACAGATCCCTTCAAATTCCAGAGGTGGCTGCTGTTTCCGATTCTAAGTCCTGGAAGAAAATAATCCCTTTGCTGGTCTGCTGACAGGGTCCAGGTTTTCCTTTAAAGCAGAACCATGGCCAACTTTTCCCCAAAAGGTATAAAGGGAAGTAGTTTCCAAATGTTGGTTTAATTATTAGCTATATCAGAATCACCAGCAGCAGCAACAACCCAAAAAACAAACAAACAAAACACCCACAGATACATGAAGCTCATCCAAAATCTATTTAACCAGAATCTTCTAGGATAGAGCTCCAGGCTTATAGTTCTAAAAACTCCATATTGTGTACCTAAAATGAATATAACACCCCAGGTTAACTATACTGCAATAAACCTAAAAATTAAAACTCCACAGGTGATTTTGAAATATGCTCTTGGCTGGGAACCTATTGCCTTAGGGCAGCGCTATAACCGGAGGGCCATGTACAGCGGATTCCTGGGCCGGGCCCCCAGAGTTTACTGGCCGTAGTCTACGTGGGGCCAGGGAGCTTCATGCCCACAAAGCCGTCAGGGGGTGCCGACGCTGGTCACGGGAGGACACTTGAGAACCATCATGCTGGGGCACAGCGGGGGCCGGTTTTACGGGAAACCTGGTCCCCAGCTAAACACCTGTTATTCCTGTTGACCGTTCGTGGCAGAGGCTGTGCTTCCCCTTCTTCCTTCCAACAGGCACTTGACTGTGTTGGAGGGAGCAGCGTCTCAACTAATAGAACTACATTTTCCAGTTCCCCTTGAAGAAGGCGGTGGCCGTGGGACTAAATCCTAGCAGATGGACCAGAGTCAGAACTTGTGGGCGTGGGGCTCCCGGCAAAGGCCCTCAGAGTGTGCTGGGAGGGGCTCACTGGGCTGCTGCCTCACGCCTGGGGCACAGAAGTGACGAACGCAGCTCCAGCCACCAGGCGGGCACCACAGGCAGAGGGCAGAGCCCGCGAGGAGCACGAAGACGGGCGCTTCCAGGCCCAGCCGGCCTGCGTTCAGGCCTCCGGCGGGTCACCCACCTTCTCCCATCTTGTTGATCTTGCCTGGCTCCGGGGCTCCTCTCCCCCTGCTCCCTCTGGCCTCAGCATCAAAGCAAATTCCCTTGAAACCCGAACTTCTTCGCCACGTCCTGGCCTCGAACGAAACCTGGGCAACCCGAAGCCTCGCTTCCCTGGGGCCTTGGGTGAAGCTTCTCCGGCCAGGAGTGCGGAAACCGCGCCCTCCTGTCTCCCTCATGCAGGCCCTCGGCTCCGAGGCTCGACCCTCTCTCCGCCCCCTTGTTGCTGTCGCACACCCCAGGTTCAGGTCTCTCTTCGCTGGAGCCTTCGAATTCTGGATCACCATCTTCTCGCCCCTGCTCCCGGCCACGGTCCCAGGTGACTTTAATTTCACACACCGCTGGCGCGTCCGCGTCTCCGGCGACCGAGGGCGGCCCCCACTCCACGCCCGCTGCCTCTCCACGGCCACGCCCTGCACCTTATCGACACCATGAGAAGCTCCACCTCTGAAAGTTTAATTCTGAGGCGTCCACTCTGACCACAGCTTCCTCCTCAATTGTTCAGGGCCTCTGTCCCTAAGCCTCAGAAAGGCTTTCCAGCCCCTTTGGGGGCGCCTGGGGGCTCAGTCGGCTGAGCGTCCGACCTCGGCTCAGGGCATGATCTCCCGGTTCGTGGGTTCGAGCCCTGCATCGGGCTCTGTGCTGACAGCTCAGAGCCTGGAGCTGCTTCCGATTCTGTGTCTCCCTCTCTCTGCTCCTCCCCTGCTCATGCTTGTTCTTGCTCTCAAAAATAAATAAAAACATTAAAAATTTAAAAAAAAGAAAGGTTTTTAGTCTCCTTTGACTTTTCTCCCTTTATTCTGGCACCTTCCCTATAATACTCCCCTTATTAATAACTTCAACCACTCTAACATCCTCAGTGATCTTGTCTCATGTACCCACCTGCAAAAACCTCATCCTGCATATCACCCAGAAATTTATACTTTGTGATTAGCTCTTTCTCCATGGCTGTTTCAAGCCTTCTCCACTATCCTTTATTCAAACACCTGGTGACAGATGTTTTGAAATTTAGAATAGTAATATGGTATACATGCTACATATTATATAGGAGTCACCGAATATGGTGTACATATTTTATATTTTAAGTCTGGGGACTTCTCTAGAATCTGATACATTAATATTTCTGCAGCAGTGAGTCACCTAAGTGGGTTGTAGAAAAACTATATGTAAGATCGGTTTAGGCTTTGCTATCAAATTTATGAAAGTGCTTTGGTTCTCAGAAATTTAGGCTTCACAGATAATGACAGTGGTCTCCGTCACCTTCTCTGGGAGATAGGAGTTAATCTTGTCTCATTCTCATAGGTTACCCTTCACATCCAAGTAGCCTCTGAGGCTGTCAGTTTTGGCCCTCTGAATGTCTCTTGAAGCTCACTGATTCTGGCTATTCCTGCAGCCACATCCATTCGGGCTACCAGAATCTTCCCCTGAATTACCTTAACAGCCTTCTGCCAGGTCTTTCTCCCTCCGGGCTGACCAGAACCCTCCCCTCCCCAACCCCCTTGATCTGCTCTCCATCCTGCAGCCAGAGTGATCGCCGTAACACAGATATGATTGTGCGATTCCCCAGCGTAAAACATTTATTTGGATTCCTGTTGCCCTCTGGATAAAGTTCAGATGTCTTAGTATGACTTTACAAGGCCCTTGATGACTTTCCTAGCCTTATCTCTTGTCATTTTCCACCTCAAGGTCAAAGTCCCAGCCTTACTAAACTATTTTTAAATCTCTTAGAGAAAGCTGTTCTCTTTTGTCTTCGTACAAGCTGTTCCCTCTCTGACTGTACTAGTAAAAATCACAACTCTTCCTTTGGGATAGAAACTAAAACTGAAGATAAATCATGAGTGTTAGTGTGTGCACACACCCATACTAACCATGGCCAAGAAGTCCAGGCCCGTACAACCGTCTTACTCCTGTAACTATGTTTATTTCTGGCTAATGCTAGATTAATTTTTTTTCCAGAGTGGACCAGAACAAGATTCAATGCAGAAATAATTATAGATCTGAACTCATATTTGTTTTGACCAACTATATACGCATACAATGAAATATTTTATAAACTTTAAAAATTTTAATTTTATGGCCACATTACAGAGTATCTGGAAAACAAAAACAGGAAAGATCCATGTTCTAATTATTCTAAAAAACGACTCCTGTGATCACTATCTCCTAAAAAGAAAAAGGTAAACCCCACAAAGGCGGGGGCTGCATGTATCCTCTTTACTGCTGTGTTCCCAGTGCTGTGATTTTAATAAAAAAGCATGTAAATATCAGAATCAATGACCGATAGATCAGTTTGTTATGCAGAGTTCAAAATTCAAACATACTTGTATTTTCTACTATATACCTATCTGGCAACTTTGAGAATTTCAAGTTCAGTACAGATAAAGCGCTGGTTGTTCCTGTGAAGATGATCAGAAAACGATAGTGCAGGGAACTGACTACAGAGGAATATGAGCAGCAGAGCAGCTTTGGGAAAGTTACAGGACAGAGGAAGTAAAACTGAAGAAATATCATCAGTGATGTGTGTGAGAGGAAGACTCATGCCGTTCAGCAGATTCAGCATGTCAGAGTCTCATTAGAAATGTACAGAGAAACCACTTCGAAAGGTTTCTAATNTTCTAAAAAACGACTCCTGTGATCACTATCTCCTAAAAAGAAAAAGGTAAACCCCACAAAGGCGGGGGCTGCATGTATCCTCTTTACTGCTGTGTTCCCAGTGCTGTGATTTTAATAAAAAAGCATGTAAATATCAGAATCAATGACTGATAGATCAGTTTGTTATGCAGAGTTCAAAATTCAAACATACTTGTATTTTCTACTATATACCTATCTGGCAACTTTGAGAATTTCAAGTTCAGTACAGATAAAGCGCTGGTTGTTCCTGTGAAGATGATCAGAAAACGATAGTGCAGGGAACTGACTACAGAGGAATATGAGCAGCAGAGCAGCTTTGGGAAAGTTACAGGACAGAGGAAGTAAAACTGAAGAAATATCATCAGTGATGTGTGTGAGAGGAAGACTCATGCCGTTCAGCAGAATCAGCATGTCAGAGTCTCATTAGAAATGTACAGAGAAACCACTTTGAAAGGTTTCTAAAGAGCAAAGGAATAAACAGATCACTTATACTAGACTCTCTGCTTGTTACTGTCAGAAGCGTCAAGGTCACGAAAGTCAAGAAAAGTCTGAGGCAAGTTTCACATTGAAAGAAACGAAGCAAAGAATCGAATGCAATGAGTGACTCTGACCTGGATCCTTTTGCTACTAAAACACATTATTGAGACAACGTGAGAGACCTGAATGGGGTTTAAAGATTAGATAGTAGCAACATATCAATGTTAATTTCCTAACATGGATGTAGGAAAATGCCCTTTTATGTTAAAAAGACACTAAAGTATTCAGATACAGGATATTACCTTGGCAACTTAATCCCAAGTGTTCATGAAAAAAAGTTTTGCACTGTACTTGCAATTTTTCTGTAAGTTTGAAATTATTTCAAAAGAAAAGTAATTAGAATCTCTCAGGGTAGGTCTGGGTATCAGTATTTTCAAAACGGCCTGGGTGATCCAGATGTGCAACCAAGGCGTGAACGTGCTCTGCTGTAGGTCATCACCATCATTATTTAAAGAAAAAAGGTTACATACTTCTGCACGGAGTGCATGAACCATAAATTTATTTCACCAAACCTTTCCCTCTTTCTCTTCAAAAATAATTCACAGAGGAGCATTTATGTGCTGGGCAAGATAGGTTCTCTTCCATATGAGTGTTCAGCCTTCTGGGGAAATATATATAATCGAACAGACAATGTCCTGTGGTTAACAACAACATAATTGCTACCATTTGTTGAGCAACTGCTCTGTGCGAGGCACCACGCCGCCTGACAAGGTGGGCATTGCTAGCATCTTCATTTATGGAATCAGGGAGCTTCACACGATGAAGTGAGTTCAGGGAGCAGCGCTGTGTCCACCGTGGGCTACACTGCTGAGTGAGAGGGAAGCAGCGCCATGGAAACACACATACGGGAGGACCTCTGATGCAGCCAGTGAGGATCAGGAAAGCCTTCTCAGAGGGAGGGGCCATCAGACAGGCCTTCGGACACGCACATTATTTCCGATTTTAATTGCCCCAAATACTCCTTCAATGAGCACCTTTGCAGGGAACTCTCTGCAGGGAAGTCCTGCCCCCACTTCCTCCTTTGGTTAGATTCTAAGAAGTAGAATTCTGGAACCAAGTAGAAAACCCCATGGCTTGCAAAACCTGTTGCCACATAGCTGCCCCCTGCAATACGAGGGTATCTGTCTTACTGCAGCCTCACCAGCAGCGGACAGTGATACTTAACAAATCCTCTGCCCTTAGTAAAAAAACAAACAAACTAGTATTTCTTTGATTACTACTTTAGCTCTAAACTTTGCCATTAATGCTTTCTTTAAAGCTCAAATATAAGATCTTTAGAGTTACCAATGAAGTATCCAGAACATTACCAGTGAAATAGCCTTATAAAATGCCTCACATACCACAGATGCTGTCATTTATTGCTATAACCACAAAAATGTCTCTGTCACAGTTCGGAGCATCTGAATAAATCAGACTGATACATCCATGCTAAGGGCCTCCAGCAGCGCCTGTGTGG
The DNA here is from genome assembly GCF_008692635.1 of Crocuta crocuta. Lineage (NCBI taxonomy): Eukaryota > Metazoa > Chordata > Mammalia > Carnivora > Hyaenidae > Crocuta > Crocuta crocuta. The sequence continues at coordinate 620,288 of NW_027529596.1, read as the reverse complement.
CTCAGCTGGGTGAGGGTCTGACTCTTGGTTTCAGCTCAGGTCATGATCTCAGTTTGTGAGTTCTAGCTTAGTGCTGGGCTCTGTACTGACACTGCGGAGTCCGCTTGGGATTCTCTCTCTCTCTGTCTCTCCCCCTCCCCAGCTTGCTCGCTCTCTCTCAAAATAAACAAACATAAAATAGAAAGATCCTTGACCTTAAACTTATTGCGAGCTCAGTAAGGACAGGAGAAATGTTTTGTTTGACTCTGAAATCCTACAACAATGCCAGCAAGCAATGCATGCTATAATCATTTGCTACAAAATAAGTACATAAAATAGATGGTGACAAGATATGAACTGAAACCAGACCTTTTGAAGGTCTACACATATTACATAAATAATCTCAGCTCATTAAATATCACATGAGGAAAAGATTAAGGAGAATTAACTTTTTCCCATTTCCTTGACTCCCCATATAAATAGGGAGCCCATAATCCCTGGGTGCCAATGACAGTTCCAGTTTATGTCTTTTGTCCTAGCCTCTTGATTGAATGGAGCTGCCTTTCAGAAGGTCTTGGACTATGCAGTCCATTTTATGGTCAACCTCCATCTAAAGGGTGTTCCCTTAATGAGCAGCAGTATAAAGTGTTCCCCTCATCAGACAGCTTGTCTTAAAAAAACTTTTTTTTAATGTTTTATTTGTTTCTGAAAGAGAGAAAGAGAGAGATAGCACAAGCAGGGGAGGGTCAGAAAGAGAGGGAGACACAGAGTCTGAAGCAGGGTCCAGGCTCTGAGCTGACAGCACAGAGCCCGACGCGGGGCTCGAACCCACGAACCGTGAGATCATGACCTGAGCTTAACCGACTGAGCCCCCCAGGCGCCCTGAGACAGCTTGTCTTCATGTTGCTCTGAATTTCTCTTTGAAGACCTATGAACAGATAACAGTTTGGCCTCTAAGTGTTTTTATAATCCTTTATCATTTAAAGCCAAGTAACAATCTGCAAATAATCCCTAACGAGGAGAACATCTCTTGGTTCTATCAGCAGTCTTTATTCCATTTTGCTGATAAAAGTGAGACATGGAAACAAAAAGTGACTTATTCAAGGTCACGTCAAGTATGAATCACCAGCTGCCACAGAAGAGGTGGCTGCTGGGGCTCCAACCATTCTCTAAACCACACTGTCACCAACTTCAATGTCACCAGTGAAGTCCCCTGCGCAGTTCAGTTAGAGAGATGTTAATCATTCAGAAACGGCTTTGTAAACCGTAGGCAGTAAAAATCTATTGCCAAGTTGTATGAGCAAAATCACAGGCATACCTGGATACTATTTTAGGTGGGCATAAATATAATTAATAAATAAAACATGAAATAAATTTTATAAAATAATAAATTTCATAATTTTGTGACTAATATTTCAGTTTCACTGAACAACAGTGTGTATTCAAACCTAGTCTACAGGTCTTAAAGTATCAGAAAGTAAAAGGAATATTTATAAAGTAGGTGAAAATCTTAAAGAAACATGTAATACTCTGGGTAATTATAAAATGAGGTTTGTTACATTTTTGTATTTCACAAGTATGTCCAAATTTTGAACCGGGGTGCATAGTTTAGATAAGATTATATTAACATGTAATAACATGTTTATCACATTAACATCTTGGATCATAGCAGAAAATCTTAATGGAGTTAACAAAGTCATTCTCTATAGCAACAAAAACAAAAGCTGATGAGAATATATGAAAATATCCTATGTCCAAGACTGCTATGAAAAAAGACCCTATTGCTTGCATATAAGACGAGGCAAACCATAAACAGAGATGGAGATTCACATAGATAAGTGGCTTACACATTAATTTATAAGCATAATGTTCGTCAAGGTCTCCCTTGCATCCAGTGGGAGTCTGGTAAAGAACTTGGTAAACTCATGGTAAGTTCATGTGAAGGAATAAATTTAAGAGAATAAACCAAGAAAACTTTTTCAAAGTAGAAAGCACAATAATAAAAACAGTATTTTGCTGGCCCAGACCAATTAAAAAAAATGGAAAGTTCAGAAACAGGCACAGATGTATATAAGCATTTAATAAATGAGAAGTAACAATGAAGGCATGGAAAGATTTAACGATGTTGTGACAGCTGACCAGTCCACACCTCATACCATATGTCAAATTCCGGGTGGACTGAATGCTTCAATGTAAGAAAATGAAAACAAAATGTGGAGGAAGGCTTTTCTACGTATGACTTGAAGGAAAAAAAAAAAAAGACTGATAAATTTGACATAAAACATAAATAATACTCTAAAAAATATGTACTGAGGATATCAATCGTTTTTCTGTCATTGATCCTATAATCACTTAAGTTTATCATGTGTCTTTATTTCATTTCAGCTCCTTTTGACATACAAAAGTTTTAAAATTGTAAAAAGTTAAAAATTCCACATTTTTTCTTTAAAGTTTCTTTGCTTTTGGCCTGGAAATGACTTTTTAAAAACCAAGCAAGACTAATATTCACTAATATTTTCTTATAATTTTTCATTGTTTCCTATTTTATGTTAATTACACAAATGAGAGGTCAAAATATGACTCTGTCCTGTATGAGAGATTTGATTTATGAACGTTACTTAACTTCTTTGAGCCTCGATTTATTTTACTGAAAAAATGGACATAATAGTAATAACCTATTAAAGTTCCTTTGGAGATTAAAATAATTAATTTATACAAAGCATTTATCTATCATGCTAGAACCCAGCACATAGAGTCAGTAAATGGTAACTATTACATTTAATGTTATTGCACTGCATATTTGGCTTAATTTCCTTGACATATTTTTATGACCAGAAACTTATGGTAATGGTATTTTTACCTGATTTTAAAACAAATTTTACATTATTTAATTAATGCTGTAGCTTTTTTTTTTAATATTTCTTTATTTTTGGCGTGGGAGAGGCAGGGGTAGGGGGGACAGAGGAAGATCCAAAGTGGCCTCTGAGCGGAGAGCACAGAACCCGACGCGGGGCTCGAACCCACGAACCACGAGATCATGGCCTAAGCGAAAGTCGGACGCTTAACCGACTAAGCCACCCAAGCGCCCTTGTAGCTTTTCAGTTTTTAAAATTATTGTTAAATATATGCATTAAAATACTGTCATCTATATAATATATGCCAATCACAAAATATCTTACTTCTTTTAAGACTAGTTAAATACAGCATCTTTTAAAAAAAATTTTTTTTAATGTTTTATTATTTCTGAGAGAGGGTGAGAGACAGCGTGAGCTGGGGAGGGTCAGAGAGAGGGAGATACAGAATCTGAAACAGGTTCCAGGCTCTGAGCTGGCTGTCAGCACAGAGCCCGACGCGGGGCTCAAACCCACGAACCGTGAGATCATGACCTGAGCCGAAGTCGGATGCTTAACCGACTGAGCCACCAAGGTGCCTCATACACACAGCATCTTACAGTCTGGTCATTTAAAGATGCGTCTGAAGTCATCAGATGGCCAGGTAAGAGTATACAATCCAAGAATATTAAAAGGTCTCTTATACACCAGAACTGCTGAAATTATGAGTTTGAAACACAAATATGATGTTTACCTTTCTTTATCTTACCTCTAACAGGCCATCCTCTGGTAGATCAGTACAGTGGACAGCGTTCTGGATCTTTGTTTTTCCAAAGATTGCTCTGAGGGTTCCAGGCCGTAAATGCCGGGCAATTTCCTATGAAACACATATTCACATATAGATTAAGGTCAGTCCTACAGTGTTAATAAGAAAAACACCAGCTATATGAAACACTTGAATTAATTGTTTACGAAATACATGTATACATTGGTGGCATTGTTTTTTCCTGGGAACAGCACGAATGCATGAAACTTTGAGCAATGAAAAACTTCAGTTCACTCACTAGGCTCTTTCTGTGGCCCGTTATAAAGTCGAAAGGGCAATAATAATTACATCTCTCTTCTACCAACACATTATGGGAATCACATAAAATATGAACCTAGTTCATTATGGTGAAAGACTTGCATCCTAACAACCTGATTTAAAATGAATGAGTTTGGGGCGCCTGGGTGGCTTAGTCGGTTAAGCGTCCGACTTTCGCTTAGGTCATGATCTCGCGGTTCGTGGGTTCGAGCCCCGCGTCGGGCTCTGAGCTGACTGCCAGCTCAGAGCCTGGAGCCTGTTTCAGTCTGTGACTCCCTCTCTCTCTGACCCTCCCCTGCTCACGCTGTCTCTCTCTCTCGTAAAAATAAATAAAACATTAAAAAAAAAATTAAAAAAAAATAGAATGAGTTTGATGGCATGGATTTCAAAAGATTTTTCAAAATGTTACAATTGTATCAGCTTTAGTATTAGCTCATATGAGGGGAAAAATGGTTACAGATGACTCAAGATTGTGGGTAAAAGAAACAAGAGGTTAAAAAAATTAAAGATGTGGGAGTATTAATCACCTACTTATTAGTCTTTTTCTGTTCTAAGTGAAACATTTCCAAAACTTCTATTTTAATTCTGACATATACTTACAAAAACAGCATTTAATATACATATTTCTGAAAAATGAAACAAATATGTGTGTACCCACTATTTAGCTGAATTAAAATAATGTAGTAACTTTGAAGTCCCCAGTGTGGGACTTTATCCTGACTCCATTCTATCCCATCCCTACTTCTACCCAGAGGTGCCCATTACTCTCAATTTTACTTAAAGATTCCCTTGTTTTGTTTAGTTTCCAAAACACTATTTTTCAGATTTATCCATGTTGTTATATATTATAGTTACAGTTCATTTATTTATATTACTATGTAAATCCAATGTATGACTGAGCATATTTTATCCATTTTCCTGTTGATGGACATTCAACTAACTTCTTCTCTTTTCCCCTTTCTCCTCGCCTTTCTTTTGACACACACACACATTCTGCTACAAGCATTCTTGTACACAGCACAGTGCACGTGTACAAGAGTTTTGTCCAGATTAGTGCACATGCATATTCAATTCTACTAAGCAGTGTCAAACCATTTTCTTAGGTGGTTGTATTAATTTGCCCTCAATCATCAATGCACAAGATTCCCATTATCCACATAAAAGCCAACATTTGATATTGGCTGACTCTCTAACTTTGCCATGCTGGAGGGTGTTAAATGTATCCTTATAGTTCACATTTCTGTAATTACTAGAGAAATTTAGTGTCCTTCCATATACATCCATTTTGTATTTTCATATACATTATAGTTTGTAAAATGCTTATTCTTGTCTTTTCTCCATTTCTCTACTAGGTTATTCTAGTTCTTTTTGATTATTATTCTTAATATATTCTGAATTCTATTTTTTGTTACTTTTTACAATGCATGTATCTTTTCCCAGTATGAAGCTTGTCTTTGAGTTTTCTTTAGTATGTTTTTTTTGATACAGAAATACTAAATTTTAATGAAATTAAATTTATCAATCTTTTCATTTATGATCTATGCTGTTTCTGAAGGAGCTATTCCCTACTCCAAGACCATAAGAATACTCTTCTCTATCATCTTTAAAATCTTTAGAGTTCTGCCTTACGCATGAAATTCTTGATCCACCTTGAACTGACTTTAGCTATGATGTGAGGGGGATATCCATTTCCATTTTCCCCATATGGGCATTTAATTACCTAGCACCAAATATTGAATAGTTTTCCTCTTTTCTTACCGATTTCTCTAGTGATGGCTCCGATATATATAGGATTTCTATTTGGTGTGGGTCTTTTTGTTTGCTGTTTTGTTTCATTGGGAATTTTGTCTATTCATGTATCTACATTAAACTGTCTTAATTATTATAACCTTATAATAAGTCTTCATCTGGTAGGTCAAATCCTCCACATTTTGGTTTTGAATGCATTAAGTTTAAGCTGCCTGTGAGATATGCAAGTGAAGTTTTCAAATACATGGTTGGAGTGTAGAGTTCAGAGGAGCCTGCAAATAACAATTTCGGGGTCCACAGCATTTTTAAAGCATTCAAAGGTAACAGTTGGGTGACACTGTGAAGGCAATGAGAAGATACACAGGCGCACCACACCACTGGAAAATCAAGGAGACAAGGAGAGACGGACAAGGAGCAGCCAGCTAGGTGAGGAGAGTTCCAGGAAGGTCCTCTCCTAGAAGGCAGTGAAGAAAACTATCAAGGATAAAGAGTCCTCAGCAGCGCCTAATGTTGCTGACAGGTCAAGCAGGGTGAAGACCCAGAACTGAACATCAGATCTATCAATATGGAGTCACGGATATCCTTGACGGGAGGGGTTCCAAAGGCCTGGAGAGGAGAAAGCACTGATTAATGTGGTTTCCAGAGAAAATGGGTGTAGAGCTGGGAAAAGTGAATACAGGCAACTGTTTTGAGGAATTTTGCTATAAAGGAGAGAAGAGAAATGGGGCAATAAATGGAACGGGATGTGGGATGGAGATGGGTTTTCTGGGGGAGAGGGTTAATTTTAAAATGGGAGAAATAACAACATGTTTAACTGAGAGACCACCGCACACCCGTCAGAATGACTAACGTTAGGGGCGCCTGGGTGGCTCAGTTGGTTGAGCGTCCGACTTTCACTTAGGTCATGATCTTGCGGTTCCTGGGTTCGAGCCCCGCGTCAGGCTCTGTGCTGACTGCCAGCTCAGAGCCTGGAGCCTGTTTCAGTCTGTGACTCCCTCTCTCTCTCTGACCCTCCCCTGCTCATGCTGTCTCTCTCTCTCTCTCCTAGAAATAAATTAAAAAAAATTAAAAGAAAAAAAAGAATGACTAACGTTATCAACTCAGGCAACAACAGGTGCTGGCAAGGATGCGGAGAAAAGGGAACCTTGTGCACGGCTGATGGGAATGCACACTGGGGCAGCCACTCCGGAAAACAGTACGGAGGTTCCCTCAAAAAATTAAAAACAGAACTGCCCTATGACCCAGCAATTGCACTAGTAGATATTATCCAAGGGATACGGGTGTGCTGTTTCAAAGGGGCACACGCACCCCAGTGTTTATAGCAGCACTAATGACAACAGCCAAATATGGAAAGAGCCCATGTCCATCGACAGATGGATAAAGAAGATGTGGTATTACACACAATGGAGTATTACTCGGCAATTAACAAGAATGAAATCTTGCCATTTGCAACTACATGGATGGAACTGGAGGGTATTATATTAAGTGAAATTAGTCTAAGAGAAAGGCAAATATCTTATGACTTCACTCATATAAGGAACTTTAGATACAAAACAGATGAACATAAGGGAAGGGAAGCAAAAATAATATAAAAACAGGGAGGGGGGAAAACATAAAAGATTCTTAAATATGGAGAACAAACAGATGGTTACTGGAGGGGGTGTGGGAGGGGCATCAAGGAATCTACTCCTAAAATCATTGTTGCACTATATGCTAACTAACTTGGATGTAAATGAAAAAGTAAATTAATTAAAAAAATAATAGCACATTCACATGCTGATAGGAACTATTTGACAAAGGAAAGCAGGCGGGAGACGAAGCAGGAAGGAGAAGCAGGAATTGCTGGAGTAATGGAATCAAGTGT
>NW_027529596.1:605189-612714 GCF_008692635.1 Crocuta crocuta | reverse complement strand
TGTCTCTAGGAACAAGCAGCATCCACCCTGACCATCAAGACCAAATATAGAGTTGGCTGCAGGTAAGTGGTGGGAACTTATGGACATTCTTTAATTTTTATTGAGACATAATTTACACAGATATCATGTATTGTTTTTTTTTAAGTTTATCTGAGAGAGAGTGTGTGCACCCATGTACGTGCGAGCGATGGGGAGAGGCAGAGAGAGAATCCCAAGCCGGCTCTGTGCAGAGGCCCCCACCACAGGCTCCATCTCATGACCTGTGAGATCACAACCTGAGCCGAAATCACAAGTTGGATGCTTAATTGACTGAGCCATCCAGGCGCCCCAACATGGGTTGGTTTTATCTGTACTGCTCCGTGAGTTTGTCGAATGTATAAACTCAGTAATCACCCTTGTAAACAAACTATGGAACATTTTCTAAACTTCCTTCCAGAAGTTTTCTTTTGACTGATTCTATTTTGCAGTGAAAAGGGCAGCAAGACCGTCATCAGCTGGGGGGAAGGCCGGGGAGAGAAAGGAAGGTATGGAATACATTTTCAGAGCAGTAAAGTAAATTATCTAGGAAAGTGTAATGTGATTGCTGAGCGGCACTGAGGGCCCCCCTGTCAGGCCCTTCGTTAGTGAGGTTAGAGGTCATGAATGCGAAGGGAGATTGCTCACGGTAGCTGTGTGTTCTCCAGCCATGCTCAGCTGCATGGGCGCAGGCAGAGATTTGGTGGAAAGCTGAATTCAGTGAAAGGTGGGGCTTTGCCAAAAGCAAACAACAAAACGAGAGGAGTAAGGGAGGGTGAAGGTGTGCTCAAGGTAGTGATAATACTACTGGACGACACAAATCAAACTGAGTAGGAAAGTGAGGATCTAGAGCTGAAGGAGTGAGAGACCATGAAGACATAGATCCATGGACTGGAGCTCCTAGAGGGAGGATTAGTAAGACTGGTGTGGGAAGAGGTGAGCTGGAAAGTTCAGAGAAGGGATACTGGAAATTACTGGAAGTGAGCGGAGAGGGTGTGTGGATTCACAATCCTGTTGAGATTTGTCGGGTATAATCTGAAACCTTAGCCCTTGTACTCAGAGGGCAGGGAGAAACTGAAGAAAGATGTCAGTGGTGGCAGTTTTCACAAGCAGAAGGAAGTTAGGCGGCAACAGGATGAAGTGACCCCTGTCCGCCAGCCACATCTCAAGTTCACACAGAGTCTTAACTGGGTTTAGTCATGTGTACTGCGCAGGTGTCCTCAACTCCGTACCGCTGGCTTAAGGCTGTGTCCTTGGAGCTGCCACTGGGGGTCCGCAAGGCAAGCAGAGCCCACAATCCAAGGACAGGGATGGGGGTGAGGAGCCTCTGATTGACTGATGGTCACTTCTTCTCAATGACCTTCTCCAGCGGGGTTTCAGTGGTTCATAATGGCCAGTTTTAAGGTATAACCAATGGCTGAGGTTACATGGAGGGCAAGAATACTAAAGAAAGGAGGATCATAGACTGAGAGACCAAAGTACTGAATGGATCACCTCTACGGTATGGAAGTCACCAAGAGCTATGGCGGCTGTAGCTTAGGGTGCAAGCATGCTGGGCAGTATTCACATCTGTGAGTCCATCCCTTTAGCACATGTTAAAAGGTTTGCATTTATTTAATTATTTGTCTTCCTTTCAAGGTTGTCACTTACAAATGTATTGAATTTAAGAAAAACATTTTGATACACTAGAAAACAAGGATGGCTTTATGTTTTACTTTAAATTCATTACTTTCATTCTGTTCTCCATAATTTTCCTGGCAAGTCAGCACCCGACACTGAACACCTACTCTGCTCATGTGGTGGTAAGCTGCCATTCTGTGAAATAAGATGTAGTTTGTGAAACTGTAAGGGTGACTACTTAGTTTCCTTTTCTTATGATTTCAGTTAGGAGGAAACGCTTGAAAAGGGCTCCATCTGAGTAAACGGCTTCATAAGAACTTGTTCTGTACCTTCATTATTTGGCACTCACCATTTTCATTAAAATATTACTTTCATGTAAGTGACGGCTGTATGCACAGCACCTGAATTCTGAAGAGGTGTGTGTGTGTGTACCTGCACGTGCATGCATGTGTGTTGGTGGCTGGGGGATTGTTGTTAATCACGCTGTACTGTGGTGAGAGAATGTGGCCTCTTTGGTCTTCCTGTGAAGGAATTCGTTGGGATTTTCTTTGCATCCTAATACACAGTCAACTTTAGTCAATGTCTCAAGGATAGCTGAAAAGAATACTGTCAGAGGTTGCATTCTCTGGCAAACCAACTCTGAGGAAACCAACTCAGAGATTTGCATGCAGGAAGTCTACTGGAAGGTGGCCTCAGCAATTATACTCGTGGGCAAGTGAGGAACATGGGACTGGGCAGAGGAAGAAGTTGAACTTCAACTGCCGGAGTAACATCGGCAGCCTCGGAAAATCCTCCAGTGAGCTCTGGAGCTGGGATGATGCTTCAGAATTGTCCTGAATGGAAGCAAATGGGTGAGGTCTTGATCTCTCCAAGGTGACACCCCACTGGATATAGGCCACTTCAGGGAAGGGTGACTTTCTTGGGCAGAGGGCAGTATGGGAAATGCTTATGGAATTACTGTCAGCTGCCAACACATAGCTGGGGAATGGGCTCTTCAGTCCGGAAGCTGAGGGGGAATATGAGTAGCCCTCTGTAGTATCGACTACTTACATATGTACAAACACGCACACACACATAACACATCGTGTATACATGGCCTAAGTGACAAATATGGTGTTGCAGACTATTACAATCTGATTACTGTCGTTTTTAGGTAATGCTTTTTTTCTCCTTTCTGGAAGGTTTTGTATTATCTCTTTATCTAGGCAATGCTCATTTACCCGTCATTCTGCTCCACAGTCCACAGTCCAATTCAATACAGTCGGCTTCTATTTCTTTTACTGTTTTCTCTCCTCCACTTCATCTCTTCTTTCCTTTGGCTATTTCTATGCAATACATGTTGAAACTTCTAGTTCAATCTTCCCTCTCTTTTCTTGTATACCTCCTGTCTGTCTTCTTGTACTACATTCTGGGGGAATTCCTGTTTGATCTGTCACCTAACTAGTTTGTTTCTAAACTGGGTCCATGGTGTAACCCTACTGATTTGGTGATTTTTTTTTTAAATTTCAAAAACTGTGTTTAAAACTTTCAATACCCATAATTATTTTTTATAGATCCAATATTCCTTCAGTCTTTCTGCCGATACTGACTCCTCTTATTTAAAGACTCCTTGTTAGATCTATTTGTTTCCCTTAGGCCCTGGCTCTGTTGATTGTATTTGGACTCTAAATGGCTTGCAATCCCGGGCTCTCTGTCTTCCTGTTTGGAAATCTCTGTTTACCTGTCACGGATGCCAGAGACACATCAACAGGCAGGGTACATTGGCTGCTGTTCCTACAGAAGTGGGGCTTCTCATTTGTCCTCGGAGTGACACTAGCTACCTATCTCCTACTCTGCTTCTAGCTCAAGCTCCAGATTCAGTGCCCTGGGCTATGGCTAGGAGCATCACCTCCCTTCGGCGCAGCACAGGCAGGCGCAGGTGAGCGGCTCCTCATGCAGCCTCCTGACTAATCACCTGCTGGAGGCCTCCTGTCCCTCCTGACCCGGAGGCCACAGTGTCTGATGTGCAGCACAACCAGAGTCCCCGTCTTCCCCGATCAGTCCTCTCCTGCCTGCTGGGGAGTACGAGTGTCCTTCCCTGTCCAAGTCTGCCTGCTCTTTACCTTTCAAAGTGAATGGTCTGCTAATGACAGGCATTCTTTCTTGTTTCCAGCATTGCTGGAGAGGTACTCTTCAGAGTAAAAGATGAAACAAAACAAAAGATAAAATAATACACGATACAATCTGTCTCCAACAATTTCTGAGGCCGGGAAGAGCAGGGGCTGATCATCTGCCATGTTAATGCACGCTTATCTTCCAGTCATTCTCTATTTCTCCAAACTCGTTAAGCCATCATCAATTCACTGTTCATGCTGCTATCATTTTGCACCTAGTATGCAGATATTATCACGCTACTCACCTGCTATGGCCTAATGTCTGGGCTCCTTAGTGCAGCATTCAATGTCCTCGACATTCTGCCTAAACCTACCTTTGAGGCCTCACTCGCACTTTCCCTGAAACCTTAAATCCCACTAACATCACTTCCTCTACAAAACTAACTTGAATTCCTCCCAGAGTAATCTTCCCTTTTCCACTGTTTCAATAGGAATTTATGGTCAATTTATTACCAGTCGTCTGACTTGCATTTTATATGGTTTTTTCTATGTGCCTATTTAGACTCTCAACATTTAACACAATATAAAACTCCCTTGATATTCTATATCTTAGTTATAAACACCGAGTAAAGGCTTGCGAAAGCAGGTATTTCCTGCTGACCGACATAAAATGGCATTTCCATTCAGGGAGCTGGGATGAAGGAGTAACGAAGGGCAAGAGCTGTGGGAGAAGGCTCTCTGGATTTGAGTTCTGCCTTCATCACTCACTAGTTGTGTGACCCTGCCGTGTGACTCAACTTCTCTGTGCCTGCTTCCCTGTTGTCATTTGTAAACTAGGGATAGACATGGGACTTGACTATAGTGTCGCTGTGAGAACAGAAAGAATAACTAATAGTGTTTAGAAAAGTGTCTATTGCATTCAATAGATAAAGGCCATTGGTTTTATTAATATAACTGTAGAATTGAAAGGAAATTAGGATGACACACTTAGTAACGAGACAGAAACGGGATACTTTGATATGTGTCAAAGACAGTCCACCAAAATATTCAAGTGTCTTTTAATAAATATATAACATCTCTCAAGATTTTTAATGATAATTTTAGAATATAGGTAAAAGTTTAAATAATCAAGTAATAAGACACGCAGATTAGACAATAATCTATAAGTAAACCACAGAAAGTAAGTCATTTTACTGTACAATGTTTAGGTAAATGATAATGATGAAGCAAAAAGCGAAAGAACAAGTATTTTCTTCATAGTTTCTTTCATTTTTCATTAAAATTGAGGCTTTCATTTGATCTGTTTTTGAAAAAGTATTGATACATTGATTTTAGTTTTGCTGACTATAAAATTTCATGTATGTCTACAGAAGTAAAAAATACTGAAAGTGAAAGCCCAGAAGAATCCTCCACAGATCCTTTCCCCCTCTATTTCCTGGCAGATTTTCCCTAATTGTTTCTAACAGATTCATACTCTCCCGTTCTTTGTCCACTATGGGGAAAACCAGCCTACTAAGCACCCCCCCCCCCAATGAAGCAGAAGTGAATACCAGATACATAAAAGCAACACAAAGTGCCAATATGCAATTTACGTATCATAAATAATTGCTTAAAGTTACTGCACTTTTAGTAAGTGAGACGTTATGCTGAGCGAATGAGACTCTTGAAAGCCCCACATTTACTTGCATTTAGAAGGTCGGCAGTCTTTCAAACTCTACCAAACTCCTGGCATATCTGTCTACTACAACAACCTGGCCTGCTGAGTGCCATCAAATGCTTGGTTATTACACAGTTTCTTGTATGGACTAAAAACTCTGCTCTGGTAACCCTACAGGGGGGCGGTGGCGGAGGAATTCTGGCTTAAGGAATGACCTCTAGGGGCGCCTGGGTGGCTTAGTTGGTTAAGCGTCCGACTTTCGCTTAGGTCATGATCTCATGGTTCGTGGGTTCGAGCCCCGCGTCGGGCTCTGTGCTGACTGCCAGCTCAGAGCCTGGAGCCTGTTTCAGTCTGTGACTCCCTCTCTCTCTGACCCTCCCCTGCTCACGCTGTCTCGCTCTCTGTCTCCTAGAAATAAACAAAACATTAAAAAAAAAAAAAAGAATGACCTCTAAATCTAAGACGTGGAAACAATGCACTAAGTAGAGTGGTGATTAGCTAAATACTGAAAATGAATTATAGAATGTTTATGTAATTATTCTTTTATTGTGTGCATTATAAGTATTATTGTTTATTGAATTATAAGTCTGTCAGACTCATAAAATACGTCTGGACAAAGAAAACAAATGGCTTCTACAGAAAGCCCACTGTTTCCGTTCTCTACAATATGAGATAGATATTCAAGGGTGAAAATGACTTAAGAAATGAACTGCGAAGAGATTTATGAAATTTACTGATTATAGAATCTTTAAGAAAGACAACTTCATGATCAGTTATAGAACATATTCATATAATGAGTGGCACGTGGTAGATAATCACACGTGGTCATTGGTCTAATTTTGAAAAAAATCTTCTTTAAGGTATAGGGTAACCATGTTAGCAATGATATAGACCAATGGATAAACATTAAAAGAGGAATGAACATAGGTCTTGGCAAACCTAAAATAGCTGTGAAGCAAAACAGAAAATCATTATACATTGGCCTCATTTCATAGACAACAGAGTAATATAACTTTCAAAGACCAATGAAGCAGCCACCATAATGAAAGCAGCAAATATTCCTGCTTTTAGCCAACAAGTCCTGTAATATTAAAAAGTACATGCTGAGTTCTCTCCTGGACTCCTCTAGTACTTCAAAAACATCCCACCAAATCTGACTGTCAAACGGCTTTTCCATTTGCATAAAACTTCGTATAAATTAATGCAGGTACAGTTTTATATTCCTGGGAGACTAATTCACAACTAAAACACAATAATGAAACACTGGGGGACTTAGAAGTAGGAAAGGGAACCAGAGAGGAGATCCAAAAGCCACTTTTTGGAAATCTGGGATCCTTCTAGAACCTATGCACAGGACTCAAAAAGAGTGACTGCAAAATTAAATTCAACTACTTATGTATTAGCCTCACTGAGTGAGCTGTCAGAGAATTCACAGTAAATACACTTATTAGCTTTGGAGACCACATGATTTGCTTAAATATGAGGAATAATTAAAACACCTGGCTTGTGAACCTTCGACAGGCTTCACATCTCACTTTTCATTAAGTAGAACTTAGATATAATGTAAATTTATAGGACCTGAAGAGGGTGATAATTAAATGGGATTTCAGGTTAAACATTTAGACAATTCAATCTTGTCTTTTGCACTAGGCTTCAATAGACCACACACCATAGTAATCACTGCCTCTTACTGAGCTGTTTGCTACCGTAGCCAACAATAGGCACTGGTTGATACAGGTGTTATTTTTAAATAAAAATTTATGACCCCTTTGTTCTCTTTTCAAATAGTTGGGCAAATCTCTTCATCACTTTTATGTAAATTACTTCATATTTTAGCAAAACCCACAAGGACTCATTTACATTAAGTCTGTGAACATATACATTAGTCTAGAGGAAAATGACATAACTTTCTGGTAATTATTTTCCTATTTTCTGGTTGTCCCAAATGCTACATTTAGGATATGTAACCTTCAAAGTAGAGTCACATTACTACTGAGAAACTTGATAGGCATTCTCAATCTCTCACCCCAAAAAGAAGTGCTCCCCACAGTCTACCCCATCCTGATAAAATAAAGAACTGCGACACAATCTTCCTTGACTCCTCTAACAAAACAAAACAAAAGCAAAAAAAAAAAAAAAA
>NW_027529596.1:544350-605157 GCF_008692635.1 Crocuta crocuta | reverse complement strand
CCCACAAAAAAAAAAAAAAAAAAAAAAAAAAAAAAAAAAAAAAAACCAAACAAAAAACATATAGCTCAATACCTGGAAACCCTCCGAAAGGAATAAAACAATGAAATAGCTGGGACTCATTCTTGGCACCTCTACCACCCAATTTATTACAAGGTCCTGTCAATAAAATGCTGAAATATAGTCCACATCAGTCTTTTTTTTCCTCCACTCTGCCACCATATTCTCTTGCCTAGATTATTGATTTCTTAGAGTTCACTCTTCCTGGTTTACTCAGTCTCCTAGATCCCACTGCTCCTGATAAATACATGCTACACAAAGCAGTCACAGGGAGGCTATATGACACAAGGTGAATTATACCATTTCCTTACCTAAGATGCTTCCCTTCTTAAGAGAAAATCTAAAATTCTAACATGTTCTAGAATGGCCTACATGATCTGATTCCTGCTTACTTCTCCACCTGTATTTGAAGTAATCTAGTCACTTCCATCCCTTCCAGTTTTCAAAGCCACCAAGTTCTTTCCTAGCCCAAGCATAAAAACACATACTATTCCCTTTGAACATTCTGGCTCTGAAGTTTTTCTCCCTCTTCTCAAGAAGTTCATGGATCTTACAAATGGTTTGGGATAAGCAACATAAATAAGATCACATAGATTCTAAAGACTGGCTCTCTCAACCCTTCATTCTATCCTCCTCCTAGATGGAGGTGAGAAGTCTAAAAAGCTATATTCGCTAGACATCCTCTTGGCTAGGGTCCTTCATGTAAATTATGTCCTATCAACGAGATCTGGAAGGCAGAACTGAACACAGGACATCTCCCTGCTGATGTTGCTACTGGAAGTTAAGGTGGGACACATGTGTCTTGAGGCAGTTGTGGTGGCCAGACTTACTGCCTAAGTCACCAGATTCCATGACAGTCAACAGTGGTGGCAGCAGCAGCAACTTCTGGCTTAGATGCAGAGACGGTGACCTTGAAATCAATCATTCCAGTGGTCTAACAAATTCATCTTGGTATAGGTATATGACAAATTATAAAATAGGACAGGAAGTTTAAAATTTAAGATATGTATATATTATAGTAGCAACATAAATTTTAGCAGTTAGTGGAAATATCTTGGTGTTTTAAAGGCCTAGGTTCAGCACACTGGACTAAACTGAATGAGATAATGCCCATCAAATGTCTAATTGTGTCTGCACAAATTGGATGCACCCAATAGTAGATACAGTCATCATCTTCATAATATTATAAATAAACTCCTAAAATTATAGCTAATAGTGAAGCACTTACATTGCACTTTCATTTTTAAAAAGATGTAATATTTCATATGCACCTTAAAATCCCTTATTGTATGGACAATGCAGACCATTTTCATCTTTTATAGGTATGGATAACCTGGTTCTACAGCCAGTCTTAGACTTACTGTCAAACACTGAAGAAAGACTGTATCCAAAGACCAACCATTTTGGGCAGACTCTTAGTTAATTTCCTAAACTGCTCAAGGCCTGCTTACAATTCCCTGTAAAGTTGCCACGAGTCCACCCCTACCACTGGAATTCACTCTCTCACTCTGTTTAGACCACAGTGGTCTCCCCATAGACCAGCTTGCCTCTACCGTCAAAAACGGACTCCAATGATTGCTTTACACATCTGTTTCACTCTTGCATATATAAATGCCTTACAGACAAGGACTATGACTTTTGTATATGCAACACACAGAGAACACTCATGAAAGATTCACTGAGTAACAGTAGTAATGATTTAGTCCAGGAATGAATAAATGAAGGAAATGACTACATGCTCAAATATAAACACTTCATTAACGTGGTTAATTAGCCAGGAGAGAAACTAGACCTCTTGGTTACTAATAATCCAGTGGGCTTTGGGGTATATTACACCCTTTGGACATGCCTATTTTAAGGAGCCCTGAAGCAAATCGTTTTGAAATGAAGTAATCACCCCTTAATTTATCTATTTTGTGAATTGACGGGTTTGTATGTCAGATTTTCTCAAATGAGGCCACACCTGTCTGAGTGGAATGGAGACCTCTAAGCACTAATCCCACAGCTCTGCAACTGACCTCCTCTGTGACCCTGACTGAGGATAGTGCTGCTGTTTCACTGCAGATACAGGACACCACGTGGTGAATGTGACATGAGATGGCAACAATCTGCCAGAGTGGCATCAGGGGTAGAAGCGTTTCCAGTTGGGATATTAAGACACACCTAAATTTCCCGGAGCATTACTGAAACTTCTGGTGTATCCACAGCATAGAACCAGCTCACTCTCAACGTTAGAGCTCACATTACAGTTAATGATCTTTCAGCTTATTTGAACTTCTCTATTACCTTTATTGCTCTTTAATGGAATAAATCACATTCTCATATAGGATCTTGAGGCAAGGTCCCCATTTAAAAAGCAAATAATAAAGTCTATTCACCATAGTTACAATGTCATCATTATTTTCTTGATTATTCTTTTACAAGTATTTTTTGTGCACAAAATATATTGAATTTTTTCTATAAATGAGAATACTTGATAAATCAGAATTCCCCTCTACTTAGATAATTCAGATTAGAGTTGTTGTTCTCAGAAGTATATTGTTTTCCTCCTTCAAGTCTTTATTGTAAAAAGATAGTTTTATTTTAAAAAAATTTTTTAATGTTTATTTTTGAGAGAGACAGACTGTGATCAGGGGAGGGGGACAGAGAGAGAGGAAGACACAGAATCCAAAGCGGGCTCCAAGCTCTGAGCTGTCAGCATAGGGCCTGATGTGTGGTTCGAACCCATGAACCGCAAGATCATGACCTGAGCTGAAGTTGGAGACTTAACCGACTGAGTCACCCGGGTCTCCCTGTAAAAAGATATTTTAAGTTTTTCTCATCTTCAGTCTTTAATGGTAACAGCTTTTAAAAAAAATAAATTTGTTTTTAATGTTTACTTATTTTTGAGAGAGAGAGAGCACAAGTGGGGGAGGGAAGAAAGAGAGGGAGACACAGAATTCGAAGAAGGATCCAGGCTCTGAGCTGTCAGCACAGATCCTGATGCGGGGCTCGAATCCACAAACTGTGAGATCATGACCTGAGCTGAAGTCAGATGCTTAACCGAGGCACCCAGGTGCCCCAAAGTGTAACAGCTTTTTTAAAAAGAAAAACTTTTCTTTGGAATTTATATTCTGGGAGATAACTTTTAATCCCCTGAAATTTGCTCTCTTCATAACAGAATTGTAAACTATCATATTGAAATACAAAATTTACATATGAAAAAAACATTCCATTTCCTCATTCTCTTCCAGACTATCTGATCTCTCCTTTTCTCTGCCAAAGTAATGTTCAGAATGCCTCAAAGAAATCTGGTTTTCTCTTCTATTGCTGGAATGAAACAATTCTTTTTTAAAATTTATTTTTGAGAGAGAGAGAGAGAGAGAGAGAGAGAGACATAAGAGCAGAGTAGCAGAAGGGGCAGAGAGAGAGGGAGAAAGAATCCCAGCCAGGCTCCACCCTCAGCACAGAGCCCCATGTGGGGCTCAATCTAAAGAGCCAAGAGATCATTACTGGAGCCAAAATCAAGAGTCAGATGCTGGGGGCACCTGGATGTTGAGCATTAGACTTGCGCGCAGGTCATGACCTCATGGTTTGTGGGTTTGAGCCCCGCATCAGGCTCTGTGCTGACAGCTTGGAGCCTGGAGCCTGGAGCCTGGAGCCTGCTTGGGATTCTGTGTCTCCCTCTTTTTCTCTCTCTGCCCTTCACCCACTTGTGCTGTCTCATTCTTTCTCTCTCTCTCTCTCTCTCTCTCAAATATAAATAAATAAACATTAAAAAAAGTCAGATGCTCAACCAACTGAGCCATCCAGGTGCCCCAACAACTTTTTTGTCTTAACAAATGATAACTTTGAACTTCAATTGGTCTGCATAGTTGATTATTTTAGAAAGCCACAGAAAAAGTAATTTCAAAATTGTTGTTTGACAGTAATTAGAATGAATGCTGGCATGTCCAATTCTGGTCTTCTAGCGCCTCTAACACACATCCCCAGATAATTCTCTTCCACTGCACCCTGCACTCTCAGGTGCCAGTTCAAAAATCTCTCCTTTCTTTAATTAAAATTTTTAAAAAATTTATTTTTGAGAAAGAGAGAAAGAACGCGAGTAGGGGAGGGGCAGAGAGAGAGAGACACAAAATCTGAAGCAGGCTTCCAGGCTGTGAGCTGTCAGCCCAGAGCCTGACGTGGGGCTCAAACTCACAGACAGTGAAATCATGACCTGAGCTGAAATCCTGCGCTCAACTGACTGAGCCACCCAGGCGCCCCTAAAATCTCTCCTTTCATTCCTACCGCTACCATCCCAAAGGTTCAGGCGATAATTTCAAACTATTTCTAACAATTTCACTCACTCCACACAACCAGTTGGTTATTACCTAATTTGCTAATCTCATTTGTTAATTTCCCCCTCCATTTAGTCAATGAGGTTTGATACGTATAATATGTGAGGTACTAATGCCAGAAGTAAGGAAATAAAGTTTAACTGGATAGTTTTATTCTAAGATGTCACAGTCTTACAAGATGTCAGGTAAATACAGCTAGTGATTTCTAGGAATTGTTTAACAAAGAGCTGTCAAAAACCAAAAAATAACCACAAACTGATTTGTATTGCTCGCTCATTTCCATGGTGTAAATACTCCCGCTGTGACAGAATGAGAAGTTGGGAAATAGTACTAACAATAGGATCTTGCAAGCTGACCCAACACACCACTGTGAAAACCCACACACGGCGACCAAAGCTCTACTGGAGATATAACGCAAAGTGCTCTGGGAACACAAGTATCTTCACAGGGTCTTCCTGGTTCTGTGAACTTCTTTCCATCCTTCACAGCTACTGCCTTAAACTAGTTTAGCAAGGTGCAAGGGAGGTCAGCAAGGTAACTCTTTCCCTGACTCAATCACCTCGATGGCTCCCCAATCCTTAAAAAAGTAAGTTCACGCACACAGGGTATATGGTAATTCAAGGTGCTTCTCAATTTTGCCCTGCGGTAATCTTTTAGCCTCATCACTTCATACATATCGATATGATATATGCTTTAGAAAATATTTAGAAAGGGGGGCGCCTGGGTGGCTTGGTCGGTTAAGCATCCGACTTTTGCTTAGGTCATGATCTCGCAGTTCGTGGGTTCAAGCCCCGCGTCGGGCTCTGTGCTGACTGCCAGCTCAGAGCCTGAAGCCTGTTTCAGAGTCTGTGACTCCCTCTCTCTCTGACCCTCCCCTGCTCACGCTGTCTCTCTCTCTCTCCTAGAAATAAATATTAAAAAAAAAAAAAGAAAATATTTAGAAGGGAAAAAGGCTACTGAAAGAGAAACACAAAATTTGTCCATGGACCCAGAATATAGCAGAGGACGTACATATTTGCCTTAATAGTGAATCTTTATATACAAATTGCATTGAGCTCTGTCTATTCTTTGTGATACTCAACAAGCCCATTAAACACAATGGAGTGGAGAAGCTTATCAATATATTTATTTGCTCATTCTCTGAATGCTTTTTTATTTCACTATAACTTATTCATGCTATTCCTTCCAGAATGTCTTCCCTCTAATTCTCTGGTCAGTGAGACTCTAAGTCTCCAGAAGAAAAGCCCGTCCACAGAGCATTTCCCAATCCCCAGCTAGAATTAGTGACTCTCTGTGCTACAAAGGGTACTTAGTACAGGACCTTGTGTCATAACTGAATTTATGTTGGCTGTCTCTCTATAAGGGTGTTGCTCAGCACTATTTGCAGATGAGATGATATTATACATATAAAATCCTAAAGACGCCAACAAAAAACTACTAGAAGTCACATATGAATTTAATTCAAAATCAATACCCAGAAATTGACAGCATTTGTATATACTAATAACGAAGTAGCAGAAAGAGAAATCAAGAAAACAATCCCATTTACAATTGCATGAGAAAAAATAAAATACTTAGGAATAAATTTAACCAAGGAGGTGAAAGACCTTTACTCTGAAAACTATATAACATGGATGAAAGAAAATGAAGGTGACACAAATGAAAGATATTCCATACTCGTGGATTAGAATTTTGTTATTCAATTAATTTAATATTGTTAAAATGTCCATACGACCCAAAGCAGTCTATGTATTCAATGCCATCCCCATCAAAATACCAATAGCACTTTTGACAGAACCAGAGCAAATACTAAAATCTGTATGAAACCACAAAAGATCCCAAATAGCCAAAGCAATTTGATAAAGAAGAACAAAGATGGAGGTATTAGAATCCCAGATTTCAAGATACCCTAGAAAACTGTAGTAATCAAAACAGCATGGTACTGGCACAAAAACAGCCACAGAGCTATGGAATAGAGAGGCAAGCAATAATGTATGCTTACACAGTCAATTAATCTATCACAAAGGAGACAAGAATATATAATGTAAAAAGATAGTCTCTTCAATAAATGGTGTTTAGGAAACTGAATGGCTACATGTAAAAGAATGAAACTAATACCATATTCAAAAACAAACTCAAAGTGTATTAAAGACCTACATGTGAGACCTGAAACCATAAAAGATCACAGACTAGAACACAGGCAGTAATTGCTCTGATACTGTCATAGCAACAGTTTCCTAGGTATGTCTCCTAAGACAAGAGAAACAAAAACAAACTATTGACACTACATCAAAATAAAAAGCTTTTACACAGTGAAGGAAACCAACAAAATGAAAAGGCTACCTACTAAATGGGAGAAGACGATATATCTGATAAGGGGTTAATTCTCCAAATATATAAAGAAGGTATACAATTCAACAAAGGAATCCTTGTATATTATGGGCAGGAATGCAAATTGGTGCAGGTGCTGTGTAAAATTGTATGGAGGTTCCTCAAAAAATTAAAAATAGAAATGTCATATAACCCAATAAGTCCACTATTAGATATTTATCCAAAGAAACAAAAACATTAATTTGAAAAGATATATGCACCCTATGTTTATTGCAGCATTATATACAATAGCCAAGATAGGGAAACAACCTAAGCATCCATCGGTAGATGAATGGTTAAGGAAGATGTAGGATACATATATATATATACATACACATACATACACAATGATATTTTGCAGCCATAAAAAGGAATGATCGTGGTATATAGTTTTTGAATATTAAAAACTAAAATTTCTAGAAAAAATTCAAACTAACTTAAACATCATATATTAAGGTCCTCCGTGTTTGAGACACACTGAATGCTCTGAGGGGTACTGAGTAAGACACAGTCCCCATTTCCAATGGGTGTACTCTCTCTAGGAGGAGGCATTTATGATTGAGTTTTGTGTGCCATTTGGGACAACATGGATGGACCTAGAGAGTATAATACTAAGTGAATTAAGTCAAAGACAAATACCATATACTTTCATTCACATGTGGAATTCAAGAAACAAATTAAATTAATAAAGAAAGAGAGAGAAAGAGAGAGACAAGGAGAGAGAAAGAGAGAGAGAAACAAAAAGCCAGACTCCTAACTACAGAGAACTAGTGGTTACCAGAGCGGAAGTGGGTAGGGGATGGGGTAAATAGATAAAGAAGATTAAGAGTACATTTATCTTGATGAGCACTGAGAAATGTACAGAATTGTTGAATCCTTATACTATACAACTGAAACTAATATAACACTGTATGTTAGTTGGACTTGAATTTTAAAAAAGGAAAAAAGTACTGCTCAGATCAGTCTTATTCCCTGCTAAATCCTGAATGTCAAGAACAGTGCCTAGCATATACTAGGTGTTTGGTTAGTATTTACTGAGCACACAAAAACTCAATAATAAATGCCTCCTCCTAAAGAGATACACCCATTTGAAATGGGGACTGTGTCTTACTCAGTACCCCTCAGAGCATTCAGTACATCTCACACAGGAAGCAACTTAATATATGATGTTTGAGTTAGTATGAATCTTTTTTAGAAATTTTAGTTTTTTAATATTCAAAAACTATATACCATGATTTATGAAATCAGTATATTCTGAAATCCATGTACGACAAAGAAATATACCAAACAAACTGAATTTCTAAAGGGGTGAAGCAGCAGCCTCGGCAGTACAGACAGGGCGCCAACCAGAAGGTACACTGGAGAATCTCAAATAATCTCCTGCAGAAGGAAGAGCTGTGACCACTCCTCCAGCAGCTCCTTTTGCCAGGTGAGGTGCAACCTGGGACTTGTACAAATAACAAAATGGCAGCTCAAACAGAATGCCAGGCTCTCGGTTCCGTTTTGCAGCTCTTTGGAGATGCTTCACGGGCCTTCACTGCTCTATGGGTGTGGATACAAGCAATATAGTTCTTCCTCATTTTGGAGGTTTTCTTGATTCCCTATATATCAAGTTCATTCATATTAATACCTGAAGGTACATTTTGTAACCAGTTCATCTTGGAGAGCACACCAGAAAAAAACAAGATTCAAGGACAAAAGTTTTTCTTACTGAGAGTTTTGGTTTTGCTGTGTTTGAATGTGTGTGTTCTACTTTAGGCAGGGATTTGATCACACCTTTTTTTTTTTTCTTAAACATTTCAGGCTAAAACTATACAGTCACAATCTATGCTACAGAACTTTAGTAACTTGATTGTTCAAATAATTTCCATGTAGCAAATTACTGGAAATGAATGTAGGTCCTGCCCGGGGGTACCTCCTAGGCCTGTTGCATTGGGTTTCCATCCATTCCAGGGAATGTCCGTGTTATTCTCTTCAATCTCCACAAGCACACTGGCTTGGCTAAGGAAGCACACCACTCTGTACTTGCGTGGGGACACAGAAAAGCACATTCCAGTCCTTTTCCAGGAAGTTTAACCATGAACTTCCTGCCATTCCATATTACCAAAGTATTAGAACTAAAGAAGAGTGTGTATAAAGGATTGCTTTAAGAAAATACAAACAGCACATCCTTTCATCAGGGACTTTAGCCTCCTCTACTGCAACAAAATATAAGATCGAATCATTCTGGTTTCTCTTAAAATTGTCACCCACTGGGATGATATCATCAGCTTCTTACAAAGACAGCCTATGAAGCCAGCTGCTACAGATGACCATGAGTGCTGGATCACACGGCGCCTTCTGCGGGGATCCACAAAGGAAATTCCTCTTAGGGATCAGGAAAAGTTAGAATTTTTGGTAAGCAATTGGTTGATCTCATAGACACTGTCAGTCATATAATCTGATCCTGTGGATGTCTAAAAACTAAGAGCCACACTGTGGCTTCCCTGTAATAAGAATATAGGACTTGATGACATGCTTTCCCTCACTTCTGGTCTCATTTGCTCCCTGTATGGGGTTCCTCATTCACTTTCTTTGACTTATCATGTTGCATAAATGTTTCTAAATTACCTTAAATTCTAACTAAAAAAGAAATTTAATATAAATCAATGAATACATTAATGGTAATGTTGTAAGCTTTTAAAGATATATACATAGTTAACTTATAACACAATTACAAATATTAAGATACTTTAACCATTACAGTGATATGTAACTGCAGGCTTTCTGTTATATGTACTCTTAACAATGAATGTTTAAAAACCATAAAACTGCCATTTCATGTGCTAAATATCTTGCCTTGTCAAAGATTTATTTTCTTTTACAAAACTATTTAAATACTTGTACAGCCACTTAATTTACTTAATAAGCTATAGCCAAAGGGGTCCTATATTTATAAATCAGTGCTATGATACATGGGCTCATGGATTCAGCCACTTTTAAAATAGAATCATTTAGAGACACCTGGGTGGCTCAGTCGGTTGAGTGTCCAACTCTTGGTTTCATCTCAGGTCATGATCTCGTGGTTTCTTGAGTTCGAGCCCCACGTGGGGCTCCGCACTGGCAGCTCAGTGGAGCCTGCTCGGGATTCTCTTTCCCTCCCTCTCTCTCTGTCCCTCCCCCACTCATGCCATCTCTGTCTCTCTCAAATAAATAAATAGAAACTTAAAAAAATAAAATATAATTATTTATATAAATATGCTTNTTCTGGTTGTCTTAAAAAATTTTTTTTAATGTCTATTTTAATTTTTTTGAGAGAGAGAGAGAGCACGTGAGCGAGCACGAGTGGGGGAGGGGCAGAGGGAGGAGACACAGAATCTGAAGCAGCTCCAGGCTCTGAGCTCACAGCACAGAGCCCGATGTGGGTCTCGAATTCACAAACCGTGAGATCATGACCTGAGCCGAAGTTGGAAGCGTAATTGACTGAGCCACCCAGGCGCCCCCTTTTTGGTTGTCTTGACTGAGAATAAACATAGTGTGCTTACCAAGTAAAATTCTCTTTATGAAGGGAAAAAATTAAAAGACAAATTACTTGTTTGGGAAAAAGCCATTCACCCTCAGCTAAAATTCATGTGTGAGTTGCTTTATATATTGTTTGTACAACCCAGTGTCTCAAGTGTGAGGAGGCCATAACCGAACTAAGCAGGGTGTGCTGGTACGTCAAGCTGATAAATGCTGCTTGTTGTAATGCCTACTGTTTACTATCTCCTCAGGTTAATTAGTTCCCAATTATTATATAACTCTTTTGTATATTCATGCACTTCAGAAACCAACATAAGTCTTGCTACTCGGAGACAGTATTTTACCAAGGAAACCATATAATCGTTAGGGTCTGTTACACCATGTAATCGTTAGGGTCCGTTACACCAGCATGGCAATACAGGAAGGGCAGACAGGTTACAAATGACCAAACACCTTTTATCTTCTGACCCAGCAATTTCACCTTAAGAATGGATTCTAAGGCAAAAATAAAAAGCTAGTGCACACATTTATTTATAAATCTGGCCTCTGCAATGTCCTTGACATAAAATATTTTAAAGCACCAACAGTAGGAGACTGGCTAACTAATCACGTGCTGGGACATGCCACAGCTCTTAAACCGCGTTACGGAAGTACATTTAATACAGAAGACAAGTGTAGGCCAGGTAGGCTCACACCAAGCAACTCTGGTACATCTCACAGGAAAGAGGCAAGTGACCTGCTTCTACCAAGAGAACCAGAAAATTGAGACCCATTTGGATACTTTAATATTGGCAGAGTCTGAAGTCACATAATCTCCTAGATGATCTGTAATGTGGTCTCAATTTGCAGAAACAAGCAGCAATCCACAATCCACTCGGTAAGAAGCAACACGGGGTTCTTACTTACCTTTAAAGTGCTGGGACTCAGATTTATTGCTTGTAGTTCTTAATGTACTGCTTTTGAATTCTATTTAAAAAACACCACCCTGAACGCGTCTGGTCGTGTCTGAATTCCATCAAAAAAAGGGAAGGGAAGGTTTGATAGGGTTTACAGTCAGTATATGCATAATTCTTGACCCTGAAATGTGACACTCCCAGAATTTGAGTTTACCAGGACACAGCACTGTGTCTGTGCTCCTCAAAGCTAGAGGTCTTCAATGAAAGCAAACTTTAGAAAAAGACTGGATAACTCAGATGATCAGAAATGTGTTTTAAACTTTTGCTTTTGAGTCTAAGTCTAGTGAAGCCAGAAGTAGAAGCTATTCACATATACTCTCATTCAGTCTGGTATCTATTAAAACGGATAAGGTAAAGCCCATTACTCTAGATCAGAGAGACAAATCAGAAATGAAAAAGACATCCCTCATCTTCACAGATGTGAATTATTCACAGAAATTGCCTTAAATCTATGTTCACTTCTTACTGCTGCTTTCATATTGCAAATGAAGCATTTAATAAAATTTAAATCCTTTTTCAAAACAAAGAGCATCAGCAACAGGCATTAGTGGAAAGTCTGCCAGCGGCCTGGCACTCGAAGTGCAGCCTGCAGACCAGCGGCACGCTGTCACCTGAGAGCCCGTCAGGAATGCAGAATTTCAGGCCCCACCTCAGAATGACTGAATCGCACTCTGCAATTCAACAAGACCTTGGGGTTCCCTAAGAAAGCTGAAGAAGCACTGTGTTAGAGCATTTTTCTGGTATGGAGACACCAACGAGGTGTATCACAGGTCCCCTAATTAGCATCCAGACTGGGAAGTGAGGACTGTTCACAAAAGACAAACTATTGGGGGAAACCTGGTGGCTCAGTTGGTTGAGTGTCCGGTTCTTGGTTTCAGCTCAGGTCATGATCCTGAGATTGAGTCCCTTGATGGGCTCTGTGCTGACACGTGAGGAGCCTGCCTGGAATTCCCCCCCTTTCTCTGCCCCTCCCATTGCTTGCGTGTATGCGTGTGTGCCCTCTTTCCCTCCAAGTAAGTAAATAAGCTTAAAAAAAGAAGATAAACTATACAAGGAGCACATGGTAACGGACAGGTGATAAGTGTAAACAATCGATGTATAATAGTTTCAAGGAACGCAAATGTAACTCAAGGCTAGGGCAGTTCATAGGGTCTTAGAGGAAAGACTATGCCTGGAAAAGAGGAAGAAGGGGAGTACAGTATCCCCAACCCTCCTTCGCATAAGCTGACTCTGTAGCAGGTCTGTAAGTTTCACATACCCAGCGCTCTGAGGAATGAGCAAGGTCAGGAGAAACTATGGAGTCTGAACAACTTAGTAACAGCCGCTTGAAAATAATTCTGATCAGGTGTCAAAGATTCAGAAGATAATGCAGTGAGGGGTCTTCAGAGCTCACAGGCTTCATTCTGAAATGCAAAGCCTTATGGGAGAGAGGGCAGGCTGTTTTACCCACATACATGTATCTCACTTTTCACATTAAATGTGTTAAATATAGGTTTAACTTAAAATATAGGGAAAGTTATTTTTTGAAGTCCTACTGAAAGGAATCCGATTGGAAAGTACAGAACTCCTAAATTTTATGCACTGTGAGTTAACATTTTCATTATATTTTAATGAGGTGTTTTCAAAAGAATCATGCCTGCCCTTCCTAGAGAGGAGCAACGATTATTGTTTTGCTATCTAGTATCACCAATAAGAAATCAGTATACAAAGGTAAAAGAGTGGCACTTGTCTGCACGGTTAAGGGCCCCTAAAGTCCGTCTCTTTGGCCTCGCAAGTGGGAGGACTGTCTCACTCAGATATAAATAAAACGCCTTACTAATGACATCCTGAGAACACCAAGGCTCAGCGCTGCTCGCGGCAACTGTAACCGATCCTGGGCTCAAACCTGGCTCTGGTGTCAGCGGCTTTTACCTACGGATAGACGGGTAAGGTGGCCGGCTAGCTCTTCCAAAAATGGTAATTTCCCAGGGTCTCAAGGTTTAAAAATATTTCCTTTCTATCTCAACACAGAGCCTACTGTCTTTAAGTAATACCTCTAGGGGCTGACATTTGAAACTGACAAGCAGCACATGTGCATCGGCGAGATAAGGCCTGGCACATGTTACCGCCTCTTGGGATTCTAAAATGCTGGCGGCGCCGGCTGGTGGCTGTACCCCATCCTGGTGGGCACTGCTTCGGGGAAACTCTAGCCCCTCCTTCTGACTGTGATGAGGACATGTCTGGTCGGAATATGGTTATTTCTGAAAATATTCAGAATAAGTGAATTCATCTATGAAGAAAAAAAGTGGAAAGAAAAAAAGAGGTAAAATATTAAGCTAAGAGATCTTAAAGAAAGTATTTGGTAGAAAACAGTTAATGTGGCCAAGAAAAAATTTAAAAATCACTAGGGAAGATTTTTTTTTAATAAAAATGAAAATAAGTGAGAGGGAAACAGGAGACTGAAAGAAAAACCTCTTGTGAGAATCATTCAGATAAATGTATTAGAAAATGGTGAAGCAAACACTGCTGGTAGAAGGAATGTGAAAATGAAAACCAATTAAATGCCAAAATTACACATAGACACCACCAGCCCCCCAAAAAAACACAAGAACCAAAAGGAAAAAGGAAAAGGTCCATTAAAATTTTTTATTAATGTTTTTAATTTATTTCTGAGAGCGAGCGAGCGAGCGAGCGAGACAGCATGAGCAGGGGAGGGTCAGAGAGAGAGGGAGTCACAGAATCCGAAGCAGCTCCAGGCTCTGAGCTGTCAGCACAGAGCCTGACACGGGGCTCAAACCCACGAACTGTGAGATCATGACCAGAGCTGAAGTCGGACACCTAACCGACTGAGCCCCCCACGCACCCTGGAAAAGGTCGATTAAATGTAGGAAGAAAGAAGATACTTGCCGGAAGTTTCCAATCCCTATGGGGACAAGGTGGCACCTAGGGAATACAAGGTAGGGACGAGGAGCCGGAGGGGAGAGTAGAGAGGAGGGGGGCATGCTTAGCAGGAGGAGCCAGCAAAGCCAAAACCTTTGCAGGGAAAACAAAATTCAAACTACTGAGAGTAGAATCAGGAAAAGTCCCAAATCCAAAAAGACACAGGGGCAAGTGTCTTTAAAAAAGTTTAAGTTCCATGGGTGACAGTTTCATGAAGGGTTATTGAAATGAAATGGAACGTCACAGAACTAATCTTTGGAGTCTGGTGTCTACAATGACACCACTCTCATCACTGAAATATTTACTGGTACTGTTACCACAGACAGCAGCCACAGAGAAGAGACCGGGGAACAGCCCAGCAGGAGACTTATATTCTTAGGTGCAGAGTATGTTTCTTGCATTATATGCATTACATTTGGAAAAATAATATTACTGAGATTTTGAGTCATTAAAAAAAATTCAAAATGGAACCAGTGAGCAGTTAAAATCCTAGCTTCAATTTTAAAAATCAATATGGCTTCTATAAGAAAATTAAAAGACACTTCAGAGATTTTTAAAAACCTGAGTCTTGACGTCATTCTTCACTTCTAGGATTGGCACCAGAGGGGCACCTGGGTGGCTGACCAGAGGGGCAGTTGGTTAAGTGTCTGACTCTTGCTTTTGGTTCAGGTCATGATCTCATGGGTTTGTGAGAGACTGAGTTGACAGCCGGGAGCCTGCCTGGGATTCTCTCTCTCTCCCTCTCCCTCTCTCCCTCTCTCCCTCTTCCCCTCTCCTTCTCCTCCCCTCAGTGCTCATGCTCTCTCTTTCTCAACATAAGTAAACTTTATAAAAAATATATAAATAATGGGCACTAGATAATCTATCTTGAAGGGCATGAGAGTTTGAGAGGAGCACAAAGTTTCTGGGTCAATGATAAGATACAGCAGACACAATAAATAGCACAGGAGATGTGTACTTAAGCAATACAAAATGGGAACTTAATTAATTGAAATAGGAGATTTGTCTGAATACAACTGTGAAGTAATAAAAAATCCTTTCCTTCCTGGAGTTTCCCCCACCTTCCAGTGGGAGAAAAATACAAAAATTAATGTGTCTAATAGGTAAACGGTGCAGTGTTGAGAAGTGCATACTTAGCACAGAAATGAGTAGAACAAAGTAAGGCACGGCAGGCGGGAGGGAGTCAGAGGGCTGCCGGGGCGCAGGGCAGGTGAGATGAGACGTGCGGGCTCCGTACGATGATATGACTAAATACCAGTTTGGATTTCTGCAAGAAAATCATTATCATACACGGATGGCTTTTTGTTATTATTGTCGTCCAAATAAGCTAAATTTGCTGTAAGAATCTTGCCTTGAGATATTCTAACAACTATATTCTGTTTCTCATGTTACTCATCATTTCTCTTTTGCCAGTCATATTGCAGTGCTCATTTGAAGCACAACAGTTTCTTTCGATTGACCTTGTAGCAGCAGCACTTGTGAAGGTCATGTTCACTATGGGTCTTCAGAGGTTGTCCCTGAAAGCATTCTCCTTTTCCCTGCTGCCTTATTTTACTTGGGTATTTTTTGTCTCCCCATTAGAACAAAAACTCTGTGAGGGCAGGGAGTTTTGTCTTCTTTTTCCTCTGTTGCCATATCCCCTCATCCAGCATTGCCTGACACAAAAAATACTCAGTGGTTTGGCTGAATAAATAAAAGCAGTAATGAAGAGTTATTTTTAGAAAGGAACCATAGTTTGGAAAATCATGAGGACACTTCCACAGGAATTAAAGCCTCAGAATTTAGAGATTTGGCATTTGTGGATCCAACTACTTAAGAATACCAAAGGCGTGTGACGTGCAATAATGTGTGATGTTGCAGAGGCTAGTCAATGGGAGCCATTACTTAGGAGTGGGCGCATCCCACCAGGCGGCTCAGGCTCCAACATAACATGTGGCTTTGTCATTTCCTACTGGAGAATGACACATCTGCATGGAGCATAACTGGAGATTCGAGATCTCAGGATGCAGCCTTTGATATAATAAAATGTGGCTGTCTGATCTAGCAGTCCAGAAGCATCCAGGTGCAGTGGGCGAAGACAGAAAGGGGCAGGGGGACCTGTGCAGACTTGGTGTAAGCAGAGTGAGTGACCCTGGACAAATCTCTGCATATTTCCATGTTTCCTTACAGATAACGTGTGACAGCCAAGGACAGCAATATCGACAGACAATGTTACCTACCTCTCACCAATTTATTGTTAGGACCAAGTGAAGTGCTGTAGATTTAACTGCTTTACAAATTAAAAAAAAAAAAAAACTTTGGAAAAATATATTAACTTCTCAAAATAAAAACTATGATTAATATTTAGAAAAACTCCAGGTTTAGGTAATACCTGGAATTCATATTCATACTCATAGTGAAAAATGTGATTCTGGATGAATCGTTATTTTTTTTTGTCTTTATTTTATTTTTCAGAGACAGAGAGCGAGTGGGGGAGGGGCAGAGAGAGAGGTAGACAGAATCTGAAGCAGGCTCCAGGCTCTGAGCTGTCAGCACAGAACCCAACGAGGGGCTCGAACTCACAGACTGTGAGATCATGACCTGAGCCAAAGTCAGACACTCAACCAACTGAGCCACCCAGGTACACGAATTGTTATTTTTGGTGTCTGGTAAGCACCAATCATGACTATAAAATTGTACATTACTCAAAAACTGTGAAAAAAAAGCCACATTATATATCTTCTTGGATGCCAACATTCTTTAAAAGAAAAAAAGATGCTTCAAAATCAGATGTATATATAACAGAAGGACAGACCTATGAATCAAGGGGACAGAGCTGGGAGCCCAGAAGTGAACCCATACATCTACTGTCAACTGATTCCCAACAAGGGTGCAAACACCCTACAATGGGGAAAAACAGTCTTTTCAACAAATGATGCTGGGGGCAACTGTTCAACCATAGCAAAAGAACGAAACTGGACCCTTACATATGCAAAAGCATTGCCCACCATATACAAAATTAACTAAAAACAGATAAAGGCCTAAAAGTAAAAGCTAAAACTCTTAATCCTTTAGAAGAAGACATAGGGGTAAAGTTTTCATGACCCTGGATTTGGCAAATGGTTCTTAAATGTGACATGAGGAGCACAGCAACAAAAGAAAAAATACATAAATTGGACTTTGTTAAAATTATAAGCTTTTGTCCTTCAAAGGACACCATCAGAAGAGTCAGAAGAACCACAGAGTGGGAGAAAACACTTGTAAATCATGCATCTCAAAAGAGACTTGGATCTAGAATATATAAAGAACTCTTGCAAATCCGTAATAAAAAGACAAATGATCCAATTAAAAATTACACAAAAGAACTGAATAGATAATTTCTCAAAGGAAGAAATAAAATGGCCAATAAGCACATGAAAAATGCTTGTCATCATTAGTCAACAGGGAAATGCAAATAAAAACCACTGGGAGAGCTAACATCAAAAAGTCAGTTAAAAGCAGTATTGGTGAGGATGTAGAGAAACTGAAACCCTCATATAGTGTTAGCGGTGATGTAAAACGGTACAGCTGCTTTGAGAAAGCAGTCCGACATCTGTTCAAATGATTAAACACGGAGTTTTATGACCAGGCAATAGTATTCGTAGCCATATACAGAAATCCCCACACTTATACACAATGTTTATAGCAGCATCATT
Organism: Crocuta crocuta; assembly: GCF_008692635.1. Classification (NCBI taxonomy): domain Eukaryota; kingdom Metazoa; phylum Chordata; class Mammalia; order Carnivora; family Hyaenidae; genus Crocuta; species Crocuta crocuta. The sequence goes on along the minus strand of NW_027529596.1, from coordinate 587,361 downwards.
CAGAATAGCCAAGAGATGGAAACGACCCAAATATTCATCAACTGACAAATGGATCAACAAAATGTAGTATATTCATACAATAGAATATTAACTGGGCCATAAAAAGGAAGTGCTGAAAACATAGTACAACTGGATAAACCTTGAAAACTTCAGTCAGTTAAGCACATGACTCTTGATCTCAGCTCAGGTTATGATCTCATGGTTCATGAGATCTTCCCCCAGATCAGGTTCTGTGCTGACAGGAAGCAGCCTGCTTGGGATTCATTCTCTCTCTCTCTCTCTCTCTCTCTCCTTCTCTCTCCCTCTCTTCCTGTCCCTCCCTTGCTCATGCTTGCTCACTCTCTGTCTCTCTCTCAAAATAAATAAATACAAATTTTTTAAATGGTTAAAGCTAAATACCTAAAGCTAGATGTACATTATTTCTATTCTTCATTTTTCAAAAGTAATGCCACAACACCCTTTAAGCCTAGTCAATATGGTAAGAATGCAGAATATCAGTTTTATCATAATGATCTCTATTACAAAATGACAACAATCATGCTAGCTAATATCAAGTGTTTACTACACGCCAGGGCATTCACATGAATAATCTCATGAGGTAGATATCATGATTATCCCAATTTCACAAATGAAAAAATTAAGGTTTTGAAAGGTTACATACCTGTACCAAGAATGAACCTACTAATGGCGTAGGCAGGATCTTAACCACCTCAATATACTTCGTGGGACACACTGTATACACAAACCAAGATGATGTACATTTTCCAGAGTTGAAACTTTTAAAACTATAAATTATACCTCCAAGTCGTACAAAGATAAAAGGAAAGGGTATGATTCACCAACAGTTTGGCAATCAGAATTTTATAGTTGGAAGGAATAGCATAAATTATTTAATTTTATGGCGACTTCACAGAAGCGATAAAGCTGAGGATGTGTGGGCCTTTGCCGAACTCTTCCAAAGTAAATCTCAAGCATGACTTTCCCAGAGTCATTTGTTCATTCAGAGTCACTTAGTTATTTCTCACTTCAGTCAACAAATAGGTACTAACTGTCAACTACATCCAAGCACTGAGCCAGGCTACAGACTCAAGAAAGTCAAAGAGGAACAGGACAGTCCCAGTCCTCAGGTAGATGGGGGCTCGAAGTCTGATGAGGAGGGGGTGGTAAGTAATACGTGTAAACACATAACGACAATATAACGTGCTGAGCAACACTAAATAAACATGGCAGGGAGTTACAAGTCTGTTGGAAAGGTCAAGGAAGTTTCACCAAGAAAATCATTCAACGATAAATTCTTCTTCTCCAGGAAGAGAGTAAGGGAATTTACATTGTAGTGGTAGAAACTGCAAGTCATTTAGAGCTGCCTGGAGCACACCCAGCGAGAGTAGAGGATTGAATTAAACAAGTCTTTTTATTCTGAAGTTCTGCCATCTGGGGCCTTCCTGACCCTGGGAGACCAACCAATCCAGAGCCACTACAGACCGTCACCTCCTCTATCAGGCATTTATACTCCAAGCCTTTTATATCCACTTGCCCCAAACACCAGACAACTTAAAACAGCCCCCTACACCCTAGAGTCTACTGACATCATTGAAAGTAGGCAATCGCAAGCCGCCCTACCCTGTCTCACTCTTGCCCATGCTCCTCCTCAGCAGCCCTACCCCCATGCCTTCTGCCTCCTGACCAAAGCTGGCACCTCTCCGTGTGGCCCTCCACGGCACGCCCCTTCTTGAGAACTGTAACTACCTTTTCAATAGCAATTGTCTCTTGATCCGTGGGCTTCACCATATCTGAATAATAATGAAAACCTACATCTCTAACAGTGAAAATAGAGAAAAGAAGTGCCTTTTCATAGTGAAAAAGGGTCAAAATCAAATAGGGCCTTGTCTGTCTTGCTGAGGAGTTTTAATGACTCAGTAAAGACTGAAAGCAAAAGAATGGTTTTAAGTAGGGACGCAACATGATCAGATTGACATTTAAAAAAAATTACTTGGGGAAGACGGCAGAGTAGGGAGGACCTAAACTCCCCTCATCCCACAGATACAACTAGGTAACATTATCAGTCTAAATAAGCCAGAAAAGCATCCAAAGACTGGCAGAACGGACTCCCCAACAAAAGGTAGGAAAGGGGTCACATCAAAGAAGGCAGAAAGGGTGAGACAGTCTGGGAGCAAAAGGGACTGGGGTTGTGCAGCGGTGAGGGAGCTGGTGGTGTGGAGAAGGGTGGAGAACAGCCCTTCACACTGGGGAGGCCATCCACAGTGAGGACAAACCTCCATAACATTTCCCTGTGAAAGTGAGAGGGCTTGAATTTCAAGAATTCCTACAAAAAGCAAGATAAAGCCTGGAATTTTAAAAATCAGTGGGCTGGCTCTGAGAAAGTCCAGAGAGCTTTAGGAAGCAGAGTGCCTGCCCTTAAAGACACCGCATGACAAACAGCCTGCAGATGCCGAATAGAACCAGCAGTTTCAAAAGTGCCAGGGGAGAGAGGAGGGAGGGTAATTTGCTCACCTCAAGGTGAGGCCCAGAGAGGTAGGGATCACGGGAGACCCTCCAGGAACAAAGGAGACTATGGCAGGTGCCATTTCCCTCCCTCCCCTGCTCCCCAGCATGAACAACGGCCCCCTGTGAGAACCAGGCACCAACAGTGCTTACCCNATCCACAGACCCTCCCTTCCCAGTCACACTGCGTTCCAGCATCAGGAGCACCTCCCCTAGAGCATCAGCACAACCCTGCCAGGACCACATCTCTGGGTCTGTGCATTTTGTGGGATCTCAGTTCCAGCGACTGTGGGTCAGGTCTTGTTTCACAGGCAGAACTTGTTGATATGCACCTTACCCCTGCTGGGGGGCAGGCACTGCTCCAAACAGTCACTGGGACCCTCTGCAGACAGGACTGAAGGAAAAGAGGCCAAGACTCAAGAGCACAGCACTTGAAACACGTATAGAAGACACCCCCTGAAGCACTGGGTCTGGGGGACAGGGGTTCTACACTGCGCGGCACTAGAAGACTTCTTCGAAAGGCTATTATCATTCAGAGCAAGAGAGGCAGCTGACTTTCCTAACACAGAGAAACAGACAAAGAGAGTCAGATAAAATGAGACAGAGAAATATGTTCCAAATGAAAGAAGTGGACCAAACCATAGCAAGAAACCTAAATGAAACAGATACAGATAACATGCCTGATAGAGAATTTAAAGTAATGATCATAAAGATACTTAACTGGAGTTGAGAAAAGAGTAGAGGACATCAGTGAGACACTTAACAAACAGATAAAAAAGAACCAATCAGAGATCAGGAACATAATAAATGAAATTAAAAATACACTTGACGAAGGGATTCCTGGGTGGCTCACGGGTACCTGGGTGGCTCAGTCAGTTAAATATCTTTTATATCGACTCTTGATATCGGCTCAGGCATGATCTTTCAGTTGTGAGATCGAGTCCCACATCAGCTCTGCACTGAGTGTGGAACCTGTTTGGGTTTCTTTCTCTCCCTCTCTCTGTGTGCCTCCCCCTGTCTCTCTCAAAATAAATAAATAAACATTAAAAAAATATATATACTTAATGGAATACACAGCAGGCTAGATGAATCAGAGGAATGAATTAACAATTGGAAGACAGAGTAATGGAAAGTAACCAAGCTGAGGCAAAGGAGAGGAAAGAAAATTATGCAAATTGAAAATAGTCTTTGGGAACTCAGGGACTTAATCAAATGTAATATCATTCCAATTATAGGGATCTCAGAAGAAGAGAGAGAAAATGCAGAAAATTTGAAGAAATAGATAAAACTTCCCTTGTCTGGGCAAGGAAACAGATATCTACTTCTAGGAGCCGCAGAGATTCCTCCCAAAATTAAACCCAAGGAGGCCTACACCAAGACACAATAAAATGTCAAAAGTAGTGATAAACACCAAAAAAATTGTAAAGCAGCAAAAGAAGACAGTTACATACAAGGGAAACCCCATAAAACTATCAATGAATTTTTCATCAGAAACTCCGCAGGCCAGAAGAGAGTGGCATGATAGATTCAGTGCTGAAAGGGAAAATCTGCAGCCAAGAATATTCTATCCAGCAAGCCTATCATTCAGAAAAGGGGAGAGATAAGGAGTTTCTCAGACAGACAAAAACTAACGGAGTTCATGGCACCTAAACCAGTCCTGTAAGAAATATTAAAGGGGACTCTGAGAGGAAGAAAAGACCATAAAGTGAGAGTATGAAAAGTAAAAAGCACAAAAGCAGTAAAAATGAAATAAAAAATAAAAATGAAAATTTTTATTTCTGTAAAAATTAGTCAAAGGATACATAAAATGAAAGGATGTAAAATAAGGCACTATTACCCAAAACAATGGTGGGCAGAGGAGTAAATAATGAGTTCAAACTTAAGGAACCATCAACTTAATATAGACTCTTACATGCAGAAGACATTATATACAAACCAAATGGTAACCATAAATCAAACTCAGTAATAGATGTGCAAAGAATAAAAAGAAGGAAATCCAAGTATATTACTAAAGAAAGCTAACCAACCATGAAAGAAAGCAAGAGTAGAAAGGGCCAGAGAAAATCTTCAGAAACAACCACAAAAAAGCAATAAAGTGGCAATGAGAATATATCTATTAATAATAACTTTGAATGTAAATGGACTAAATGCTCCAATCAAAAGACACAGGGTGACGAGATCCATACGTTGCCTACAAAAGGTTCCTTTCAAATGGAAAGACACCTGCAGACTGACAGTGAGGGAATGAAGAAATATTTACCATGTCAAAAGAAAGCAGGGGGATTAAACTCATCCCAGACAAAACAGACTTCCAAACAAAGGCTCTAACAGGAGAGAAAGGACACTAAGGAACAATAAAAGGGACAATCCAACTCTAGGGTGTAACATGTCTAAGTAATTATGCACCCAATATGGCAGCTCCCAAACACATACAACAATAAATGACAAACATAAATAATCAACAAGAATACAATAACAGTAGGGGATTTTAACACCTCGCTAACATCAAAGGACAGATCCTCCAAACAGAAAATCAATATAGAAACAATGGCTTTGAATGACACAGATATATTCACAGCTACGTTCAGAACATTCCATCCTAAAACTGCAGAATACACATTCTTTCCAAGTGCCTATGGAACATTCTCCACAACACATCTCATGTAAGCCACAAAAGAAGTCTTGACAAATTCAAAACTTGAAGTCATATCACACAGGTTTTCTGACCACAACACTATAAAACTAGAAATCAACCACAAAAAAAAAACCCCTGCAAAGATCACAAATATGTGAAGGTTAAATAACACGCTATTAAACAATAAATTGGTAAACCAAGAAATCAAAAAAGAAATAATTACATGGAAAGAAATACAAATGAAAACACAATGGTCCAAACTTTGGGGGATGCAGTAGTTTGAAGAGGGAAGCTTATGGCAATACAGGCCCACCTCAAGAAGCAAGAATAATTTCAAATAAACACCCTAAACGTACACCTAAGGGAGATACAAAAAGAACAAACAAAACCCCAAACCAGCAGAAGGAAGAGAATAATAAAGATTAGAGCAGAATAAATGATATTGAAACTAAAAACAAAAAACCAGAAACCAATAGAACAGATCAATGAAACCAGGAGCCAGTTCTTTGAAAAGATCAACAAAATTGATAAACCTCTATCTACATTCATCAAAAAGAGAGAGAGAAAGGACCCCAAATAAACAAAAGAACCACTGAAGGTGGAAATAACAACCAACACCACAGAAAGACAAATAATTGTGAGACAATATGAAAAAAACCTGTATGCAAATAAATTGGGACAACTTAGAAGAAATGGACAAATTCCTAGAAACATATAACATACCAAAACAAAAGCAAGTAGAAACAAAATTAGAACAGAACAGTCACCAGCAATAAAATTTAACCAGTAATTAAAAAAAAAAAAACTCTCAACAAACAAAACTTAGGACCAGATGGCTTCGCAGGCAAATTCTACAAAACATTTAAAGAGTTAACACTTATTCTTCTCAAACTAATCCAAAAAAATTGAATCAGAAGTAAAACTTCCAAATTCATTCTATGAGGTCAGCATCACCCGGACACCATAGCCAGATAAAGAGACAACAAAAAGAAGAGGGTTTATGGGCCAATAACTCTCATGAATATAGATGTAAAATTCCTCAACAAAATATTAGGAAACCGAAGCCAATATATTTTAAAAAAATCATATACCATGATCAAGTGGGATTTATTCCCAGGTGTTAAGAGTGGTTTCCAACATTTGCAAAACAATCAAGACACATCACATCAATAAAAGAATTAAAGGGGCGCCTGGGTGGCTCAGTCGGTTAAGCGTCCGACTTCAGCTCAGGTCATGATCTCATGGTTCGTGGGTTTGAGCCCCACGTCGGGCTCTGTGCTGACTGCCAGCTCAGAGCCTGGAGTCTGTCTTTGGATTCTGTGTCTCCCTCTCTCTCTGACCCTCCCCTGCTCATGCGGTCTCTCTCAGAAATAAATAAAACATTAAAATTTTTTTTAATTCTAAAAAAAATAAAAGAATTAAAAACCATATAGTCATTTCAATAGACTCAGAAAAAGCATTTGACTAAGTACAACATCCATTCATGATAAAAAAAAAAACTCTGCAAAGTAACTCTAGAGGGAACAAAACTCACATCATACTCAATGGTGAAAAACTGAAGAGCTTTCCCCCTAAGGTCAGGAATAAGACAAGGATGTCCACTCATCACTTTTATTCACCACATTACTGCAAGTCCTAGCCATACAATCAGACAACAAAAAAGAAAAGGCATCCAAACTGTTAGGGAAGAAGTCAAACTTTTACTATTTGCAGATGACCTGTTACTATATATAGAAAACCCCAAAGACTCCACCAAACTACTAGAACTGATAAATGAATTCAGTAAAGTTGCAAGATACAAAATCATTGCATAGAAATCTGTTGCACAATTATATATCCAAACGAATTACAGGGATAATTACAAATGTAAGATAACAAGATTAAACATTTAAAATATTTCATAGCTTTGTCACTTCTTCCTTTTTGATGTACTGTAAGCCTTAAACAAATGAAAATATCCCATATCTCTCTTGACCTTTGGGAAACTCTCGTTTAAAAAATGTGTAGCATCTTGGTGTACCTGGGAGGCTCAGTTGGTTAAGCATCTAACTCAATCTCAGCTCGGGCCATGATCTCATGCGATCATGAGATCAAGCCCCACATCAGGCTCCATGCTGATAAATAAACTTAAAAGAATTAAAAAAAACCTGTAACATGTAATATGATCCAGTTAACCAGACATATATTGCACTTTCCCTAATTGCTAAGGACTGTATACAAAGATGAATAATTCAAGGTTCCTCACTTTTCCCTGTTTAGCTTTTTTCCTTACTTCTTGTAGCATTTCATTCAATATGTATTTTTACCCCTAATTTCAAGACCCACATTTTGACTATAAGTGAATAGGTCAGACTGGATGGTTTCTAATATCTCTTCCATTTCCACAATTCTACGCCTCCTAAATCTATGCTTTAGTACTAATACAGATATGTGGAAGTATTGATGCAGACTCTTCTGAGAAATGCAGAAAGTTTGACATTATTTTATATCCAAATTAAAGAAACTAAGCGTCAGAGTCAGATAGGCCTAAGTACAAATATTTATACTTCAACAAGCTATGAAATCTCCTTGAATTTATCCATATAACAGGGATACAAATACTGCTTATTTTATAAGGTGTTAGGAGATTAAATGAGATAATGCACATAAGGCACTTAAACAGATATGTTCAGAATAAGCTCAAAGTGAGCATCATTCATTATTATTCTGGCAGTATAAATATAGGTAACTTGGCTGGTCTGAAAGAGCATTCCTAAATATTCTCCAGTTAGATAAAATACGTTTGTCCTCATTTTACAAGAAAAGTTTGGGAACTTAGTGATGATGACAAATGTACTTTCTGCCCATTCTAGTCATACTGGAGTCAAAAGCAGCACTTTGTGATTCTTTGGTGACAGAGGGATGTGGCATAGTAGGACCATCTTCTATCTGACACCCTCCTCACTCAGTACGGTACTGGACACAAAAGCTCTACCACAAGTTTGCCGAGTGGATGAACAAGTGATTGTTTGGATGAATGAATGAAAAAGATCCTACAAAATCATTTGTCCTTTATACACTCAGCGAGAAAAAGAAAAAAGTCTGACTCAAGACAACATTAGTAAATGGTCAACTAGGGACCAGAATCCAGATTTCCTTACATGTTGGTATTTTTCCATAATTCTATAAGCTTCTGTTTCTTACAGTGCCACAAGTTCATGGCATGTTGCATTATGATGACTTCACAATGACATTTTTTACTTATCCATAGCAAGAAGGCCAGGCATTAGGGTCTCCTATTTTATTTTCGGAAAATGCAGGACTAGGATTACAGACAGACTGATTTTCAGTATCCAGTAGATATCTGTTCCAGAGGAATGCTTTTCCCTCGGTGTTATAATGTTATCCCACCTTTTGAGTCAACGATGGCCTTAGGACTCTGAGCTGGATCTTCCAGCAGCACTCCGTGGCTCTTCTGCATTCCTTTGGACCTGTTATGATTATGGAATCCTATTAAGGAGATTCCCTTTGAGATCTTGCGATAAAAGCCCCTGAAGGTGTATCATTAAGAGTTATAACATAGGGCAAAAGTCAGGCTTCCTTTTATGTATCTTTCATCTTAATGATCTGACTTCGGGCCAAAGTGGAGAAAATCTCAGAAAAGCTGCCAGGGTTTGAAAGAACAACTTTGAGAGGGATAAAAATAAAAATTGAAAAATATGAATTGAAATAAAGACTCGTGAATTCTTTCAGCTGGGTGTAAAGGAGCATTTTGAAATCTAGTACGGCAATGTACCAATACTTAATGGCACAGGTGTCTTTGTTTTTTATTCACATTTTATTTTTCATCATAAGCATACTCTTTCATCCCCATCACCTATTTCAACCATCCTCCCTCCCACCTGCTGACTGATAACCATCAGTCTGTTCTGTATAATTAAGAATCTGTTTCTTGATTTGTCTCACTCTTTTTCCTCCTTTACTCCTTTGTTTTTTATTAATCTACATGTGAGTGAGATCATATGGTATTTGTTTTTCTCTGACTTATTTTCCTTAGCATTATACTCTAGTTCTATCTATGTCATTGCAAGTGGCAAGATTTCACTCTTTTTGTGGCTGAATAATATTCCATTGTATATATGTACCACTTCTTTATCCATTCATCAATTGAGGGATACTTGGGCTGCTTCCATAGTTTGGCTATTGTAAATAATCCTGCTATAAACATAGGGATATATATATATATATATATATATATCCCTTTGAATTAGTGGTTTTGTATTTTGGGGGTAATTACCCAGGAAAGCGATTCCTGGATTGTAGGGTACCTCTATTTTTAACTTTCCGGGGAAGCTTCATACTGTTTTCCACAGTGGCTGCACCAGTTTGCCTTCCCCACAAGAGTGCAAGAGGGTTCCTTTGACCCCACATCCTTGCCAACATTTGTTCCTTCTTGTGTTTTTTTTTAGTCATTGTGACAGGTGTGAAGTGATATCTTATTAGAGTTCTGATTTGCATTTCCCTGATGATGAGTGATGTTGAGCATCTTTTTGGCCTTTGATGATGAGCATGCATCTGCTGGTCATCTGGATGTTTGCTTTGAAAAAATGTCTGTTCATGTCTTCTGCCCATTTTTAATTGCTTTGTTTTTTGGTTGTCGAGTTGTATAAATTCCTTGTGGTTATATCATTTGCAAATATCCTCTCCCATTCTGTAGGTTGCTTTTTCATTTTGCTGATTGTTTCCTTCACTGTGCAGATTTTTATTTTTATGTAGTCCCAATAGTTTATTTTTGCTTTTATTTCACTTGCCTTAGGAGACATATCTAGAAAGATGTTGTTATGGCCAGTGTCTGAAATTACTGCCTGTGCCCACTTCGAGGATTTTTATGGTTTCAGGTCTCACATTTAGGTCTTTAATCCATTTGAGTTTATTTTTATGTATGGTGAAAGAAAATGGTTCAATTTATTGTTTTGCAGGTGGCTGCCCAGTTTTCCCAGCACCATTTGTTGAAGAGACTATTTTTCCCATTGGATATTCATTCCTCCTTTCCCAAAAATTAATTGGACATATAATTGTGGGTTTATTTCTGGGTTTTCTATTCTGTTCTATAGAAACAGTACTATACTGTTTGTATGTTACTGTGTGTGCCAGTACCATACTGTTTTGATTAATATCACTCTGTAATATAAGTTGCAATCTGGAGTTGAGATACCTCTGTTTTTGTTTTTCTTTTTCAAGATTGGTTTGGCTATTCAAGGTCTTTCTGTGGTTCCATACAAATTTTAGGATTATTTGTTCTAGTTCTGTGGAAAATGTTGTTATTTTGCTAGGGATTGCATTAAATCTGTAGATAGCTTTGGATAGTATAGACCTTTTAATATTTGTTCTTCCAATCCATGAGCCTGGAATGTCTGCATTTCTTTGCATCATCTTGAGTTTGTTTCATCACTGTTTTATAGTTTTCTGAGTGCAGGTCTTTTACCTCTTAAGTTTATTTCTATATATTTCATTGTTTTGAATGCAATTATAGATTGTTTTCTTAATTTTACTTTTTCCTGCTTCATTATTAGTACATTAATCTCTGTGAGGGCAAGGTTCATTGCTTGTTTTGTTCACTATTGTACCTCCAAATTAGAACAGTACTGGGTTCATAAAAGATCCCCCAAATATTTGTTGAATTAATGAATGCTTTAATGGATGAATGAATGGCTCTATCCACTAGCTCAAAGAAGTTGGGGCAAGTGTTGGGAATATAAACAGTAAGAATATAAGAATGGGCTTCAAGTCTTACAAGTTCTCTGAGACTTGAAACAGCGATTCCTGCCGGGAGAGGGAATAAACTGGAACACGCTGCCCTGGGCTTCTCCTCTGTCTTCTAGCTCCAGGGTCCAGCTCCAGCGTCCAGCTCCAGGGTCCAGCTCCAGGGTGCAGCTCCAGGGCCCAGCTCCAGGGCCCAGCTCCAGCGTCCAGCTCCAGGGCCCAGCTCCAGCGTCCAGCTCCAGGGTCCAGCTCCAGGGCCCAGCTCCAGCGTCCAGCTCCAGGGTCCAGCTCCAGGGTGCAGCTCCAGGGCCCAGCTCCAGGGCCCAGCTCCAGCGCCCAGCTCCAGGGTCCAGCTCCAGGGTCCAGCTCCAGCGTCCAGCTCCAGGGCCCAGCTCCAGGGCCCAGCTCCAGGGTGCAGCTCCAGGGCTATATATCGTCCTCTACAACAGGGGTTCTTATTTTTGTCTTGTGCTTAGGACCTCTTTGGCATGAAGTGCTAGACCCCTTCTGAGAGCAATGTTTCCAAATGTATCAAACACACAGGATTACAGAGCAAACTATGATGAAAAAAATTAGCAAAACTCTTTTTAAAGTTTGGATACAATAAGGGTGCCTGGGTGGCTCAGTGGGTTAAGTGTCCAACTTTGGCTCAGGTCATGATCTCATGATTCATGAGTTTGAGCCCTACATCCAGCTCTGTGCTCACAGCTTGGAGCCTACAGCCTGCATCAAATTCTGTGCCCTCTCACCCCTCCCCTACTCACACTCTGTCTCTCTCTCCCTCAAAAATAAAATAAACATTTTAAAAAATCTAAGTTGAAATACAATAATATAATGTGCATCTTTATTCAGGTCTACCAGCTGATATAATAACTGTTATACTTTTAAAGTGGTAATGACTGTAAAAGATATTTTAAGACACCTCACAACAACTGTAACATGATCAGAAAAATGTGGTTTCTACTGGTTGCAAAGTGAAGGCACAGCTACTATAGTGGCTTGTTGCTTATATTCAAAAGTTTCTTAATATTCAGCTAAAGATTAATGAAAAGAAGTACACATTTTTCTTTTCTTATTTAAGTTCACAAATCCCTGAATTTTGTCCCCCAAAACTTTAGGTGTCTGTTGACATTAGGATAAGCACCCTGCTCTAGAATCGGTTTCAGGCTATACTCAATGGAGAAGAGAAGATCAAAGCTAAGAACCCCTCCACGCCCTCAGCACCAGAAGAGGGAAAGTGAAAACAAGCAAACAAAAACAAAATTATTTTTCCAAATTCCTTTAAGGGTAGATAACCCTTTTCAGTCTTAGAAAAGAGCCCTAAAAATGCAATTATTTATTTGTGAGTGTCAGAATATCAGGATGATTAAATTTTGATTACGGGACAAATGGTTACTTTCTAACACTGCTGAGAAAATTCAAAAGCACAGAAGGACAGAAGCCTCAAAATCAGTGCAAAGATCCAGGCAGGGGTGAGAGTGCTGAGCTACTAGAAATAAAGAAGGTAAGTTTTGAAATTAAGATTTATGTAGGCCTGTTTATCTTTCTTCCCCCAAAAGTAAAAGCTGTGTTTCAAAGTTCTTTATGTTCTTTCTCTTCATGGTCCCTGAAGGCAGCTTAGCAAGAACTATGGTTTGGAATTTCTTCTTATCCTGATTGTCATCTCTAACTTTTGGCAACAAGGTTGGAAAATACTTGATACTAGATGGTCTCTTTGGAGATTCACAATGCATGTTAGCACTTGAAATGTTCTAGAGTCTTGCAGTGGAGAGATTTGCTTAACTTCATTTAACCCAGTATTTCCCAATCTTATTTGATCATAAACTTTTTTTTCCCATGATACAAATGTATATCCTAACAACTGTAAGATTTCATTACAATTGTTGATTACACAATGGGTTCCCTGCACTGGGACATAACTTCCTCTGGCTCAGGGAAATGAGTTGTTTCTCTTTTCACTGCCAGTGCCTAAGGATACTAGGCATCCAGAAGGTCTATAAATGTTTGGTTGATTGTTTGATGGTTGGTGGGTAGGCTGGCGGGTTGACTGCTTGAGTGAATGGATTGATCAGAAATGGAAAGAAAAGCTTCTGACCCAAGTTTATTGTATTACTTCAGCAACATGTAAGGAACCTTAAGAAGCCTGATGAAGTGAGGTAAACAGTGGGAGAGGATAACAAAGGAAAAACGGTTATCAGTGAACTTTTCAGAAATCTACAAATATAGTTTTGTTTAAACAAAAGTAACAGAAAAATCTTACTGAAGAAAGTCACATTTCTATTCTAATCATTTCTGTAGCTCTGAAACTAGAGAGACCATGTCATTAATGATTCAATCAGCATTTCATTTGCATTCTGTTTAAGACTAAATGTGACATCTTGGAAAGTTTCACACTGCTAGCAGTGAATTATGGTAATTAATAGGAAGGCTTAAAGGCCAAAACTGGGAACAATCTCAGTTTCCAAATGTGATCTTTAATGGCTTGGAACACATTTATGGGATGTAATAAAGGGTAGAAAGATATCCATAGAGTTATAAGTTAAGGAAAAAATATTACTAGTTAGATTTCAACTCTGTAAGGTTTTCAAGAATGTTTTTTCATTGTCCATCTGTTTTTGGATCCTAATCAACTAATTCCACCCACTTCTGATCCCCAAAGCAGAACTATCAAGAAAGCAACATCTGCTAGTTACAGCAGGGTGATACATAGCATTTTTGTTTTTACAAAACGTGAGTCAAAAAAATCTTCAAAATTAACAGTGAAGGGGCTGCAGAAGAGCCCACCATTGCCAGACTACTTTAAGACAAATAAAGCAGACACACTCAAAAACTTTTCCATCAAAGTCTGAAGGGTTCCACATTTACTAAAGGCTGACAGGTATCTCATAACATAGTAGCATAATTAAACTCGAGACTGAATGCTTTTTTTTTTTTTCTATTCCTATCTCCTACTTTTGAGAATAAAAGCTATTTATATGTACCTAAACTTTATATAGACAGCTCAGGAAGGACATTTAAACAGCGAATACAGTTAAACAGGCTTTAGTGTTTTAATCACGGTTTCTGTGTCACTTCCAAAATACCCCAGTCCCTTCTATCACAAATTTGTTTATCTATACTTAGCAGCTCATGCTCACATCCAATCACCAAGTTCTGCAAGCCCTCCTTCCAAGATGTATTTTAAAACCTTCCCCTGTCCCCTCTAATGATGGTTATAAAACCCAGGGTCTCTAGTCAGAATTACCTAACTTCTGCTGTCCACACAGCAGTCATAGTGACTATGTGCACTAGAGAATCACACCAGCCCCCCACTTAAGCTTTCCCATGGACTCTCCCATTTCTTCAGTGAATACAAACCGGTGCACATGGCCTTCATAATCTGGCCTGACCTATCTCTTCATCACCTTGTAGGCTAGCCTTCTCTTTGCACTTAAGATAGAGCCAAACTGGACTTCTCTGCCTTCCTAGAATGTGTTAGTCACCCCCAGATTTAGGGCCTCCACACATGGCTGTTCTATATCCTCCAGATTTTAGAATAAATGAGAATCTTTTAGGAATCCCTCCACGTTAGCTCAGCTAGAGCCTCCTGTTAGAAGTTCTCGCTCAAAGATCACACTCTGTTACAGCACTTAACATAGCTGTAATATGTACATACTCATAGACTCATCTGCTTAATGACCATATTCCTTATTAGACTATCAATTCCATGTAGATCAAGCTAATGTCTATCATCTCACTCCTGATACCCATAGTGTATGCAGTAAATTTAGTTGAATGAAATAAATTAAATCTGAATCCAATAAAAATGGAAGTAAAATGGCAAAAATCTCTTAAAAGTGTAATTTATTTCTAATGTAGCCTAAGTCTATACCATAGTGAATCTCTGGAAGTTTTATTCACAGAGAAGATTTTTCCATATTCTCCATGACACTAAATGTGTGTGTGTGTGTGTGTGTGTGTGTATAGCATATCAACAATATACACACACACAGCACCCATACTATATATATATATATATTTTTTTTACAAATAGTTTATTGTCAAGTTGGTTTCCATATAACACCCAGTGCTCATCGCCACAAGTGCCCCTTTCCGTGCCCATCCCCCTGCCCCCCCCACATCCATCAGTNTGTTGAGAGTGCTGCTATGAACATTGGGGTACATGTGTTCCTATGCCTCAGCATTTCTATATCCCTTACAGCACCCATACTATTATAACCTGTAGTGTCTTTTCTACCACACAATTGCCAACACTGAACTTTTATCTTTTTAAAGTTTTGCCAATCTCACTGGCTTAAGAGAATTATATCATTCTACTTTGATATGTGTTTCCTTGATTAGTAAGGCTAAGCATATGTGAAATAGGCATCTTTTCTGAAAATTGTTCCCCATTGTTTTTCCTTCCTGTTCTTCTTTGTCTTCCTCAAGTAGGAAATTATAACCAACTAATTTTTAAATATGTCAAATGTTAAACGAAGGAAGGACAGGAATGAGTACTGAAGAAAGTTCCCTGCTCTTTAATTGCTTGATGATCCAAAGAGATCTAGATGACTGCTTTGCTCCGGCCAAGAGACCCATTCTGGTCAGAGAGAGGTCTGAGTGAAAATTATTTCAGTTGTTTGTGTCATAAAAGTGGCTAAATCTCTTTGCAAGAAAAACATACACACACACAGGAAGCACTATTAGCCAGTCTCTAGTTAACAGCTTCTCCAGATTACCCAATGCAGCAAGTTCATTCCCTTTGTAATACATACTGATTGGCGTTACGAGCACGCGGCTGATCCTAGCAGTGAGCTCCTTTCTGGAATGCGCCAGCAGATCTCATGATGATCTGTACAAGCAATCATACAGATTTGCTGCGATTTTCAAAAAGTGAATTGGGAGATAAGAGAACCTTAGTCCTCATCAGGTTTTAAAACCTTTGAGAAAACCAAGCATGGAAGATCTGGGTGAGAAAATACTCTTCAAGATGAAACTCAGAAGGAGATGCCAGAAGCAAATAGTCTGAAGAGGGAGCTTACATGTGGGAATGGAATTAAATTGGGTGGCTGCCCTAGAAAAAAGTGGCAGCACGGTTCCCCACCATCCGCGGCTCCTTTTCCGCAGCCTTCTCTGAGGCCGGGGAAGAAGGGGCAGCCTGGCTGGAACCAACCCTGCAGACGGCGTGGTGGCTCCGCCAGGTCCCCCACAGCCTTCTACTGAGGGCAAAACACCCAAGCTCTTCTCTGATTGTTTGCCATCTCAGAAAATGGTAATAGGCCCAAGTTAAATTATCTTAAGAACATCAAATATCCCTTTCTTTTTTTTAATGTTTTTTTTTTTTTTTTCCTAGGAGAGAGAGAGAGAGACAGCGTGAGCAGGGGAGGGTCAGAGAGAGAGGGAGACACAGACTGAAACAGGCTCCAGGCTCTGAGGCAGCAGTCAGCACAGAGCCCGACGCGGGGCCCGAACCCACGAACCGTGAGATCATGACCTAAGCGAAAGTCGGACGCTTAACTGACTAAGCCACCCAGACGCCCCTCAAATATCCCTTTCACTAGGAAAGAAAACACTAGGCATTAGATATGGCTTGCTTCTTAGGTTTATTTCATTTGAAAAGAAAGTAAAAAGTATTTGTAACTTCCCGCAGGACCATGTCAACATAGAGAGGTGTTATTTACTTTGCGGTGACAGAAAAAATAAGAGGGCTCATGTCAAACTGGGAGACATAAAGAGATGACCCATTTTTATCAAGGGTGCCAGATACTTGGTTAGCACCTTAGTTTGGGCTTTGGAAAGTAGGACTGCAACTGGGACAGAAGTTAGTTCTAACGGTGGGCGAAGGGATTAGCCTGAGGAGAGAACAGTACTGACCAGTACCCTGAGATACTTAGATAAAGAATCTTAGTGCTTATTGCTCATAATCATAATAATAATATCACCAATCAATTACCGAAAGTAGATCAGGAAATGGGTAAACGAAGTGGGAGAGTCATGTTATAGTTTCAAGTAGGAGGATCAGGTAAGTTTCACCGAGAAGGTTACATGTGAAGAGAGACTTGAAGAAGGTGAGGGAGTCAGCTGTGTGGCTACCTGGAATGTTCTTCTATGCGGAAAGGACAGCCTTAGGGTAGAAGCCTCCTGATTCCAGGGTCATGTGCTTGGCCTAGAAATTTCTCTCATATCATGTCGATCATATCACAGGAGAAGAGCCAGCCATTTGCCACAGATATTAATTTTGTTTAAAAGTCAATATAAGATAGGGGAGCCTGGGTGGCTCAGTCAGCTAAGTGTCTGACTTCAGCTCAGGTCATGACCTCACAGTTTTGTGAGTTCAAGCCCCAGGTCAGGCTCTGTGCACTATGTACACAGTCTGCTTGGGATTCTCTCCTCTCTTGCTCTCTCTCTTTGCCCCTTCCCTGCTCACACACTCTCTCTCTCAAAACAAATAAGTACTAAAAAAATTTTTCAAAAAAATCAGTACAAAATAACTAAAAACAAAAACTCAAAATTCATTGTGGTTTGATACTCCTCAGGATTATTGGTGGAGAGAACAAATTGATTTTCCAAAATTTCAAATATCTGGCCATGGATCCTCTAGTAAACTATATTCATAAAAACGTATGATGAGATTCAATAACATAAAGTGTCTTGCCATCACCGAATCAGAGATATGTTTGTGGGCCCTTCCCTAAGGGAACCTCCTTATCTAACACTATAGGCTTTGGAATTAGAATTCAAACCTGTCACTTAACTGTGCGACATCACCTTCTCAGGACCCCAGTTTCCTCATCTGTAATTTGGAATAAACGATAATAATCTCACAAGATTGTGGGGAGGGTTAAATGATAGGATAGCACAGGGCTTGGCAAGTACAAACGCTTAAGAAATATTAGATTTTATCAGTCACCACCTACCTCCTTTAGAATGACACATCTGTTTAAATGGCTTGCTCACTTGAAGAATTTAAAAGACTTGACTAGTATATGGTATGAGGAAAAAGTACTTCTAACTGTAACTGAGGAAGCCTGCTAGCACTTGTAATATTCCTGTTTACAAGAAGGAATTTTATTCTGTGAGTCTTTTCATTTGCTTTGATGAGTCAGCAAAGAAAGAAATGGAAGATCAAAAGCAACTTATAGGAACTCCAAGGCTTGGGGCACCCGGGTGGCTCAGTCGGTTAAGTTTCCGACTTCAGCTCAGGTCATGACCTCATGGTCCATGGGTTCGGGCCCCACATCAGGCTCTATACTGAACACTTACTCAGAGCCTGGAGCCTCCTTCAGATTCTGTGTCTCCCCCTCTCTCTGCTCCTTCCCCGCTCACACTCTGTATCACTTGGTCTCTCAAAAGTAAATAAATGTAAAAAAAAAAAATAACAAAAAACTAAAGAAATCCAAGGCTTAATTACAGGAGATGGAAAGGAAAAGGATATTTAAAAAAACATGAAAAGGGGTTAGAAGCTGTAAGTATAAAAGATAAGTTATAAAATAATAAAAATAGCAAGCCAAAGTAAGCTGAAAACAATAGACAATTAAGCCAGCTAAAAATATATAATTTATAAAACCAGAAGATCTAGCATAAAATCCTACAGGGCTAAAAAAATAAAGTAGGTGAAAGCATAACTTCCTTGAGTTTGAAAACTTCCTTAGACTTAAAGGAACAAAGCAAGCTGTCTAGACCAGCACAATGTAATAGAACTTTCTGTGAGGCTAGAAATGTTCTGTGGTCTGTGCTATCCAATATGGCAGCCTTTAGCCCCATGTGGTTATTAGGCACTTGAAATGTGTGATGGAGAAATTAAAATGTATTAACTGTAGTGAATTTAACTAGCCACACATGGCTACTGTACTGGGCAACACACCTGCAGATACAAATAGCTCTCATAGCCCAATTCCAAGACCACCATCCTCAGGGTTAAGAGGAGGTCCTTTCCTCTGCTGCCCTTCATTAACTGTGCCCCCTTTCCCCCTGGTGGACTTCAAAGAATGCCAACTTTCAAGCAAAAGGCTAAATAGCACCACAAACATAAGGTTGAAATTATTTTCCTTCATTCAGTCTTTGACTCAGCTAGAAAAGGGAAAAGTTCTTCACATATATTCTACCTGATACAAGAGGGACACCAAATAAGCTTTTAACAGACAAACACCATGTTAAAATGACTCTATCTTATGTCTGCCACTTCCATTCTTCTCTCTGCCCCTTCAACACAAGCTCACGGAAACAGTCCTAACCCCTTAGGGGTCAAGAGCACTNAAGCCCCCCAGGCGCCCCAGCCCATCACACTTTCTAACTGTCTGGTTTATTTGTTACTCTCCTATCCTCCCCTGCCAAACTGCTTGAGAGCAGACACTGAATTATTCATGAGTGTATCCGCAATGCATATTTCAATGCATCTGAAAAAATAACTAGTATTTGTTACATGAAAGAATTGAATATACCAGGCTTATCAAAATCTTTTATTCCTTCCTTAACATATTTACAGCCTGGCTTCTGTACTCACTATGCCACTGAAATTACTCTTATCATTTTCATCAGGGCTTCTAAATCTGCTAAATTGGATACTTTTTAAACACTACTCTCTCTATTCCAAAGTCAATATGTCCCAAAATGAAATTCAACATTTTCCTCTCAAATTGGTTTCTTCTCCTGTACTCTCTAGTTCAATGAATGGCACTTACTTACGATTATCCAAGTTGCCTAAGACAAAAAAAAAAAAAATAGCTGAAAGTCACCATTGATGCTTCCTACACCACAACTCAGTTGATCACCAAGCACTGTGGATGAGTTTTATACCTTTCCTTAACATACTTTTAACCAGTCCTGTCCTCTACCTAATACTGCCACCATCTTAACTTAGCCCTTCAGCACTGCTTATCCACAGTTTTCTAGGTCCTTTTCTTTGATTCTCATCAAGCTGCCCCATATGGTAGTGGGTCATCCCCACTACTGTAATACTAGTTGTTCCTAAAATGCTAATGTAATCGCCTGTCTCACTGAAAACTCACTGACTCCTCCTCCTCGTCCCCACAGCCATTAGAATTAGATTCCAATTCTTTAAGACAATATAGAAGGCCTCTTCTAATCTGGCCCAAGCCTAGCCCTCAGTGCATGCCCCACTGGGACATGCAGTTGGGATGCTCGGAAGATATACTGGTGGTTTTCTGGCCAAAGGATCTAGGAATCTGACATCTATCTAAGACTGGCTAATTCTCTCTAAATTACCTGAGGAATACACACAAAGGAATCAAAACTAAGCAATATAATACTTTATTGTTTTGACCACAAATCCCAGTGCAGCACTCCAAGAACCTCAGCTAGTTTATGGGGGAAGGCGGCCTAGGGCTGCCCTGTCTACACTAGCCTACCCAGTATGTGGCTAGTTCAAACCGAGATGTGCTCTAAGTATAAAATGAACGCCCAATTTCAAAGACTTAGTAAAAATGAGCAAGAATATAAGATCTGCCATTATTAATTTTTATGCTAACATCCTTAAGATATTTTGAATACAATGGACTAAATAAAATATATATTTAAGATTAATGTAATCTGTTCTCTTTACTTAAAGTAAGTACTAGAAAATTTTATTTTATTTTATTTGAAAATTTAAAGTGACATACATCTATCGAACAGCGCTTGCCTAAAGTCATCCAAACTGTAAGGTCTGTTGTTGTCTATTCTAGGTCCCCCTCTTCCATCTCATCCTCTAAGTCTTGGAACTTAGTGTATCAGTGGGATGCAGTCACGTATCATAAGAAGTCAAAGAAAGTAAAACATATTTACCAGATGGCCGTCTCCCCTTTGGTGTGTTTAGGAACAGAAGACTGTCCCGTACACTTGAACCAATTCAAGTTGCATCTTGTGCTGGTTCACTGACCACCTCTCACCAGCCCAGATGCCCTGCCCACCATGCTTTTCAGGAGGACATGCCTGCCTCCAGGCACTGTCAATGTTCTACACACCTGACACTTTCATTTTCTGCCTGCACCACCCCCCCCAAAAGCTTTAAGGCATACTGAATTTTACCAAAGCTTTGAGAAGATAAAGAGGACTGATACTCCAGAAACATAAATACCTGAGACTTAAGTTTTACAAATTCTGTCCTGAAAATCCCTTCACCCACCCAGCCTCTAAACTTGGTTTCTTTGCCCAATTCCAGGGTCTGCTGGTGGCTTGAGTTCTCTCTTCATTTTATTTCCTACTCCCAAATTACGAGGCATGTCTTTTGTTGAACAGTTTAGCTATATTTTTAGTTTCTTATATCACAGCCCAACTTATTCCCCCATAGCCTCACCTATTTACCTCAGCAGATAACCATACAACTTATCTTCTGCCTGAAAAGAAATACTGGCATTGGCTGTTTATAAAATTTTAATTTTTGGTGGTGGTTTGTTATTTGAATTTCTATTATACTGAATGCCAGGGCAGCCTGCCTCCAGGCTTCTCAGCAGTAGGCAGATAATCCCATGGAAGGAGAAAAGCCTTCTGCAGAGTACCGCTTTGGGCCTTTCCCCAGTCGAGATGAGGGACTCCAGTCCTTATCACAAGTATCAGCGTAAAGGTGATGGGGAAATTCTTCACCTGGTCTAATCTGTGAATATGCCTGTGAGCCCTGGTCGGGCATAAAGGCCTCTCTGACTGTTGTCAGGCACTAGACTGGCAGAGAAGGAGTACGGTCACCTTCCACTGGTCTTACAAGTACATGGACATGAAACCGGAACAGAGGCAACAGAATTCTGTTCTACTCCATTTTCATCCCTTAGAGCCAAGGATTCTGCCTTACTCCTTCCCTGGAATTTCATCAGTTTTAACCTTCATCCACTAAAAAGAGAAGCAAAGGGTAAGCAACCTGGCAAACGACACCTGGCTCCTAGTCAGCATGCCCACCGTCACCCGCCTGGTCTAAGGCACCATCGTCGTGGGTCTGGATTGCAACCTCCACCCTTGTTTCCCCATTCTTAGCACAACAGGCAGAATGAGCCTTTTAAGAGTCTAACCATGTCACCACTCTGCTCAAACTCTTTAAAACTTAACATCTCACAAGAGCAGAAGCGAAAATCATTATAAGGGTCTACCAGACCTGCCCCAGCCCGTAGCTCTCTAACCTCAGCCCCAGCTTGCTCATTCCTCTGGGTTCCTGGATTACTTCAAGCAAACTCCTCCCCCAGGGCCTTTGCATCAGCTGCTCACTCTTCCTATGAAGCTATTCGCCTGGAAATTTACATGGCTGACTTTTTATTCCTTCAAGTCTTTCCTTAAATATTGCCTTCTCAGCGAGACCACCTTTGATGATGACTCCAGTTTAAAACAGAATCCTATCTTTATGTCCTTAACTCCAGAACTCTTTCCTCCCTTCGTGTTTCTCCAGAGGAAACACTATGCATTCTATTTCTTGTATTTACTGCCTGTTTCCAAGTAGAGTGTAAGCTCAATGCTCTGTGAGGAGATTGTAATACACCTCCCTCCCCTCACAAAAACACACACACTTTGCTCACTGGTATATTCCCAGTACCTAGAATGGTGCCTGGCACATAGTAGGCACTCAAATATTTGTGGCTCAAATATTTGTGGATGAATGATTGCAGGTAACTAAGAAGTCCCTTCTTCTATCAGTTTCTCTTTCCTCAGTCACCCTCCTGGGGCCTAAAAGTCCAAAATTGGAATTGCTTTTAAGACAAAAATAATGCATTCTGTTAAAGGAAAAAAGGAAATGAAAAACCCTAAGAAGTGATAATATATTAATTCTGCATAGTAATTTGCATCTCAGTGTGACCGAACTTACCAGATCTAATTAGAGACTGTTCTGTAAGGAAGTAGAGGAAGCCTCAGTCTGAGATCCTGGCACTGCCAAGAGGTGGAGAAGGACACGGGGGATATAATCTACTTCTTTCACACTTTTCAGGGAGGTTAGCCTTGACTTCCATGACAATAATAACTTAATTACTTATTTTTAAGCTTTAAGGACCCTACATTAATTTCTAAGTTTTGTTTGAAATGATCATAAACTTGGAGAACAATGCAGAGTATAACTGTTTTTGGCTATCAACCACTTGAAAAGAAGTTGCTTATATGTTTGCTCAATATTTTAGTATTTACTACAAATAAGTATTGTCTCTTACATAACCACAGTACAATCGTCACACTTAACACTGTGAAGCATCACCCCAATTATCCCAGTAATACCCAAACATACTCATCCACTCACTTGTTCCCCATCAAGTATTGGTAAATGCTTCTCGCCGTTACTGGCACTCTGCTAGGTGCTTAGAATACCAAGATGAGTAAAAGAGGATCTTAAAGGTACTTTTAAGACATAAAAATAAGTAAGTACAGATCATTTAACAGGTGATATGAAGCTAGTAGACAGAGGATAGAGTGAGAGCACTAAAGAGGAAGTAGTCAATTCTGTCTGAGGGTAGAGTGGCCAAGAAATAATTCTCAGATACCTGGACAAACTCTCAGGAGTTGGGGAGGGATCTATACCCATTAGAGAAGGTCACATAAACAGAAGTGCAGGGAGGGAATGAAGAAAGACACTGGTTGATTTGAAGAAGAATAAACATTTGATTAGTGGAGAGTAGAGTGCAAATGTGGAAGACAGATCAAAAAGTGCAGCAAGAAATGAGGCTAGAAGCAGTGAGGCTCTGCCTGCCTTTCTGTGAGAGGTCAACGTTAACTGTAACCAACAGGGAATCACCTCAAGGCTTTAAGCTGAGGAGCAGTAATTCTTTTTGTATTTTAGACAGAGTGCTGTATCGGAGTACCGCGGTGGCTCAGTTGATTGAGCGTGCGACTCTTGGTTTCGGCTTGGGTCATAATCTCATGGTTTGTGAGTTCGAGACCAGCATCGGGCTCTGGGCTGATAGCACGGAGTCTACTTGGGATTTCTCGCTCCTTCTCTCTCTGCCCCTCCCCTGCTTGAGCTCTTTTTCTCTCAAAAAATAAATAAACATTAAAAAAGGAAGGACTGCTGTATCAGTAATGTTGAAGGTACAGATGAAGAGTAAGATGCAAACTGGAGAAAATTTAAGAGATAATAAAAATAGTGAGGACAAGCAAGAAACTAAGAAGCAGTGGGGATGGTGATAAATAGACACTTAGATACAAAAGAGGCAGTCATTTCGGGACTTGGGACATAAATAGATGTGTGGGGATAAAGGAGAGAAGAGAGTTTCAGATGATTCTCCAGTTTCCAGGGAGGATGATATTAGCAGTGATCATACAGATACAAGAATGTGTGAGAGAAAGGAGAAAACATGGAGTTTTGGAACCACATGGAGCACAGGAGAAAGATCAGAGCTGGAGTCACAGATTTCGGGGGCTTGTGCATACTAATTGGTAGATAATGTGCTGTTACGTTAACAGTATCTCCCGGGGAGAGCGCAGACACTGAAGAGACATATCTCAGGAAATCCTCACAAAGGACAGATGGAGAGTAGAGCCAATGAGATGAAGATAGAGAAGTCAGAGAGACTGGAAGAGCGGAAGAGAATGTAGGGTTATTAGCCTTCCAGTCACATAGGATTCATGGATACAGATGATAAAAATTCTGCTTCATCCTTTGGTCCCCAACCTCTGGCTGATATATATAGAAAGTGGAGAAGACCAAGGAAGAATCAAAGATTCAGCCCTTGAAAGAAAAGAACAATGAAATTCACATATAAATACACACACACACACACACACACACACACACACACACACGCATACACACACGCATACACACAGTTTTTCCCATGAGGTTACTTCCCAGGCAACGTGACAGAGCTCAAGGCAGAAAATCTCAGTATTGTTGGCCTAAGGAATAAGAAGATGGGGTTTGGAACAGCCAGAGCAGCTGAAAATGGAATGGAGCAACTCCTTAGAGAAGGGAGCCACAAATACATAAACAAACTCCCTCAAATCCTTGACTGATACCTGAACTTCCCATGTGTGGGGCAAGATTTCAAAGAGGCCAGGGGAAAAAACAAATGTTAGAAGGGTGGAAGAGGTAAGTAGAGTTTCAACAGCTACTCACTGCAGAAAAGAATGAGGAATGTCAATCTGTCAAAGGAGAAGACTTGGTAAAGACCTTGGGTTGAGTTTTCAACTGAAACCTCAAAGAGCCATGTCTTAGGAAAAAACAACAGTGAGAATTAAGAAAGCATCCCATGTCTAAGTGAAATGACAAAACAGATCCACCCTGACAAAGCCTAAAGCTAGTAATGCTGCGTTAGAACATTCTTCATAAGAGGATAACAGAATCCAGTCTGTGACACCATATCTTACATCATGCTTCAGTATATAACCCCAAATTACTAGATTTTCAAAATAGTCAATAGAAAATTTGCATAGTCAATAGAAAAACCAGTCACAGGCCCATAGACAAACCAGATGTTAGACTCAGCATTCAAGAACTTTAAAACAGTTATAATAAGTATATTAAAAAAGCCATAGACTCTTGGGTGGCTCAGTCGGTTAAGCATGCGACTTTGGCTCAGGTCATGATCTCACAGTTCATGGGTTCAAGCCCTACATCAGGCTCTGTGCTGACAGCTCAGGGCCTGGAGCCTGCTTCAGATTCTGTGTCTCCCTCTCTCTCTGCCCCTCCCCCACCTGTGCTCTGTCTCTCTCTCTCTCACAAATAAATAATCCTTTAAAAATGTTTTTTAAAGCCATAGAAAAAAAATGAATGTAGTGTGTAGAAAGATAGTTTAAAGAAAGTTATGTTAAACTGTAAAAATGAATCAAATGCAAATCTTAGAAATAAAAATTACTACATATTAAATAAAAACTGAAAGGAAAGAATCCATAAATTCGAAGATAAGTAAATAGAAATCATCCAAATTGAAGCACAAAGAAAAAATTCTTTAAAAAATGTAGAGCCTCAATAACTTGTATCGAATGATCAAGCACATAAACAACTGGAGCTTCAGGGGAGAAGTGGATAGAAAGGCTAAATCGTTGAAGAAATATTAGCTGAAATATTTTCCAATTTGATAAAAAAGAACCTAAAAACATACAAATATCAGTGAATAGCAAACTGAATAAATACAAAGAAAACCACAATAAGGTCCCATGGAAAACTCAAGATAAAGCCACACGCTGATTAAAATCACATGTATTGGTATAAGAATTGATATACTGCTTAATGTAACTTAACAAATAACTTAGAAATAATGTATCACAAATCAGTAGGAAAACAAAGCATTCCATAAATGATGCTAAAATTGGAGAAAGTTAGGGTACAGAAATGAGGGAATCAGATCTTCATCTTGGATCATGAGCAACAAAAATTCAATGTATAAAATAATTAAATGTAAAAAGTGAAACTACAAAGCTATTCAGAGAAGACTATGTCCTCTAATGCAGAAGCATCAGCAAAGGTTTTATTAAAGAAACTATAAATGAAAAAATTGATAGATTTGACTACATATTAAAATCGTCTCTGCACAAAATGAATTAAAAATTAAACTGAGAAAATAATTGAAATATAACTTTCATGTATACAGAGCACATAAAAATGATGAAAACTGTAGAGAATTGATCAAGTGACATTATAAGACAATTTACAAGACTTATAAAAAGTCAAAGTTTACCTTCATAAGTAACTAATATTAAAATAAAAAATTGGGCTATTTCACTCATTAAATTAGGAACATTTTAGCTTAATAATCCTCAGTCTTCCTAGCTTTGTACTCTATACACTGCTAGCAATAATGTAAATTGGAACAAACTTTCTAGAAAGTAGTTCAATATACACTAGATTTTGAATATATCCTTTGTTCCAGAAATTTGATTACTGGGAATCTCTTCCAAAAACACAGAGGGGGAAAAAAGTATACATAAGAATGTTTTGAAAGGAGATAAGCCAACAACATGGCTGAATAAGACCTCCTTCATCATGCTCCTCCCTTCACAACAACAATGTGACTTCCAACCATGAAAAAGGTCCCTTTGTGGGAGCTTTGGGGTTAGTACCATATGCCAAAAGCCCTGGGAGGAGTCTGGCCCACCTATGCATCAGGTAACTGGGCTCTGCAGTGGCTCCTGTACCAGCTCCAACCCCTCCCTGCCATTGTCCAAAAGTCTCTGGTAAAAACTGTCAATCACCCATGGAAAGGAGCACCTCTGTAGAAGTCTAGGTCTCCAGCAGAGAAGTCCTAGCACACAGTTGGAGCAAAACAATAGGAACTGGATGGAGTGGAGTGGATATGAGGAAGAGTCTGATTTTACCTGTATTACCCTTCTCCAAAAGTGGCAAAAGAGATATTCTTGGCCTCTGGGCCAAGACAGATATTCTGACCCTGTGATTTCTCCCAAGAGAGGAAAGTACAAGTGTGTGAGGGAACTTCTGGGCTTCCCAGCTATGCAGGATGATGCCAAAGAAGCCCATTTCTCACTCCATTCAGAGTAGTGAATTGTGAGCTGAATGACTGGAGGGTGGGGACAGCTGGAAAAGTACTCTTGGAGACCATTAAAATACATGGATTATAAAAACTGTGCCACAAATTCCATTAAGAAGCTGATCTTTGAGCTTCTGGGGACGTCCTATCTGCAGATCCCACCAAGTAGCCCACAGGCACCAGCAGCGCTCCCTGTGCTTCACCCACACACTGCCCCCACAGGGCCAACGAGAAAAGGCTTTGGCAGATGGCAAGTGAGCATGTGCAGAAAATCAGTAAGAATCCGTGAACCAGGGAGACACAAACCTGAGCTTTAGCGCCACCTTTGGGAAAGCAAAAGTGAGGCTGTTGGTACTTGGCCTGGTGCGTTGGAGGATCAAAAGAAGGCATACAAGTTTAAGAATTCTGCCAAAAGAGAGAGCTAAAGTGTGGAGCAGGGGTATCCACACAAGTTCTGAGAATCCCTATGAAGAATGACAGAGATTTCTCTCTGGAAGGCAGTTAGTAAAGAAGGAAGGAGGTCACTGCTACTTCAAATGTGAAGACAGTAACAAACAACTTCAAGGAACATGAAAAATCTATGAAACATGATGCCATCAAAAGACTGCAATAATCTTCCAGTAACTGATCCTAAAGACATGAATATCTGCTATTTACCTGATAAAGAATTTAAAATACCTGTTTTAAGGAATCTCACTGAGCTACAAGAAAGCACAGAGAGACAATTTAACAACAACTAAAACACAATACACAAAATGAGAAGATTGACAAGGGTAGAAATCATAAAAGAAGAATCACATTCTGGAGCTGAAAAATACAATGAATAAAATAAAAAAGTTATCATAGAGCATCGTCATCAGAATGGATGAAGCAGAAGAAAGAACCTATGACTTGAAAGATAGAAACTAAAAAATTGTCTAGTTACAAGAGAAAAAAGAAAAAAAGAAGAAGGAAGCCTATGTAGTCAATGGGATACCATAAAAATATAATCTGCATATTATTGGAGTCTCAGAAAAAGAAGAGAGGGAGACAAGAGTAGAAAGTTTAAATAAAAAGGAATAGACAGGAACTTCCCACATCTGGGAAGACATTTGTATATCCAAGTTCATTAAACGCTTAGATCATAAAATAAACTCAACTTAAACATATCCTTTGCAAGACACATTATAAAAAACTATCAAAAATCAAAGAGAAACTTAAAAGCAGCAAGAGTAAAGAAGGCTGTAACTTACAAGGGAATCCCCACAAAGCTATCAATAACTTTCTCAGCAGAAATCTTAGAGGCCAGGAGAGAGTGGGATGATTATATTCAAAGTGCTGAAAGAAAATAAAAAGCAACTACTAATGAAAAATGCTCTATCTAAGCAAAGTTGTCCTTCTGAAATAAAGGAGAGATAAAACCTAAGGGAGCTCATCCTTCCAGACTTGACTTATAAGAAATACTGAAATAAAGTTCTTCAGGTTGAATTAAAGGATGCTAAAGGCTAATTTGAAAAAAAAAAAAAAGAAAGAAAATATTCAACACACTGATAAAGACAAGTACATAGTCAGATTCAGAATGTTCTGATACTGTAATATGGTGGTGTGTTAATCACTTCCATTAAACTAACAAATAAGAGTATTAAAAATAACAATAATTTGTTAACAAATTCACAATATAGAAAGAAGTAACCCGTGATATAACAAACAAAATTGGGGAGTAAAAGTAGAACCTTGGTTAGAAGCAAAGTTAAGTTTGTACCCGCATAAAACAGACTATTATGTCATTAAGATACTTATATCATGATCTTGATAACCACAGAGCAAAAACTTGCAGTAAATTCACAAAAGACAAAGATAAGGGAATCAAAACATACCAATATGGGTAATCACCAACATATACGAAAGGCAGCAAAAAAGGAAGAAAGGAACATGGGAACTACAAACCAACCAGAAAATTAATAGAATTGTATTAGTAAGTCTTTACTCATCAGTAATTACTCCAAATGTAAATGCAATAAATTCTCCAATCAAAAGGCATGGAATGGCTGGATGGATTTAAGAACAAGACCAAATTATATGCTGTCTTCAAGAGACTCACACAGCCTGAAGAGCACACAGGCTCAGAGGAAAGGGATGGAAAATGATATTCCATGCAACTGGAAACCAAAATACAACAGGGGTGGCAATATTTATACAGAAAGAAATAGACTTAAAGCAAAAAACCGAATGAAAGGCAAAGTCATTACAGAGGTACAGGTTGAGAAGATGGTGGAGTAGGAGGACAGAAAGCCACCTCGTGTTACAGATACACCTAGCTAATGTTCATATGAGTGTAAATAACCCAGAAAATGACCTGAAGACTGGCAGAACAAACTCCACAAGTAAAAGTAGAGAAAAGTAAAGAGGCCATAAAAAGAGGGTGAAAGGGCAAAGGCAACCATGGCTGTCCCTGGTTGGAAATGAAATTGGGGCACAGGGAAAGGTAAGAAACATATTATCACACTGAAGAGCCCTCAGGAGGAAGATGAATCCCCATAACATTTGACTTTGAAAGCCAGAGGGGCTGAATTTCAAATAGTGTTTACAAATAGTGGGGCTTACAGCCTATAATTTTAAAAGTCAGCAGGTTCAATTCTGCAAAATTAAGTTCCCACCCTTAAAGAGACAGCACAATAAGCAGCCAGTAGAGACAGAACACAGAAGCAGCAATTTGACAAATGCCTGGGGTGCATGGAAGG
Organism: Crocuta crocuta; assembly: GCF_008692635.1. Lineage (NCBI taxonomy): Eukaryota > Metazoa > Chordata > Mammalia > Carnivora > Hyaenidae > Crocuta > Crocuta crocuta. The sequence continues at coordinate 557,398 of NW_027529596.1, read as the reverse complement.
GAGAGTTATTTACTTCTCTTAGAGCTTGGCCAGAGAAGCTGGGAACACAGGGAGGCCCCTCCAGGAGTAAAGGTGGTGGCAGGTAACATCTCCCTGCCCCACCCTGCAGCGTAAACACAAGGTCTCCTGTGGGAACCAGCACAGCACCAACACCCTCCACCCACATTGCTGACACCAAGTCCCCGCCCACCACCTGCACTTTGATGGATCTGCCCTTTCTTGTCAAGCCTGCTTCAGTCCCTGTGAGATGGGTCCCTTTCCCCAGAAAGAGGAACAATCCCCACCCAAGACATCACCTCCTAGCTGGGGGTGCTTTCGTTCTGGTGGCATCCATGGCAGGTTTCATTCTGTGAGCAGACCACTATACACCAGTTAAAACGTGCTCCACCAGGCTGGGGACCAAATACTGCCCACAACAGGCCAGGAGCCTCTTCAGACAAATGGGCTGAAGGAAAAAGTGGACAGGAAATAACAGCAGGGAATATGCAACAAGTGTAAGACACATCCTGAAACATCAAGGACTGGGGAAAAGGGGACGAGGCACCGCAGGGCGCTGCAGGACCTCTTCCTCATGAGGCCACTACCTTCGGAGCAGGAGACATAATTCGTTTTCCTAACACACAACACGAACTCAGACAGAGAGAGAACGACAAAATGATAAGACAGAGGAACACGTCCCAAATGAAAAAACAAGATAAAACCACAGCAAGAGACCTAAGTGAAATGAATATAAGTAATATGCCTCATGGAGAATTTACAGTACTGATCACAAAGATACTCACCAGACTTGAGAAAAGAGTGGAAGACATCACTGAGATCCTTAACACACAGATAAAAAAAGGGCCAATCAGAGATGAAGAACATAATAAATGAAATAAAAAAGAGACTTGATGAAATACATAGCAGGCTAGAGGAAACAGGAACAAATTAATGACCCAGAAGACAGAGTAATGTAAAATAATCAAGATGAACTAATAAAACAATTATGCAAAGTGAGAATAGGGTTAGAGAACTCAGTGACTCCACCAAACATAATAACACTCATATTATATAGATCTGAGAAGAATGAGAGAGAGAAAAGGGAGCAAAAAGTATATTTGAAGAAATAATAGCTAAAAACATCTCTACTCTAGGAAAGGAAATGGATATTCATATCCAGGAAGCACAGATCCCCTAAGAAAACCAAGGAGGTCTACACCAAGGCACATAGGATTAAAATGGCTAAAAATAGTGGGAAAAAATGTTTTTAACAGCAAAAAAGACAGTTATATACAAGGGAAACCCCATAAGGCCCTCAGCAAATTTTTCAGCAGAAACTTTCTAGGCCAGAAGGGAGTAGCATGATATATTCTAAGTGCTGAAAGGGAAATATCTGCTGCCAAGAATACTCTATCCAGCAAGGCTATCGTTCAAAATAGGAGATAAAGAGTTGCTCAGACAAACAAAAACTAACAGTTCATGACCAGTAAAAACCAGCCCTACAAAAATGTTAAAGAGGACACTTTGAGTGGAAAAAAGACCATAAGTGAGACTATGAAAAGTTGGAAACCTAAAAGCAGTAAAAATAAATATACCTGTAAAATCCATACAAGGGATTCACACACACACACACACACAAAGGATGTTAAATATGGCACCTATACTTAAGATGTGGGAGAAAGAGAGTAAATAATGTGATCAAACATAAGCAACCATGAACTTAATACGAACTGCTATATGCAGAAGATAGTAAATACACACTGAATGGTAACCACAAATCAAAAATCAGTAACAGATATGAAAAAAATAAAGATAAAGGAATCCAGTATACCACTGAAAAAAGTAAACAAACCATGAACGAGAACAAGAGGTTGATCAGAGAAAAACTACAAAAAGAACCACAAAACAAATAAAATGTCAATAAATACATATCTACTATACTTACTTTGAAAATGCTCCAATCAAAAGACATAAGGTGACAGAATAAAACAAACAAACAAACAAAACATGACACATCTATATGTGCCTATGAGAGATTAATTTCAGACTGAAGTAACCTAGAGATTGAAAGTGATGGGCTAGAGAATCATTTATCATGCAAATAGATGTCAAAAGAAAGCCATAGTAGCAATGCTTGTATTGGACAAAACAGACTTTAAAACAAAAACTGTAACAAGAGATGAAGAAGAGCACTATATCATAAAGAAGGGGACAATCCAACAAGAAGATAGAACAATTGTAAATATTTATGCACCAAACATGAAAGCACACAAATAAATAAAACATAAAGGAAATATTAGAAAGTAATACAATAATAGTAGAGACTTTAATACTCCACTTTTATCAATGGACAGATCTTCCAAACATAAAATCAACAAAGAAACAGTGGCTTTTAATATACAATGGACCAGATGGAATTCACAGACATATTCAGAACATTCCATCCAAAACTAGCAAAATGCACATACTTTTCAAGTGCACATGGAATTTTCTCCAGGAGAGAACGCATATTAGGCTACAAAACAAGTCTCAGCAATTCAGAAGGGCTGAAGTCCTATCATGCATGTTTTCTGCACAATGTTATGAAACTGATAATCAACCACAGGACAAAATCTGGAAAGAGCACAAACACACGGAAGTAAAGTAGCGTGCTAGTAAACGATGACTGGGTCAACCAAGAAAAAAAATAAGAAAAATCTCAAATAAACAAACTAATCTTACACCTAAAGGAGACAGAAAAGGAAAAGGACAAACATACCCAAAGCCAGGAGAAGGAAAGAATTAATAAAGATTAGAGCAAAATAAATGACGGTGGCACCTGGGTGGCTGTCAGTTAAGCATCCCATTTCGCTCAGGTCATGATCTTGCAGTTCAGGTGAGTCTGAGCTCCAGGTTGGGCTATATGCGGTCAGCACAGAAACTGCTTTGGATCCTCTGTCCCCCTATCTCTCTGCCCTTCCACTTCTGGTTCTCTCTCTCTCACCCTCTCTCAAAAAAAACCTTAAAAATAAATAAATAAATGATATAGAAACTTATAAAATCAGGAGCTGGTTCTTTGGAAAGATCAACAAAACCAAAATCTGTAGCCAGAGTCATCAAAACAAAACAAAATGTGGGGGGAAGTGGGGTAGCACCTGGGTGGGTCAATCCGTTAAGCATCTGACTGGATTTCAGCTCAGGTCATGATCTCATGGTTTATGAATTTGAGCTCAGTGTCAGGCTCTGTGCTGACAGCGTGAAGCCTGCTTGGGAGTCTCTTTCTGTCCCTCCCCTGCTCTCTCTCAAAAATGAATAAATAAACTTTTTTAAAAAAGGAAGAGAGAGAGAGAGATGACCCACACAAACAAAATCACAAATGAAAGAGGAGAAATAACCACTAGTAAAGAAATGCAAACAATTATAAGAGAATATTATGAGAAATTATATGTGAACAAACTGTACAACCTAGAAGAAATGGACAAATTTCTTGAAACATAACCAAGAAGGAAGAAGCAAATGAAAAATTGAATAGACCAATTACCAGCAATGAAATTAAATCAGTAATCATAAAACTCACAAGAAACAAGCCCAGGACCATATGGTTTTACAAGTGAATTCTACCAAACTTTTAAATAACAGTTAATACCTATTCTTCTCAAACTACTCCATAAAAGAGAAAAGGAAGGAAACTTCCAAATTCATTCTATGAAGCCAAAATTACTCTGATACCAAAAACACATGAAAACACTATAACCAAAAAAAAAAAAAAAAAAAAAAACAAAAAAAAAAAAAAAAGGAACTATAGGCCAATACCTCTAATGAACACAGAAGGAAAATCCTCACAAAATACTAGCAGATTGAATCCAAAAATATATTAAAAAATCATTCACATGACCCAGTGGGATTTGTTCCCAGAATACAAGTCTGGTTCAGTATCCATAAATCAATCAATATGATACATCACATCAATAAGAGAAAGGATAAAAACCATACATGATCATTTCAGTAGATGCAGATAAAGCATTTGAAAAAGTACAACATCCATTCATGATAAAAACTCTCAATAAGATAAGTCTAGAAGGACCATATCTCAACATAATACAAAGAGGAATGACTCAAATAAATGAAATCAGAAAGCAGAGATATTATAACTGATATCATAGAAATATAAAGAATAAAATAAACTATTACAATCATGTGACAACAAACTGGACAATATAGATGAAATCAATAAATTCCTGGAAATATTAAATCTACTAAGACTGAACCATAGAGAAATAGAAAATCTGAAAAGACTAATAACAAGGAGATTGAATGAGAAATCAAAAACCTCCTAACAAGAAAAGTCCAGGACCAAATAGGTTTCTCTGGTAAAATATACCAAACATTAAAAGAAGAATTATACCAATCCTCAAACTCTTCCAAAAAACTGAAGAGGAGGGAGTACTCCCAAATGTATTATAAGAAGACAGTATTACCCCAATCCCAAAGCCAGATAATGATTATTACCCTGATAAATATGGAGGCAAACATTTTCAACAAAATATTAGCTAACCGAATTCAACACCACATTAAAACAATCACACACCATGATCAAGTGGCATTTATACCAAGGATGCAGGATGCTTCAATATACACCAATCATAAATATGATACATCACATTAACATAATAAAAGAAAAAATAATATGATCATCTCAACAAATGGAGAAAAATAGTTGACAAAATACAACTTCCCTTTATGATTTAAAAACTCTCAAAAAATTTCATATAGTAGGAATGTACCTCAACATAGTAAAGGCCATTTTTGGCAAGCCTTCTCTTATATAAGGAATAGAACAAGAGCACTCAGTCTCACCACCCCTATACAATGGTAATCGACATCCTAGCCAGAGCAATTAGGTAATAAAAAGGCAGCCAAATCAGAAAAGAATAAAACTGTTTTTGTTTGTGGATGATATGATCTAATATATGAAAATCTTAAAGACTCCACCAAAAAAATTGTTAGAAATAATAAATGCAGCAAAGTTGCAGGATACAAAAAAAAAAAAACATACAGCAATCAATTGCATTTCTTTTTTTTCTTTTTCTTTTTTTTTTTTTTTTACAAATAGTTTATTGTCAAGTTGGTTTCCATATAACACCCAGTGCTCATCCCCACAAGTGCCCTCCTCCATGGCCATCTACCCCCTCCACCCCTCACATCCATCAGTCCTCAGTTTGTTCTCAGCATTCAAGAGTCTGTCATCAATTGCATTTCTATACAATAACAACAACAGATGAAAACAATCTTATTTCACAATAGCATCAAAAACAATAAAATACTTAGGAGCAAATTTAACTAAAGAGGTAAGAGATCTGCATCTGAGAGCTGTAAGACTGTGATGAAAGAAATAAAATACAACACAAACAAATGGAAAGATATCCCATGTTGATGGACTGAAAGAATGAATATTGTTAAAATGTACATATTACCCAAAGCCATCTATAGATCACTTGCAATTTCTAAGAAAATTCCAATAACATTATTCACAGAAATAGAAAAAAAATCCCCAAATTAGTACAGAACCACAAAAGGCTCCAAACAGCTAAACAATTTTGAGAAAGAAAAGCAAAGCTGGAATCATCACATTCTCTGATTTCAAATTCTACTACAAAGCCATAGTAATGAAAACAGTATGGTCCTGGCATAAAAACAGACACACAAACCAATGGAAAGAACGTGGAGCACAGAAACAAATCCTCACATATATGATCAACTAATATTTGACCAAGAAGAGAAGAGAAGCCAAGAATCCTCAGTAAGGAAAGGATTGTGTCTTTAATAAATGATGTTGAGCGAAAAGAAAAATCACACACAGGAAAATGAAATTGGACTCCTATCATAAGTATTACTGTGTAAAAATTATTTTACACCATAAAATGACAAATAACCAATCTAGTAAAATCATATCATTAAGGAACATTTAATGACATGAGAGAAAGCTAGTAGTATTTAGGATATCATGAACTACAAAGCAGTATACATACTTGGATCCAAATTTTATTTATGAAATTGGTAACTCTTAGTGATAATATTACAGGCCACCTTTCCTTTATTAAACTTTATTTCACTTCTAATTTTTCTATAACAGCTATGGATTACTTTTATAATCACAAGAAAAAATACTATTGTAAAATACAAATTCAGAAGAATAAAGCAAAGTCTTCAGAGAAAGATATGAGAGAAAGGATAAGTGGAAATTTTCAAAAGAGAACAAAAACACACTTCCTTGGGACTAGAAAGAGGAATGAGCAGGAGTTCAGAAATATATGGTGTAAAGGCAGAAATTTAAGAGATCATACTTAATGACCTTACTTTATGAAATAGAAGATAATCTCTTTTTATGGAGAGGAAGATGAATTGTAAAAGGGCTGAGGAAAATAATGGAGGTTTAAAATTGCTAGTTTGAGAATTAGCAGAAAGAGGAACGGAAAAAGATTTCTAGGGACAGTAATTCATCCAGCTTTTTTTGGAGATCATAAGTTGCATCAACATGGATCTATACAACAGGATAACATTAATCTACTAGAAACTTTCAGTCCATGTATAAGAATGAGGTAGGCACGTGGTTGTATTGATCTAAGTTTGGGGGTTTTGGAGTGTGGACAAAGGACAAGAGAGGAAAGACATTGAGAATGCTACAAAAAGGTATGAGTCTAGGTTGAACAGAGAAGGAAGTCAGAAAGTGGCATTACAGTGTCAGAAAATGGAAGGGTCTTCATAAAGCCTAGAGGTTTCAGTCAAGTCACAGATGCACTGTGAAGAGGATCAAGAGGCCGAGGAAACCAGAAAGCTATGGCAGACATTACTATATTAGAGATTAAGTTTGAAGAGGTATCTCTGCTCTGGATGTCAACAAGGAAAAGAGCAAGGCCATGGAAGAAAACTGGGAAGCAGAATGATAAAAGATAATTAATAGGAGCTGTCCATTCAGCTCTGAGGCCAAGTGCTGGGTGAATCTTTCACATGCGTGTTACTGTGCCCAAGTTGATGATAAGAATTGGGATAGAGACAGGCCACATAATCAGGGGTTCCCAGCCTTCAGTGAATAAAGGAATGTGACCAGAAGGTCAATAGGTAACAGAAGTAACAGACATCAGCTCCCAAGCATTTCTCTTGCAAGTTTACCACAACTCCCCGTACATTCATGGAAAAAGAACTGCATTTTAAACTATCATGATACTTTGACTTTAATCCGAAAATCAGTAAAGGCTACTCAATACCAGGTGAAAGACCACTGTGACAATCAAATGAATGGAAAATTTCATTAAAATTTAAAAAGCCACTTTTTGTGTATGAAAATATTTGAATTTATTTATTTTTGATTTTATTTTATTTTTTTTAGAGACAGAGACAACATGAATGAGCCAGGGGAAGGGGCAGAGTGAGAGAGAATCCCAAGCAGGCTCTATACTCAGCACAGAGCCCAATGTGGGGCTTGATCCCACAACCCTGGGATCATGACCCCAGCCAAAATCAAGAGTCAGACACTCAACTGACTGAGCCACCCAGGCACCCCCAAAATATTTGACTCTTAATTCAACCTAGCCATGGGGTAAAATTTTTCAAAGTGTAAGAGCCCATGAAGATAGATAATCACCTGACCAAAAATTTAGATTCTCTTAAATAAGATCCTTTACATAAAATATTTTATAAACAGATTTTTTCATAAAACAAGGCCTATCTACAATGAGGTTATTTGGCTTGTCATCACCATCAGCCCAAGAACAAATATATTCCACACAAATTTTTTCCAGACAGTTTACCACTTCCTTGGTAGCTCTTTCAGTTTCTTAGTGGCTCAGCAGGAAAACGGCCAAGCTACTCAACAGTGAAATTCTTTTTTCTTCTTTTTTAATGTTTATTTATTTTGAGGGAGAGGGACACACAGAATCTGAAGGCTCCAGGCTCCGAGCTGTCAGCACAGAGCCGACGCGGGGCTCAAACTCACGAACTGTGAGATGGTGACCTGAGCCGAAGCTGTACGCTTAACTGACTGAGCCCCCCAGGCGCCCCTCAACAGTAAAATTCTTGAGCAAGTGCAACTGAAACTTCCTCCAGAGGCAAATCTTAGGTTTTCTGCCTAAGTAGATGTGTTTTTTTATTTGCAGATGATGATGCGGGGAGTGAATGTTTCTCTAACTATAAAGAAACCTGTTGTGATAGTTTTTCCTTTTTATGCAGTAGACTCCAACATTTTTTCAAGCACCTTTATCATTAAAATATATAAATACATCAAAACATGTATATATTTTTAATAGGTTATATAAATACACTCTTATCAATCCATACATGAAGTTTTATTAAAGCTTCATTTCTCTTATTTTTTAGAGAGTACATAAATTAAAATGGAAAGCCTAATATACCCTCCCCACCAGCGAACTGTCTTATAAGCCACTCCTTCTTTCAGACTACTTCTAAAGGGACTGGGAGAAATTCTGTTCACAGCCAACGTGTGTTTACTTCCAGCTGTACAAGAAAGGGCCGGCCAATAGTGCAGACATCAGTGATGAGAGTGACGTCAAGTTATGAAACAGACAGTTACAGAGTGGCCGAATGGTCACTATAAGGCTGAACCTTCTTTTGAATCAACTTAAAAAGTAGTTCTACATTCTTAAAAAGGAATAAAGGAAAAAAGAACCCACTTTAGTGGATGAAATATTTTTAGGGGCATGCTGACTTGATTTCGGCTCAGATGATGATCTCACAGCTGTGAGACGGGGCCTCTCATAGGGCTCCTCACTGGTGGAGGCTGAATTAAGATTCTTTCTCCTCTATCCCTCTCTGCCCCTCTTCCACTCATGCGCATGCTTTCTCCCTCTCAAAAAAATTTTTTTTAAAGAATGAGTTAATTAATACCAGATGTTAAGTGTGCACAAAAATATAGCCAGTCTTTTATTAATCCGTCAAATATTAATTGTATGGCCATGACATACCTGGCATTTTTCCCGGCACACTAATTATATTTACATGTATTGTAACCCACAGTCTCTCTTCAGATGTGGAATTGACTATGCAGTGACAAAATGAAATTTTTTATTATTCATTATTATTATAACGAATTTATAATTCATTATCAATTATTTTAATATACTACATGAATAGACTGGCACACCAGCAACTCGAAGTGAATAAGACTGCCATTCATCAATTCTGCCTCCTAAAACTAAACCATAAATTCCTCAAAGATAAGGACCGTATTTGTTTGATCATTTCCATAAGCCTAGTAGCACCTAGTACAGTGACGGGCATGCGGTGAGCATTCAATGCTTAGGATTTTGCTGGAGGGTTGGGAGAACAGGGACAAAGCAAGGGAGGGGAGAAGAACAAAATCAACCAAAGCCTGAGAACAAACTGGAAGAGCCATTTTATTGCCCCTACGGCACAGTTTGACTATAACCATCAATGGTATTTTTCCTGATGATGATGATGATGATGATGATGATGATGATGATGATGTTGTGTGTGTGTGTGTGTGTGTGTGTGTGTGTCATATGATCCTGCTTAAAAATCCTGCACTTGCACTTAGTATATAATTCAAGACTCGGAGACTCAAGAGGAGAATCTATCATCGCCCATTCCAGGCTGAGCTAAGTGCTAGTATTCTGGGCTCCACCATACACAGTGCAGGCATCTAACACTGCAATTGACACAGAACATGGAAATTAGTCACTTCCATGTACCACCCACTCATAAACTGTAAGCTCTTTGAGGCTTCTATCTTTATCTTCACAAATACTAGCACAGATTCAGTAAATACTTATTGAATGAAGAACAAACTCATCTCATTCCCTTTATGTTCTAGTTATCTCTTTGCCCGTTCAGTCAGCTGTCAAACCCACAAGTTTAATTATCTTAAAGAATCAATAAACAAAAACCCATCTTGGCCAACAGAAATCCGATACAAAAATGGCAAATATCAAGATCTATTTTATTCACGTAACCAAAAAGTATCCCTTTTTATTGTCTTCTGATTAATAATCAATAACCACTCAGCATCTTCACCCTTTTCTCTAAATGTCCTCTACACAGGAGTCACATTTTAACAATAACTCTTTCACAACCATGTTTATTACTTATTTCTATTCTTCTTTCTCCCTGAAAAGACAAAAAATAGGTCCTGTCACTTCTTTCTCTATTGGTGTCATCAGGTCTGCTGCTCTTAACTGTTTCTAGAGCCCCCACATTTAACCTCTTCCAACTGACTTCCAACGGGATCACAGGATGACTCCATGTGCTCAAACGTAAGCTAAATACAAGGAATGCTATTCTTACTACATGGGATTTCACTTATACAGAATCCACAATTTTAACCTGGCTTTTAAGGCTACCCATCTCACACTCATCTCTACCAGTATTTGCTACCTCATTTCCCCTATCTGCTCCTTTACTAAACAATCCCTCAACATTTGCATTTTACCTGAATGAACAATATTTTAGTCCATATTTGTATGCTTCTTTGCAAGTGTTCTAAAAGATTATCATGTGTGTGCTCTTGAGAACAGGTGTACTGTTTTCCTCTATGGGGAATTTCTAGCAGCAGGTACTCTTATACAAGATGATTTCTCAATAGGTGCTGTTAACTTGCTGTCCTACATCTAAGCGAACTCAATAAATGCTCTCTGGATTAAACTGAATCGGATGCTCACCTTCAATAAACTATGTGATAGTAAAATAAAGAAAAGAGAATACATTTAAATTATAGTGTTGAAAATTAGTAATGCTTCCCATAATCCTACTCAGCTTTTATCATTTGCTAGATTTCTCATGTGTATTCTAATGCTACTTCTGTTTTGCAGCCCCATCTCCCCCCCTTCACCCCTCTTGCCACCCAATATCCATATAAAGGAAACCCAAAGCAAAATGAAAGGGACATGAGAGAATATCAAGTTTCACAGAAGTCCCACTGCTCATATTTACGCATCTGGTGTGAGGCCGCGATATCAATATTCTTCACACTGAGAGCTTTATTTAGAGCTTTGCTATGTCAAAGGATAATATCTTAGACCATTTCTATCAGAGAGCTTGAAAATCCACTTTTCTAGACAATTTAACAAGAAGACACAATAAAAGAAAATGCCACAGCAAAGGTTTCTGCCCACTTTATACTGTCACCAGGCTGATAAAAACTCACTTTCCTGGATTATTATATTAAAAAATTATCCCAAATGCCAATGTGAATAAAAATCTGTTTGATATAGTCATTTTGGTATTATTTCTTATAAAGAACAAACTTAAGCTATCAAACCTGTTGGGATATTTAGCTACTGAGTAAAACAAATTTGATTAATATTTTAAACACTAACTTACAGGATCAGCTGGTCCACAGAATTCTCGAAATGTCTTTGTAGGATTATTTTGTTGAATCTCCATTGCTACACAAGGGCCGGAATACATTTCTGTCACCATTTCCTATGATATGTAATGTAAAAGAATATTTAAAAATTAGTAAAATTTGATGATCTTTTTTTATTCCTCCTCTTTTAACTGCACCACTATTCCAAATCTTAGTATCTTAGTTATCTTTGAATTCTCATGAATCCCACATGCCAATAAGCTCCCAGGTTTTGTCCATTTTTCCCGCAAAAATGTGCTTTCGGTATGTTCCCGCATCTCCATTCCTACCTACTACCTACCTACTAGCATCGTTTTAATGTAATGCTTTACCAGTTGGCACTTTCATTAATTGAAATGATCTTCTCATACATTTTCCTTTTAAAGGGTATCTCCTCTTGAAGAGAGTAATGTTGAAAGCACATTTTTTTAAGTTTATTTATTTTTTTGAGAGACAGAGAGAGCAAGCGGGAGCGGGGCTGAAACATAATTCCAAGCAGGCTCCATGCTGTCAGCAGCAAAGCGTGACACAGGGCTCAGATCCACAAACCACGAGAGCGTGATCTGAGCTGAGATCAATATTTGGACACTTAACTGCCTAAGCCATTCATGCACCCCTCGAATGAACATTTCTAAAGATACAAATTCCAAATGTTTCTTCCAAAGACACTTTTGAAAATCATAATCATTTTCAGAAATGAAGAAAATAGAGACTAGATCTCATTGTAAACATCTAGAAATTAGACAGTATATATGAAACAACAGTTTTCAAACACCAGATGACAGGCAGCACAGTATGATCCCTGAGAGAAGGGAATCAAATGAAGTAAGCTATATGTCTGCACATCTTTCTGCTTCGAGGGAGTTTCCAGGCAACGAGACAGGGAGAGGAAACACAACAGAGCCCAACACTCTCACTAAGTAGAAGAGATGAAGACTGGAATTCTGGGAGGCCGCTGTAGCTAGAATGTGCAGGACAGATAACTAGCGGAGGTGGGAGAATCATGGGAGAGTAAGCTACACTGATCTGCAGAGAAGTTCACCTGAGGGGTTGGCGAAGAGTCTGTATATGTGTAGCGGAAACCACCCAAGGCTGAGAAGAGAACCACCATAAGCAGTAAGTGAATCTATCCACAGAGAGAGAAGGCTGACAAGACTTTGCATTTCCATCAGCCAGACTGGACAGCCCTCACACGATACACAGGGCATTAGGTAGAGTCCTCTGAAGGGCACGGCACCATAACAGTTGGTCTTACATATGAAATGCTCTGTATCCATCCTATAAACTTAAAAGCAAGTCTTGAAAGGTCAGAATGATCCCAAGTAACGTAGTGAGTGCCCAAACTACATCAAATACTCTTCAAAGGAATATGACATACATACCATGTAATGCTATAAATCGCACATCATCCAGTATCCAATAAAAATTACCAGGCATGCAAAAAAAAGTGGGAAAATATGAACCATCATTAGAAGAAAACTCAATAAGTTGATACAGATAAAACAATGACAGAAATGAAGTCGGTTACATAAAAATGGTAAAACAGCTCGTATAAATATGCTCTATGTGCTCAAATTAGAGGAAGAAAATATGGACATGATGCAGAGAAAATCAAAATTAAAAAGACCCAAAGAGTAGATTATAAATCACTATGCTGTGCACCTGAAACTAATGTAACACTTTATTAAATATACAAAAAAAAAAAAAAAAAAA
>NW_027529596.1:512523-544345 GCF_008692635.1 Crocuta crocuta | reverse complement strand
AAATGGGATTTCTAAAATTAAAACTATATCTGAGTTAAATACACTGAAGGGGATGAACAAAGTAAAATACTACAGAAGGGCAATAAATATAAAGAAATCCAACACCAATTATTCAAAATCAAGTAGAGGGGTGCCTGGGTGGCTCAATTAGTTGAGCATCCGACTCTTGATTTCAGCGCAGATCACGATCCCAGGGTCATGAATGAAGCCCTGCATCAGGCTCTGTGCTGAGCATGGAGACTGCTTGAGATTCCCTCTCTCCCTCTCTCTCTCTCTGCCCCTCTTCCATGCTCACGTGCTTTTTCTCTAAAATTAAAAAGAAAAGGCAGAGATAAAAGAATGAATACAAATGTCCCACAAAAATTTTTTTCAATGACATGCTAATATGTGCATAATTGGATTCCCAGAAGACAAGAAAGGGTGACAAACAAATAAATATTCCGAGAATGTTTATTTTGGAATATATATGCTAAAACTGCTCAAATTTGGTAAAAATCATAAGCCAACAGGTGCAAGAGTCCAAGAAAAGTGCAAAGAAAAGTACAGTAAGACAATAATTGGCTAAAACTAAAAATCCAAAAAATGCTAAAGTGTTCAAATTTGACGAAAATGCTCAAATTTGATAAAAGTCGCAAGCCAACAGGTGCAACAGAGACCAAGAATAGATGCAAAGAAAAGTACAGTAAGTCAATAATTAAACTGACTAAAAAAAAAAAAAGCCCCAAAAAAAAAAAATCCTTAAAAAAAAACCAAAAAAAAAAAAAAAAAGACATAAAACAGTGGAATAAAGCTAAGCACATGAAAGACAACAACAAAAATCTGTCAGTCTGTAATTCTATACCCAGGTGGGAAGATATTTTTCACAAATGAAGGAAAAAGAACTTTTTCAGACAGACAAAATGTGACAGCATTCACTACCAGCAGCATATACCACCTATACAAGTGTTGAAGGGAGTTCTTCAGACGGAAGGAAAACAGTGCCAGATAAAAATATGGATCTATAAAAACAATGGTAAACATGGGGACAAATATAAAATATACATTTAGTTGGTGTGGAAGATAATTATTTAAAGCAAAAATATTAAAAATGTATTATAGGGTTTATAATATATGCAGAAATAAAATGTAGGGCCACCACAACACATAAGAAGGGGACACGGAAGAACACTGTTTTATGGCTCTTATCTATACGTGACGTGGTATAATGAAAGAGGCGATCAAAGAAAAAGTACCTCTCGTGTCTGGAACACTCAAGTCAATGTTCTTTTCTTCTCTACCTGGGGAAGAATTCTTCAGGAAGAAATGAAAATAATATAAAGATTTTGAGGCAGAAGTACAGGTTGTGTGCATGACAATCAGAAGCTACATGAGACCCGAGAAAATTAGAGACGAGGCCAGATCACGGAGAGCTTATGACACACAATGATGAACTAAAACAAAGGTAATGTATCACTGAACACTATTTAAATATTTACTGGAACTCAGTCATCATACCTACAGAAATTTCATAAGTGACAAGAGGAGAGGAAGGGCTTTACCATGAATATGGTACACAGAACCCTACTCAATAGAATCCCTAAATGTATCCCTCTGAAGTCACTTTGCTATTTCACAAAGGTCATATGTAATTGATTTTTTATGGATAATTATGCTGGGTCTGATTTTCTGTCTCATGACATTGAGGTACTGCCTACGAATAAATGTCAACAGCTGAGTTCTCAGCAGGGGCAGCAGACAGCATGAACATGTTATCCAAAAAGAGAGGAGTGAATTTTGCCTGCTTTTTTTTTCATTTGTCTCTCTCCTTGTCTTTCATTGTTAATCACAGATACCAGTAAAAATTTAGACATAAAGGGCTATGCAGGGACACCTGGGTGGCTCAGTCAGTTAAGTGCCTGACTTCGGCTCAGGTCATGATCTCACAGTTCATGGGTTCGAGCCCCGTGTCGGGCTTTGTGCTGACAGCTCAGAGCCTGGAGTCTGATTCAGATTCTGTGTCTCCTCCTCTCTCTGACCCTCCCCTGTTCACGCTCGCGCGCTCTCTCTCTCTCTCTCTCTCTCAGAAATAAATAAAAACATTAAAATAAATAAATAAATAAAATAAATAAAGGGCTATGCAAATGCACAAAATGGAAAGAAAAAAACATGTTGGAAAAAGGACTCTATCAAAAGCATAATATGCTGCTTAAATAAATGGACTCAACAAAATTCTCAAGTCACCTAGGTTTTTTTTAAATGTTTATTTTTCAAGAGACAGAGAGTGGGTGGGGGAGGGGCAGAGAGAGAGAGGGAGACACAGAGCCCGAAGCAGCTCCAGGCTCCAAGTTGTCCACACAGAGCCCGATGCAGCACTCGAACCCACAGACTGTGAGATCATGACCTGAGCCAAAGCGGACACTCAACCGAATGAGCCACTCAGGTGCCCCACCTAGGCTTTTAATTAAGTAAAAAATCAAAAAACCAGAAAAGAACACGTTTGTTTCCTTTACAGCCCTTTGACTCCTGTCCTGTAGGCTGTTAGGGTGGGATCGTCCTCACCAGAACATAAGCCCCCGTAAGTACAGGTAGTGTGCTTTTTTGTTGTTGTTGTTCATCTCTGTACCCTTGGTATCTAACACATTGTTTGGCACATAGTAGTCACTCAGTGTCCATATGTAGTAAATAAGTAGATCATGATAATACAATGAGATAGGAATTATCACTTTTTTATGTTTGCAAATGCTGAAGCAGCAAATGTAAGTATAAATGATCAAAACAGAAACTGCTATAAGGAATTATGTAAAATATAATAATAGTGATAGTAATAACAAAATAGCTAATATTCTCTCAGTACTCTCAATATGTAAAACTCCTTCACGGGATTTAGTTCACTTAACTATCACAGCAATCTCATAAAGTAAGTAATAGCATTATTTCCATTTTATAGATGGGTAAACTACAGCTTAAAGATGGCAAATAACTTGTCTATGGCCACACAGTTGGTAGACTGGGATTTGAACCTAGAATCTGACTCCTCCTTCTTTTGTGAGAAGAAGGGAATTGAAGTTGGTTGCATTGAATTTTGATATAGGAAAGTCTATAGTTTGTTTTTTTTTAATTAAAACCCATTTTATTTTTTATTTTTTTAAATGTTTTTATTTACTTCTGANGCTGACAGCTCAGAGCCTGGAGTCTGATTCAGATTCTGTGTCTCCTCCTCTCTCTGACCCTCCCCTGTTCACGCTCGCGCGCTCTCTCTCTCTCNCTCCAGGCTCTGAGCTTTCAGCACAGAGCCCAATGCGGGGCTCGAACCCACGAGCCGTGAGATCATGACCTGAGTTGAAGGCGGACACTTCACCGACTGACCCCCAGGCTCCCCGTCTATAGTTTAAAGCAATTAATGTGGGAACCCCCAGAACTCGTGTACAGTATCTGGTACAATGCCAAGTGATGTCATCCTTTTTCACACTATACATCCTACATTTAAGAGGACCATTTCACCAACATATCTTTAAATTTAGGATAATAAAATGAATGGACTCACTATTATGACCTTATAGATCTTATCACTTATTTTTTAACACTTAAAATATTTTAAATAATAAAAATATTTCATTATTTTTCAATAATTATTAAATAAGAATCTGAAGACAAGGAGGGTAAAGTATGTGAAAAGTCAGAGTAAGAATCAAATCACCTGTGTTTTGTCCCTTTAGACAAGGCTGTCTGTCAAGATTATTTTTACAGAGGCTTCTTTTTGAATTAGATAAAACTCCTAAAATTAAGAGGCACATAAATCTATGCAGCATTTAAAAATTTACTTCTTCCTTGAACTTCAACTGAAGCTCTGAATATTAGTAGTCGTGAGAAATAAGAGTCCTGCTGGGAAATACAATAGTCACAATAATAAGTGAGACTCCGGATTTGTTATCTGATTTTTGGTGTCCCAGATTAAGCAATGAAAGATACCACCATCATATGCATTTGCAGTGTATGCATTCAGATCCTCACACAACCTCCTTTGAAGAAAACAGAATTTTAAGAGGGAAAAGAACTTTGAAAGCATTAGGGATAATGTATCATTCATAACACTATTATTTACTTCAATAAAATATGACTGGGACAAAAACATTCTTATTTCCTTTCAGATAAAATTTGCATAAAAATAGCTCTCCTTAGTTGCAATAAAATTTTATATCCTGTTAAGTACAGAACATCTCATAAAGATACCTGGATAATGTTGTGGTTCATGTATACACTCCATTTTCCCATTAACAGACCACTACAAACCAATTCTGGTTTGAAATATTTGTTTTACACTGAATAAACCATTTCAAGCTGAATAAAAGAGAAGCGTTACTAAAAATGACTCACATGGCTATTAATTACTCTGAAGTAATATAGTTTTTTTCTTCCAAACAGCCCATATATTCTTAAGTAGACTCTGTTATTAATATTACAAGATTTAAATAGTACTACAGAGAGTATCTTCCTTAAAATATCAGACAGAAGAAAGCATATCAACACCAATTATTTTTGGATATCTTGGCATTAAAGTATGATATTGCTACTGCCATTCAAATTCCTGATTTCTTAGGGGAAATGACACACCCATCCAGTAACATTTTTATTTTTATCTCCAAAATCCCAAAATCAAAAAAGTCCTACAAGTAAATATATACTACATAAAAAATAAATTACATGTATAGTATTTTAAAGCACAATATAGGAGACATTAAAGTCAGAGAGGAGGTTTTTTTTTATTTTAAGTTATTTCCCAAAGGGAAATATGGCCCACCTCAGATAGGCACACAGGACACTAATGTCTTCAACTATTTGTTAGCAAATTCAATACTGTGTGATAGTGTCTGAGAAGATACACTCAGGATCTGAGGATATGTCCCCATGAGTTTATCTTATATACAGTAAAGCTGTAACATAACATGAATTAAGGAAGAGGTTTTCAATCATATTTTTAAAAGTAAAAGTGAACAAATAAAAGAAGGAAAATGTGTAAAAGAAAGATTTAAGAAATGGAAAACAGCTGTGACCGGTTGGATTAAATGTTAAAATTAAGAACATATTTTAAAATCTCTTCCATTTAAGAAAAGACATTAACTTGGGGCACCTAGGTCAAACAGTTGGTCGAGCAACCACGTCTTGATTTCAGCCCATGTCATGATCCCAAGGTTGTGGGTGGGATCAAGCCTACTTAAGATTCTCTCTCTCTATTTCTCTCTGCCCCTCCCCAGTTTGCACATGCTTGCTTGGGGGAGGGGAGGGGGGGAGGGGAAGGGAGAACCAAACAGCGGTAACTCTAAAATGAAGAAGCTGGTAAGATTAAGGTTAGATTCAGCAAGCTGTCATAGAAGGAAAGCCATTCTGGCTCCTCTCATTAAGGAAAGAAACCACCAGAAAGCTAAACAGGAAGTTTATCTCACAATTGGTCTTTACTCTGTAGGACTAAATAAGACAAAGGTTCAAACCAGTGCATTTTTCCTTTTTAAGGTCAGTTGAAGGGGAAGAGTCACAGAGAAGGGGAGAANGGAGGCAGTCCACCAGCCCAAACAAATCTAAGAAAATTTGATAAAGGGAAGGAAACGAATTTTGATAAAATGTCTATGTGTCATTTTAAAGAACAGTATTTCTTTTGCTTGAATATAGTCATTTCTTTTCAAGAATGTATTTCGTTTTCCTCTAAACAACACCTTTTAAATATTATTTCTTCAGGGAAGGGGCAGAGTTCAGATGGTGGAGTAAGGGTACTGGGATTTCCCTTGTCCCCCAAACACCGCTGTACTGAGGAACCCCCAGGAAATCAACCTGCAGAGTGGCAGAAGCATCTCCCCAGATGGAAGGAGNGGGGGGGGCTCCTCCTCAGTGACATGGGGGGGGGGCTTCAGGGGGCAGCACAGCAGCCCCGGGGGAGGCAGGACCTGCTGACCCCAAGCCGCACCCTCCTGCGTGTCCCCCTGAGTGAGGCCGACCCTGCCCGACGGCCTCCTCCAGACCAGCGCGGCCACGCGCCCCAGGCGCCAACAGGCAACTGTCTGGTTTGTTCATTTCCCTCTTTTCTTTTTTCCTTTCCTCTTCCTTTCTCTCCTCTCCTTTTTCCCTTTTGGAATCAGGCTTATGGTTTCTGATTTGTTTCTGGCTAATTCAAACACACACACACATACACTGTTCAGGCATTTCACTCTATTCTTTTTACACCTTTCCTATCCTTTTTCTTTCTTTTCTTTTTCTCTGGATTTAGCTTTCTAGGTTGGTTTTGTTTTGTTTTGATTCTCTGGTCTTCTTTTACCCCTTTCATTTTTCTCCTTATTTGGGATGCGGCTACCCCCGTCTTTTAACTTTTTTCCCGGGGTTACTTAAGCAAATCCAAGCATCCCTGGTTGAAGGTCTGAACGCTCCACCCCTGCAAGCAAGGATCAGCCTTGCAGAGGACCAGCCACGGGGAAAGAGCCGCCAGATGCGACAACAGAGTGCACACACACACGCCTCGAGTGTCAGGCCCCGGGCAGTGTGTGACCCCTTTTTAATATAGTGTTACTCTCAGGTGCAGGATATGTAGCAGGCTATTAAAACATGTAAAAGTCAGAAACTTAGCCAAAATGACAAAATGGAAGAATTCTCCTCAAAAGAAAATTCAGAGAGAAACGAGAGACAGAGGAATGCACAAAACAGATATAAACAATGTATCTGAACAAGAATTTGGAATAACCGTCATAAGACTAACAGCTAGGCTTGAAAAGAGCACAGCAAACAGCAGAGAGTCTCTTGCTGCAGAGGCCAAAGACCTAAGAACTAGTCACAATGAATTAAGAAATGATATAAATGAGATGCAAAATAAACTAGATGCAGTGACAGTGAGGATGGCAATAGCAGAAGCGAGAACAGGTGAAATCGAAGATAAAATTATGGAAAATGATGAAGCTGAAAAAAGAGGGAAAGGAAATGACTAGATCACAAAGAGAGAATTAAAGAGTTAAGTGATTCCATGAAATGAAGTATCTGTGTCACAGGAATTCCCTATGAAGAAGAGATGGAGAAAGGGGCAAAAGGGTTCTTTGAACAAATCCCACCTGAGAACTTCCCTAATCTGGGGAAGGAAACAGGCACCCAGGCCCAAGAGGCATACAGAACTCCCTTCCAAATCAACAGAAGCAGGTGGACACCATGACACGTCATAGTAAAACTGGCAGAACACAAAGACAAAGAGAATTCTGAAAGCAGCCAGGGGCACACAGGCCTTTGCCTACAAGGGGAAGCATAAGCGTCGTAGCAGACTGTCCACTGAAACCTGGCAGGCCAGAAGGGATTAAATTGTGAATAGGAAAACTATGCAGCCAAGAATCATTTATCCAACAAGAATGTCATTCAGAATAGAAGGGAAGATAAAGGCTTTCCCAGAAAAATAAATGTTATTTCTTCAGGGGCACCTGGGTGGCTCAGTCAGTTAAGCATCAGACTCGATTTCGGCTCAGGTCACAATCTCATGGTTTGTGAGTTTGAGCCCCAAACCAGGCTATGCACTGAGTGTAGAGCCTGCCTGGGAATCTCTGTCTCCTTCTCTCTCTGCCCCTCCCCCTCTCTTTCTCTCTCTCTCAAACTAAACAAATAAACTTAAAAAAATAAAAATAAAATTAACATCTTTCTTCAGTCTCAGCCATATTTTCAGATGATTCTACCTGCATTTATACCATTAAAATAGATGTTAAATACTGCTGTGGAATTATATTGTAACATTAAGAACTATTTGCTTTCAACTTTTTAAAGCATTCTGGAGAGTCTTCCACTCTGAGAATATTGTAAACTTCATACATAATGTCCAAGTGTGTCAATATCCCAGCAAAGTTTTTCGTGGGTTTTTTGCAATCTTGTATATTTGTTTCATAAATAAAACATACTTTAAAAAGTGATCCAGTTTTTAATTTAAGACACTGAATGCCTCAGTCACTGGATATAGCAGCTAACAACTGGTAGACTTGTAAATACTTCCATGATTATGAATTACACTGAGATCCCTAACACTGAGGATACACAAACTGTTTTCAGTACCAATGCTTCACATTTACTTTGATACTTACGCTATACTCAGACACTACTCCTTTATAAACTTCATAAAACTCTTCCACATTAACTCGATCCATGTTGAACTATATGAAACAAAACAAAACAAAACATAAGCCAACAAACAAAAGAACATAAAATGTGCCACACTTAGAACTCAACACTTAGGACCTCCTGGATATATTTTCTTTACTTTAAAATAGAAATCTTGCACAAATTAAATACTCTGAAAAAGTGTTGTTAAAGACAAACTCATCAATAATAAAAATGCGTAACATTTATTGAGCACCTGCTATATCAAACATTGTTCTAGGTCCTGCACACCATCATCTCATTTAACCCCTTCAACAACCCCATGACATAAGTCACATGATATACATACGGGTTATGTAACCTTCAGTTTTGTATATTCCATCTCAAGCAAATTGACCCCACTGGTCATGTCCTCAACCACTACACTATACCTCTCTTTGAATAAAGCCTCATTCTACACACAAACACAAACACACACACACACACACACACACACACACACACACATTTATATACAATGTCATGTTGTTTACTGACAGATTAGCAGCAGAAGAACTATTACTAATGCATGGTACTTCCAATTTTTCAGCAGCCAAAAGTAATACCCTTTTCCTCCCAAACATTCAGAAAAATCCCTAATTAGCATTTACACAAGTCGTCTGGAAATCTAAATTCAAAACAAATTTAAGAGAATGCTTATAAGATAAATCTATAAAGACTCTACTATCTAGGCTGGATTCAAATTTAGTTAAAAATAAAATTTCATTAAGTTCTAGGGTCAGGGCACCTGAATGGCTCAGTTGGTTAAGCATCCAACTCTTGATTTAGGCTCGGGTCATGATCTCATGGTTCATGGGATCAAGCACCGGGTCAGGCTCTGCACTGACAGGGACAGTCAAAATAAATAAATAAACAAACAAAAAATAAGTCCAAGGGTTTCAAGAACTAAGACCTTAATTTTTTTTCTTGGCTCCGAATTTACAATTTTAGGGGCACCTGGGTGGCTCAGTCCATTAAGCTTCTGACTCTTGATTTCATCTCAGGTCATGATCTCACGGTTTGTGAGATGGAGCCCTGTACTCGGCTCTGTGCTGACAGTGTGGGGCCTGCTTGGGACTCTCTCTCTTTCCCTCCCCTGCGTATGCACTTTCTCTCTCTCTCTCAAAATAAATAAATAAACTTAAAAAAAAAGAATTTACAATTTTATTCTCTTCCCTACTTTGTTTCCTTATTGTTGCCAGAAATGAAGATCACTAAGAAATTTCTGCCTACCCGGGCAATAATTCACACTGGGAGGATCTATTTCATAGACAACAGAACTGTTATGGGCAGTGAATTTTGTCTGAGTTCAGTGTTTTAGCCCACATTCCCACACCTTGTTGAATTTTTAATATAACAAATAATAACAGAATACATAACTTAAATTTAAGTACTTATATTTTGCACTGGAAATTCTACAAGGCATTGTGTAGAGTTATTTTAATTTGCAATTTATTTTAATTTTCATTTAATTTGTAAAATAATCCATTGAGGCAAATGTATATGTGCTCACTGACCAGCAGACCCACGAGTCTAGAGGGCAGCTGGCCCATGACTCAGAGCTTCCTGATGCCCAAGCTCAAGGGCTGCGATTGCCACTAAGCCACCATGCTTCCCCCAGAGGTGCAATTAATCTTTTTTTTATTATTATTCTTGTTTTCCCTAAGCACCTACTTGTGGCCAATGACCATTCCAGGTTGTAGGCCTAGAGTCAGATCAATGTTTAAATCTGAAATTTCTACATAACACATATTTTTAAAGCAGGCTTAGGTCCTACAATCTGTGACTATAACACCTTTTAGAACGTTTTGCCTAGCAATTTCTTGATAATCCTAGAGACGATTCTTCAAATATCAGCTCTGTCATGAGCCTCCCAGTTTTGCCCAATGACTTCACAAACCAGTTGGTATTTCTGAACTCTTTTTGGCTTGTAGGCATTCCTACTCATCAGGATACAAAGTTGTTGGAATCTTGGTTACTGCTCTGGCCCCTGATTTTGGATGATCCTAAGACTCAAAAGAAACTAAAAGCAGTTCCTTTTCAGAGAAAGAACACATAAGTTATATTGGTAAGAAAAATCTCAGCTTCAAAGCTGGTATTTCATTATCAAAATAGGGTAAACTTGCTAGCTTTGAAACACTGTTTATCTGAGTCTTATAATAATTTGTACGCAATGTCTTGTCAAGTGCACGGGTAAGTACAAAACAAAGGCGTGAGCTCTACAGAAGTGGATGCTGTTTGTTCAGTGAAGGGGTCCCTATAAATGCATCCACAAGGCAATTCGGGAACAGCCATGGGCTCCGGAGGCCCAGGGGCATGACTGCCAACAGAGGGACTGAAATTGCTAACGACAAAAAAGGTTTTGAGGGAAAGTCCAGAAACCAACAAATGGCCCTGGTTAGGGGGGAAAATCTCAACTGATTCTCCTTCTCCGTTCTCTTCTCAGTCATTAATCCAGACCCCCCAAAAACTCATTAAAACTACTCAATGCTATTTCTTGTTTGTAGGAACTACATACATTGTTTCTGTCTATGCTCATTTCGCAACTTAGGTCCCAGGAATTTTATAAACCTATCTTACAAGCTTAAATTAGGTGTACCCTTTGAATTTTACTTCTCTCAGTGAAAGATTATATGGGTAAAACTATTTCAAAAACATACTTATTATAAGGTTATCAGGTTCAGTAACTATATCTTTCTATTTTTAATGTGTTGAGTTCACAGGTGCACAAAGAAAAATCAATGTACATTTAAAAAAAATCTCTCAATAGGTTATGACTCATTGCAAACTACCTACCATTTGCATTGCTGAGATTTCAAAACCTGCATCCCGGATAGCCATGAGGATCTTTCCCAGGAGTCCTAAAAATACAGACAAAAATACAATACAATATTGCCAAGGCATTTAGTTTCTTAGAAATGCAAATATTCTACCATCAGAGCACTTTGCTTACACTGTATATGAAGAAACCACTTATTTTTTTAAGGGAAACTAAATCCCTACTATTGAGCATCACATGTAATCATTTGATTTACCTAGTGAGTGCTTCAGGAATATCAACCATTATCCTGAAGATGATGTAAAAAATCTTTAAGATATTATTTTGCCTTTAAGACCCCTGAAGTTAGTGATGTAGAGAACATGCAAATCAAACCACTGACACTAACATTACAAAAAAAAAAAAAAATTAAATGCCAAAGTACTGGATATGGGAGTTCCAAGGATGAGGTCAAAGGAGAAAAATCAAATTATAACTGAAGTGGTGGCAGAAGCTTTCAGGGGAAATGAAAGCATGAATTGATACTTAAAGGCTGTTGGTAGACGGGATTATATGGGTACGCAGACATAAAATGACAGAAGGTTCAGGTCTGAGAAAATGTGAGCATGTTCACATGTTAAGAAGAAGTCAGAAAAAGGAAAAAAGAAACAGCTGAAAAGGAAAGGGACTTAATCCAAATTGATGAAGGCCTTGCATATCAACATGAGGAATTTGGTCCCTACCTCCTGGATCAGTGCTTTGTCGATTCTAGGAATCTAGGACTGATGTTGAGATTCCCTTAGTTTAGTATAAAAATCTTCTAAGCTTCTTTTTCCCAAGTCAACTAAACCCACGTCCACACATGCACACCACTGCCCCATATATTCTGGGCGACCTGGATGCTTACCTACTAACCCAAAGTCACCAAAGAGTGTCAGTATCTGAATTGAGCTTTTATTTACTATTTCACTGCAGCCCAGTGGTGCTGTCCTAATTGTAGCCGGTTGAGAGACAGGAGGGAAAAAAAGACAATGATGTATCTATTTCTCAAATGATAACATTTGTACCAAGAGAAGGCCAAATGATTCCAGAGTGTACTGTGAAAAAACAAAGGTTTCTCAGAAGTCTGAAGATAGAGCAGGCCCGTGCCAACTCAGAGCAGTCAGCGTCACATCCCCGTTGAGTTTGGTGACTCAGCTTTGTCAAATATCCATCATATTAGTGCTGTTAACTTGAATTTTATCCATTTTATAGTTTTGTTTGTAATGAATTTGTAAACTGCTTCAGTGATACAGTTCTTTGCACAAAGGTTTATATTTAGTTTTATATTTAGACACACTTAAGTTGCACTATAATTACAATAATTTATGTCAACATTGGGGGCCCCTTGGAAGATTTTTCCTCCAGAGGAAACACTGCCAAGAGACGGAGAGTCACTGAAAACGTTGAGCAGAAGAATACAGGACGAAATAGCGTTTTAGGAATACTGCTGATGTAATAATGACAGGCAAGCAGTCAGAAAAGGAATAAAAGAATAACAAAGGCTTCTGAAACCTTCCAGCACGCTCGCTGGACTTGGACAGCAGCACTAGGGAAAGAAGTAATGAATAAAAGACATTTCCAAACAAGAACAGGACTAAATGGGACACAGCGTGTGAAGATATAAAAGAATAAAGGTTTCGAGTCCAAGTGACTGAAAGGTTGACAGCACCTTTAAGAGGAAAACAAGCAATAAAAACAAATTGATTAAGCGCCTGGGGAAGGTCACGAAGATGAAAGGACGGACAGCTGACTAGTGAGCTGGGCCCGGGGCCCCTCGCTCCCGCCGCTGCCCTTGGAAAGTGGACTCTGCTCGTCTTTCCCACCCCCAGAGGCTGCTCCAAGGACACACAGCGATGTGGCGTCGAGAACGCCTGCATGGTCGGTGTGACTGAACCCACAAGGCCTCTACAGACACTCTCAAGGCTTGGCGGGTGGCTGTGGGATCGCTTGCCTTGCTGCTGCCCAAGGCAGGCCTTGTATGTAAGTTTCTTTGCTTTTGGAAACTGTCACCTGCCAGTGTGGAGTGGCCTTTCTGTTTCTTCCATCTCTCCCTGTGAGTTCAGGGACCAGTTTCTGATTACACACAGAAAGTTGCCATGGAGGTTATGAGCCAACAATTAAGGGAAAAACAGCAAATTATTTTGAACATAGAAACAGAATCTTAGAACAGAACAGTGATCGGCATTTGAGAAGACAGCATATCCAGTGACTAGAAAATGACTGGTGAATGAGTGAATAAACTCCCTATTAGAAATAGGTGATAAAGGATAACATTCCAAGAGATAATAATGAGGAGTGCAGACAGGTCTCCTGTCTGGAATGAGGAGAACAGAGGTCTGCTTATTTGACAAAAAGAAGATGAAAAGCAAACAAACAAACAAACCCCAACAACAACGACGACAAAAAACAACCTGGGAAGAATGGATTTTAAGAAAATATCTGAAGTTTGGGAATTAAAGAATGAAAATGAATAAAGAAGGGTGTGTAAAAAGAGACGTGCAGGAAATTAAAGAAGAAAAATATTACAAACAGAGGGGGAAATTCTTAGAATAGAGGGACAGGGGACAGTCCAGAAAAGGAGATTAAGGACCGTGGGGATGCAGAGAAAGCCTTCAGCATAAGCAGGACGGCATGCTGACTTTAGAGGCACTTGGAAGATGTGTATCAACAGCGTGTTAGGAAAAAGTTAGACGACCTGCTAAAAATCTGTACCAAAGACTCAGGCGATACTGGATATGAGAATGTTAACCAAAATTCTAAGTCCTTAATCAATAGGAAAAATATTAGTTAGGAAAGAAAAAAACAGATTAACAATTACTGGGGACGGAGCTCTTTAATATGAATTGATACCATTTTGTCCTTAAAGCAATACTCCTAAACAGAGACTACTACCCACCATAAAGATGACAATGTATCAGGTTTGGGAGGTTAGAGAACTTGCCTGAAACCACGATGTTAGTGTATCTCCAAATCTCACCGTCTTTCTACAAGTTTAATGAGACAGAGAAATGCACACGTGGA
This sequence comes from Crocuta crocuta, assembly GCF_008692635.1. Lineage (NCBI taxonomy): Eukaryota > Metazoa > Chordata > Mammalia > Carnivora > Hyaenidae > Crocuta > Crocuta crocuta. The sequence continues at coordinate 530,400 of NW_027529596.1, read as the reverse complement.
AGCCTCATATGTAAAATGCACTGGACACTGTAACTCCCTAAGGCAAGGACCACGTTCATTCTGGTTCTCACCTCAGTTCTCATTGTATCTCAGGACCTAGGGTCGTGTCCGGCGTGTAGTAGGTATTGAACAAATACTGTTCACTGAATTCAGAAATAACCAAAGAAACAATCACGGCTCTGCCTGATGCAAACCTAAGGAACTCGAGACTCTTCAGAGCTGACACAAGTGAAAACACTGGCAAATTACAAATGGGTAATTAAAGTTAGAGAGAGGGAAAAGGATTATTTAAAGATGTGGGCTTAATCATCTGGGAAGAAAAGTTCATACTTATTCGTGCCATAAACAAACAATAACCCAAAATGCATTTAAGGTAAATGTAAAAACAGATAAAATAAAAAACAAAAAGAACCCCCAATAAATTGGAAAACTCTGTAGGTGACTATTTTTTCCTCATGATAAAGGCAGGCTTTTTAAATATAAAAAGCGGGGGGTGGGGGTGGGGGAGAGGACAGTTCTGTATCTGCTGTGGCTGAGTAGCTCCTATTGGAATATAACCTTCCCTCAGAGAAGAACTATAAAATCTAGGGAAGAAAAAAACATAAAAATACAACTACCTGGAGGTATTGAGTGGGTTCCATGTTTTTGCAGTATTTAGCTGGGTTTGGGCAACCATGGCCACTGAAAACGGAGTAGACAGATAATCCCAGGAAAAAGAAAAGCCAGAGAGGAAAGCCTGACCTCTGTGTATAAACGCTCCTCAAGTCTTGGGAAAACGGAAGCATTCGTGCATGAAGCAGACTCCAAAAATCCCAGCTATGATTAAAAGGACTAGGGCGCCTGGGTGGCCCAGTCAGTTAAACATCTGACTTCAGCTCAGGTCAAGATCTCATGGTTCATGGGTTTGAGCCCTGCATCAGGCTCTGTGCTGACAGCTCAGGGCCCAGAGCCTACTTTGGATTCTCTGTCTCCCTCTCTCTCTGCTCCTCCCCCACTCATGCTCTGTCTCAGTTTCTCTCTCTCAAAAATAAATAAACATTTAAAAAATTAGCCAAAAAAAAAAAAAAAGAACTAAACTAGGCTTTGAGTTACCACCCATCAAAGTGGGAACAGACGTTGCCTGATCAATTCAGCAAGTTAATACTTGTTGCATTTAAAATATCAATATATCTTTGAAGAAAAAGACAACACCTATAATTTTATAATATCTCATTCATAATATTCAGGATATGCTCCAAAATTATTTGATATATGAGGACAAAGAAAAACATGACCTATTCCCAAAACAAAAGAGAATGATGAAGACCAACCCAGGATGACTCAGATGTTACAATTAAGAAACAAAGATGTTAAAGTTACTGTTGTAACTGCTTAACGAATAAAAGAGAAATACACTCAAAATACATGAAAATATAGGAAATATCAACAGAGACTAAGAACTATAAAGAGGATCAAATAAAAACAATAAAAATGAAAAACACTTATATCTAAACTACAAAACTCACAGTAAGAGCAGAATAAGTTTAAACATAAAAAGAGTCCATCAATCTGAAGAGAGATCAACAGAAACTATTCCATTTGAAGAAATAACAGTTTTTGAAAAACAGTGAACAGAGTATTAGGCTGAAACAATACCAAAGAGCCTAACATACATGTAACTCGAGTCTAATACAGAAAATATTTAGAGATATAATGGCTGAATTTTTTTCCAAATTTGTTGACCTATTGAATCAATTTTTGTGCCTTTTCGCCAGTCTCAAAGAAATATCATCATCCATGCTGCTAATAATCAAAAATAAAGAAAATCTTGGGAGTAGCCAGAGAAAATGACTCACTGTATATAGGGAATAACAATTTCAATGACTGCTGACTTCTCATAAGAAAAACAGAGACCAGTGGACAGCTAACAATTTTAATGTGCTAAAAGAAAAATAAAATTGTGAATTTGAAATTCTATGCCCAGCACAAAGCTTCAAGAATCATGGTAAAATAAAGACACTTTGAGAAAAAAGAACACTAAAGGAATTTGTTATTACCAAACTCCTACTTCCAAAATTGATAATGGGAAGTTATTTAACTTGAAGGAAAATAAAACAAGATTAAAAATAGGATCTTCAGGAGAAATGATGAGCATAATTAAAGGTATACATGTGGGTAAATACAAAAGATTATTTATTTCCTCTTGATTTCATTAAAAGACATATGCCTAATGTGGACACTTGGGTGGCTCAGTCAGTTAAGCAACTCCTGACCTCAGCTCAGCTCTTGATCTCAGGATCATAAGTTCAAGCCCTGTTGGGCTCTGCACTGAAACCTATTGAAGAAAAAGAAGAAAGATTAAAGAAGAAGAAAGAAGAAAGAAAGAAGAAAGAAAGAAGATAGAAGAAGAAGAAGAAGAAGAAGAAGAAGAAGAAGAAGAAGAAGAAGAAGAAGAAGAAGAAGAAGAAGAAGAAGGAGGAGGAGGAAAAGAAAGGAAGGAAGGAAGGAAGGAAGGAAGGAAGGAAAGAAGGAAGGAAGGAAGGAAGGAAGGAAAGAAAAAGCCTACTTAAAAAAATACGTCTGATTAAAACAAAAATTTTAACATTGTAGGTTTAAAATGTACGTGAATTTAATACATATCAGTAATATAACATAAACCGGGTACAGGGAGAAAATGAACCTTTACAACTGAAAAAATGTCCACATTTTATGTGAAATAGTACAATATTAGCACATTTTAAATAGACTGAAAATTAAGAAAGTATACTTTAATCCTTACAAGAGTGATTTTCAAAAAACAGTCCCCAAATAAGCAGCATCAACATTACCTGGGAACTTGTTAGAAATGCACATTCTCCAGGACCAACACTAGATCCAATGAATCAGAATTTCAGTGGGTAGAGACCAGAAATCATTATTTTAACAGACCCTCCATGTGATTCTGTTATACACTGAAATATGAGAACCAAAGCCCTTGAGTAACCACCAAAAACAAAAGGAAGGAAGGAAGGAAAGATACATATGGCCAATGAATAAATTAAAATGGAATTCTTAGAAATATCAATTAATCCAATAGAAGGATAAAGATCAAAAAGGGGGAGCAAGAATAGAAAACAAATAATAAAGCAGTAAACCTAAAACCAATCATACCAATAATTACATTAAATGTTAGTGGACTAAAAATCCCCATTTAAGGCAGAGATTTTAGATGAATTAACAAAACAAGATTCAATTATATGCTATTAACAAAAAAAACAACTATAAATAAAAAGATACAGATAAGTTGAAAATAAATGATGGAAAAAGATGCCAGGCAAACAATAGATATAAGAGAGCTGAAGTGGTTATATTAACTTCTGATAAAGTAGAATTTATGACAAAGAGTATTGCCAGAGATAAATGTCCTAAGCAGCATTCGGGAGACTGCTTTAGACAGAGAGCAGGAAGAAGATGGATGTTCATGATAAAGCAAGCAGTGAGCACAGATAAAGAGGTATCTTGGTGGAGGGGAAGTCCACCCCACCACTGAAAGAAGTACTTACAGACCATGTTTAGAGATTTGGATTTGACCTGACAGGCCAGAAGTTCTCACAACTTTTTGGCCTCATGGACACTTTAGCTTTCAGAAATTATTAAAGATTCTAAAAAGCTTGTATTTATATAGGTTATATCTGTCAACATTTGTTATGTTACAAATTGAAGGATAAAATTCTTAAATATTAATTTAAATATACCAAAAATTCTTTACATGTTGGCATAAGTAACATTTTGTGAGAAAAATAACTATATTTCCTAAAAAAACATTTAATGAGAAGTATAGCATTGTTTTACATTTAAAAATATCTTTAATGTCTAACTTAATAGAAAGCAGCTGTGTTCTTACATCTGTTTCAGCTTTCAATCTGCTGCTATGTGTTGTTTTGGTTAAAGTATATTTAGTTAGAAAATAGTGAAGTATTTTAATAGCTTTTAATGTAAATGTATTTCTTCTTCTGTGACAAAGTATTTTCTTAAAATCTCACAACAACATATAATTTCAAACTTCTACCAATGAACTTTTTTTACTCTGCTACATTAAAATCCACTGGTCCATCTTATACTTTGAAAGAATCTTTTATCCATGCATGATTTTGTAACATCACACATTGATCATTTGGAAAATATTAGTTCACTGAGTTGTACAGATCTTCCAAATGCTGACTCATTTCATTACAGTACATCAGGGGAAAAAAATCACATTTGTTAACATCACCACCAATTTCATCAGAACAGCCTGTAAGTTATTAGGAAGCTGTCAAGCTTAAGGTGGTAAATACACTTTGGCAAGAACATAATTATGATTTTCATTTGTCATTTTACCTTTTTTTGCATTTTTATCTTTGGCAACAATTTTTGTCAGTTGTCATCTCTTTGAAATAGCAGGCTTACTTAATTTCAAGAAAAATTCATGCCAAATACCTAAGTTTGAAAAAACCAGAGCTTGTCTGCCAGTCATTCTTTTATGTAAAAATGATATTCCATGAAAAAGTCTTTTAGTTGAGCTCAAACCTCAAACAAATGCTGTCCCTAAATATCACATATTTCAGGATAGAACAAAAGTGCTTTATGTACACCTCCCATTTCTTCACATACAATATCACAAAGGCATATACTGGAAGGTCAAGAATTAATAAAATTAATAATTTTTTCTGCTTCATCAAGGACATTCTTTTTTAAATTTTTTTTAAATGTTTATTTACTGTTGAGACAGAGAGAGACAGAGAGACACGAGTGGGGGAGGGGCAGAGAGAGGGAGACAGAGAATCTGAAGCAGCTCCCGGCCCCCAGCCGTCAGCAGAGTTGGATGCGGGGCTCGAACTCACGAACCATGAGATCGTGACCTGAGCAGAAGGCAGACGCTTAACTGACTGAGCCACTCACGCGCCCCATTCTTAAGTGAAAGTGGCTTTTTTTTTCTACAAGCACATGATAATTTAATTAAAAGAATAAGTGACTATTGGTACACAGTACAGTTTTCTCCCACTATCTTTTGCTAAGGCACCAGCAGTTTTACCCACCACTGGCTTTGTACCATTAGTGCAAATGTCACATTTCAAAAGGCAAATAAAATGATTATTATTTTGAAAATAGATTTGATCTCACAGATACCTTAAAGGGTCTTTTCTAAGAAGTAAAATGTTTTACATGATTACATAAGAATCATTTAAATATGGAAGCAGTATTAAGCCTCGTGCATAACCAATACAAAGAGAAATCTACATCTATTACAAATGTATAATCACAGTAAACCATGCCCCCATGAAAATGTACCATCTGAACAGAATAATTCTATTCACAGATAAACCAATAGAAAAGTTATAGTTCAAGTAACATTGCCATTCTGCCAAGAACAGTCAGACGTGAGTCAAGGATATTGCTTTTTTTATATTCAGTTGGTTGTGTGTGGAGGCAGAATAGAGAGGCATTTAAGAAACCTGTTCTGTGTTTAACAGCTTGAAACAACAAACTGTCAATAACCATATGTCCTTTACTTTGTTCTAGACAGAAAATGTTCAGACTGAACAAATAACAATAACTATGTAAATGAAGTAGCAAAAAGGAAAAAAAAAAGTGCAACTCCATGCCTTGCAGCAAACAAGTTCAAAATGGTCAAACAAAGCAGACTGCCCTTTTTCCCCCCCTGGCTGATGTTTGCATAGCTAATTTGTTTTTTAATGGTTTGCTTATAACTCTATGAATGTTCTTAAACTTTTTGAATGTCAAATCACCTCTTCTTCTCCACTTCCAGTGCCTTAGTTCATATCTCTATACCTTTCACTTGGATTGTTCAAAAGGGTGTAATGGCCACCCTGTGTCCAATCATTAATATCACACACCCATTGATTGCTTTGTTTTTCTAAAAACTCTTGCTTCTCCTGGGATTAAGAGCTCCCTATTCTCTTTTAAGGAAACTGATCTCACCGGTCATTTGATTGGAATGGGAGCTGCCTGCCATTTTCCTATACAACTCTATGACTATGGTCATGGTCTCTGTGAGTAGTCAAGAGGTGAAAGCCGACCTATTAGCACTCTGCTAAGATCAGAACAATTCACATAGGAATGGGCCTATCACTGGCAAAAGCCAATCAGAGGCCTTCACTGTTTTGCTTTTTTTAAAGCTAGAACCAGGGGAAAAACACTTTCCACTATGTCCGTAAGTAGGGAAGCCCTTCACTGCTAGCAACCAAAACAACCCAGAGTTAAAAATGAGTTATTCTCCCTTGCCTTATAGCTGCCAAAAGGGGTAAAACCTCCCACCATACGGCAGAGAAAGAGGAAGATTACTGAGGTTACTAAAAACTACACAGGAGATATTTGGCCAAGGGCTAAGTATCAATTTGCTCTCTAGGCCACAGATGTAAATCTTGGCAAATAATCCAGTCTGAAAAGCTCTCTTCTTGACCTATCTCAGTTTTACCTCTACATGGTCTCAGTTTCTTTCCTCATTTGTTTAAAAAAAAAAAAAAAGTAGTTCCTCCCTCATAGGCTTGTTATGAGGATTAAATGTGTCTTTGTGTGTAAAATCCATAGTGTAGCCAGTGGCACACAATAGCACTAACAGGCCAGAAGTAGGTAATAATCGTCACAAGTGAATTAGTAGAAATTCAGCTGCAGGCATAGCTTTGCTTATAGAATTTGCATGAATCTATTTTTCTCAGTTCTGTTAAAATTTTATACCTCCCCTTCCAAAAGAGAACACTGCTGCCAAGACATCTCAAGGAGACTGTGCTAGAGTCCAGGTCACGCGTAAGGAGCTGGCTGCACTGATGGAGCAGAAACAGGTCACCCGGGTCACGGCAACACCCGCTACAGGAACAACAGAGCCTGGAAGACCCAATGGTTCCCCAGAGAAGAAAAGTCAATGTAGTCGAAGCCACACAGTGACATCCATGCTAGGAGTAAGTCAGAGCAAGAGAAGAGGGGGAAAGAGGGTCCTCACATGACACTGACACAGCAAGGCCGATCCTATCTCTCTGCCACTAGGAACTCCTGAAAATATTTGCAGTGAATTTTGTAGAGGGCTGGAGTCCAGTGTCTGCAGGTGGGTGCACGCATGAGTAAGAACATTTCTACAGATTCGTAAAGAATACTTAAAACTTTAAGTAACGGGGCGCCTGGGGGGCTCAGTCGGTTGAGCATCCGACTTCAGCTCAAGTCATGATCTCACGGTTCGTGGGTTCCAGCCCCGCGTCGGGCTCTGTGCTGACAGCTCAGAGCCTGGAGCCTGTTTCAGATTCTGTGTCTCCCTCTCTCTCTGACCTTCCCCTGCTCACGCTGTCTCTCTCTCTCTCTCTCAGAAATAAATAAAACATTTAAAAAAAATTAAAAACAAAACAAAACAAATTTTAAGCAACATTTGAAACAAAGTCTGCCTACAAAACTCCATGCAAGAGGAAAAAGGGCAGGATAATAGTTGATTTAATACATAAAAATGTTAAAAATAAATCAAAATCATAAAACAAGGTGGCAAGTGTAAGATAAACCAGCTCACATATCCCCATTTAAAACAGTCTCAGTTTGAATAAAATGTTAAAGCCCAACCATGTTCTATTTATACGATATAGAAAATAAGATGAATTGTATAGTGAACAAAATCAAAATAGCCAAATGGGTAGCAATATTAACAATAAACAAAATAAATGTCAGGGGAAATAATATCTCAGGATATTTTAAAAAGTAAAACTAGAGTATCATAAATCTATATGCACAGAATATATGACATGGCATTTATAAAAAAAAAATGTTAGAAATAAAGGAGAAACAGAAACATACCATTCTCCAACCAACTCTTGCAAACTCAATGGCAAATACTATGAATATTAGCAGATTTTTTAAAAACTTAGGTGTATTCTAAACTTTCCAACATAACTATAATAAATAAAAATTATACAGACCATTTATTTGACTAACACAATAAAATGAGAAAATTTCCAGAAAAGTTAACAACAACAAAATTCAAAATCTTGGGAATTTACAAGTACTCTCCTATAGAATGATTGGAACGGTATTGACTGAAACAAGAAGAAATATCCAGAGTAACAAATCGGAAGAAACCATACCAAATCAAACAATATTTAGAAGTTAGAATATAATGAAACAGGAAATCTCATAGACATACCACTATGGGAGTACTTGGTACCCTCTTTCTGGAAGATAAATTGAGGTTTACCAAAAACGTTAACATTTTATCATTTGATAATAAGAATTCCATCTCTTGAGGGGCACCTGAGTAGCTTAGTTGGTTGAGCATCTGACTTAGGCTCAGGTCATAGTCTCATGGTTTAGGAGTTTAAGCCCCACATCGGACTTACTGTCAGCTCAGAGCCCACTTGAGATCCTCTGTCCCTCTCTCTCTGCCCCTCCCCTGCTCAGGCACGTGCGCTCACTCTCTCCCTCGTTCTCAAAAATGAATAAACATTTTTAAAAAATCCATTATTTGAAATTATTTTAAGGATAAATAAGAGATTCACAAGGATTTACATTGGAAAAAACTAATTACAGAAGTATTAACAGTAACATTTTAAAATTTGTTTTATAAGGTTTATTTGAGAGAAAAAGAAAAGAATGCACCACAGCCACATGCACACAAGCAGGGAGAGGAAGAGAAGAAGAGAGAAAATCCCAATCTGGCTCTACCCTGTCAGCTCAGAGCCTGTCATGGGGCTTGATCTCAAACTGTGAGATCTTGACCTGAACCGAAATCAAGAGTCCAATGCTTAACCAACTGAGTTACCCAGGCACCCCAATATTTTTAAATTTCTAAATAATAAAGCAAGGAAAAGATAAAGAGGAATACATTCCTACAACTATTTTTAAAAATTTTTAATGCTTATTTATTTTTGAGAGAGAGTGTGCACATGTCTGTACAAGTGGGGGAGGGGCAGAGAGAAAGGGAGGCAGAATCTGAAGCAGCTCCAGGCTCTGAGCTGTCAGCACAGAGCCCAAGGCGGGGCTGGACCTTACAAGCAGTGAGATCCTGACCTGTGCTGAAGTCAGACGCCCAGCCCACTGAGTCACCCAAGTGCCCCCTACAACTATTATTTAGACTTTAAAATTCTGTTTTCAAAGATTTTTTAATTGTACAGAAAAAAAATTCAAAATACAATGTTAGGCTAAACAAAAAGAATATAAATTGTACAATAAAGTACAATGAAATAAAGTGGATAATTCCCATTCCTTTTATGAAAATAGTATTATTCTAATACCAAAAGCAGACAAAGTACAAAAATATATAACTACATATGAAAATCCTTATGAGTAGTTGTAAAAATTCTTAACAAAATATTAGCAAGTCAAATTCAGCAACGTGACCAAGTGAGGTTTATTTCAGGAACATAAGCTTAGTTAATTGTTCAGAAAAAAAAAATTCAGTGTAATCTACTATGTTAAAAGCCTTAAGAAAAAAAATCACATGATCATATCAACTGATGGAGGAAAACATTTCTGAAAAAAGTCAACTCATTCATGATCAAAACTCTAAGAAAAAAATAGGAATAGAAGAGAACGTCCTGAATTTCATAAAGAGCATCTACCAAAAAAACCCAGAGCTAACACATGTCTAATAATAAAAAGCAAGAATGCCCATTCTCATTTTTCTTATTCAATATGGTGCCAGAAGTTCAAGCCAGTAAATATAGCAAGAAAAGACAAGACACTCAGATCAGAAAGAAAGAAATATAATTGTTTTCATTTGCATGTGACAGACTGTCCATACACAAAATCCAAACAACTACAAAATACATTCTAGAACTAATAATTGACTTCAGCAAGGTTGCAGGATATAAGACAAACATACAAAATTCAACAATGTATCTGCATACCAGCAACAAATATGTGGACCCTGAAACTGAAACTACAATGTCATGTATAATCACTCAAAAAGACAAAAATTACTAGACACAAGTCTAATAGAACATGCACAGGAGTTGTGAAAACTACCAAATGCTGGATGGAAGCTCTAAACAAAAGGAGTCATACAGCGTCCATGATTTAGAAGACTTAACATAGTAAAATGATTTCAATTCCCAATTGATAGATTTAGTGTAATTCCTATCAAAATCCCAGCAAGATATTTTGTAGATTCAGACAAGATTATTCCGAAATCATATGGAAGGGTAAAGGAACTAAAAGAGCTAAAGCAATTCCAAGAAAAAGTAAAAAAAAAAAAAAAAAAAATCAGTCTACTCAATCTCCTAACTCTGTGGTGACCAGGATCCTGCAACACAGGCAGAGCAACACACATACAGACCAACGAACAAAGCTGAAAACCCAGAACTGGATCCACACAAATACCATTTTTGACAAAGACGTTAAAGCGATTCAATGGAGAAGAGCCTTTTCAAAAAACCCAGTGAGATGACTGTGTAAGGAAAGTTAGAAAATACAGTCTCCGACATGGCAGTCACTTATCAGAAGCAAGTATACGCTGTGGGAGGAGAACACAAATTTGGAAGATGAGAGTCAGGCTTCTTCCTTGTATGTATCATATGCGCTATTCATACTATTTCATGTAATCCTTACAACAACTTCCTAGGAGGCAAGTACTATTATTACCTTCATTTTATAGATTCTTACCGACTATACTCAACGGAAAGACAACATGCCCTAGAATAGCAGAGTAAAAGATAGAACTGAATTAATTAATTTATTTAAAAAAAATTTTTAGGTTTACTTATTTTGAGAGAGATAGAGAATACACACACATGTGCGAGGGAGGGACATAGAGAGAGGGAGAGAGAGAATCCCAAGCAGGCTCCACACCAGAGGGGCAGAGCCCAAAGTGGAGCTCAAACTTATGAACTGTAAGATCACAACCTGGGCCAAAATCAAGAGTTGGATGCTTAACCAACTGAGCCACCTAGCACCCCGAGACAGAACTGAATTTAAACCGAGTTCTGTCAACCCTAAACCGGATTGTGTTACATGACCATAGTCAAAATATTTAATCGGCTTGTACATATCATTTAATTAAATAATTCACGAATATTAAATAATACACGCCACTCCAAAATACACTGCTCTGGTATATTGACTATGAGTATCTTAGTATATTAAACTAATGAGTTAAAGACATTCAAGTGTCTCAGCACAAATAAGAAAAATACTCTGACCTTCCTTCTTTTTCTGAAAAGCAGGAGATGAAATTCCCACATGAAAGATAGCCTCCCCATACTGGTAGGAAAACAACATACTTCTCATTAAGAACAAAATGTTGAGGCTGAGGATTCTGTACAGACTTCGTGAAAATCATTCCTGTCTCCCTCCTGCCATGCCACACACATAGTTCCATTGCTTCCAACGCTTGGCACAAATGCCTCTCTTTGTTCAACCTAATATAAAAGCAGGTTTTCTCGATTTCTTTGGCTCGTCATTCCTTATGAAGGCTCCTGTGTCACGTAGAACTTGTATTAAGTAAATCTGTATGCTGTCTCCTGTTGAACTATCTCATGCCAATTCACTTCTCATCACCCCTGAAAACCTCTTAGAGGGTAAAAGTAAAAGTTTGCATCCCCTACAAAATGCAAAAATACATATTATTTATATATGTATAATTTATCTTTTTTGATCTTCTGAATATATACTATAGAATCAATAACAGAAGAATATAAAATATAAATATATTTTATAATATATATCTAGTACATTTTGAAATGTTCACAGGATCTTCACCCAACTTATTAATTATTCAGACTTTAAGCTTTCCTTCCTTCTAACTATTTTGATGCTTATCAAAATTTGAAAGAACAAGAGAGAGAAAACAATAATCATTTNTGGCAGTCAGCACAGAGCCCAACGCGGGGCTCGAACCCACGAACCGCGAGATCATGATCTAAGCGAAAGTCGGACGCTTAACCGACTAAGCCACCCAGGCACCCCACTACAAAACTTTTAGAGTGAGAAAATCATTAAGAGAAAACTCAAGTAGTTTTAGTTAACAAGGTAGACGGACAATAGTCTTCAAGACTATGACAAAACTGGCTGTCATAGCTCATGATCTACCAGTACAACTCTCAACATCAAAAAATATTTCCTATGGAAAGAACTTATTCTGATACTAAGGTCTTTCCTGGAGTCTTGGTATTTTCCCTTGATATCATAATGCTTATATTCTTCAGTAATGTATACACCTAAAAGCAACCTTGCAGCCAAGAAACACACCCTTCTACTGTGGGAAAACTTGAAAAACACCTTTATCATGAATGTTAAGCTTACTCCATGCAGTAATAAGGTATAAATAGATGAAAATAAAACTCAACTTATAGAAACAAGAGCCCATGAAAAGGACACTCTGATGATCAAAACTACACACAAAACTAAATTTTAAAGAGGCACCCAGGGGGCACCTGGGTGTCTCAGCTGGTTAAGCCTCTGACTTCGGCTCAGGTGATGATATCACAGTTCCTGGGTTCAAGCCCCGTGTCGGGCTCTGTGCTGACAGCTATAGCTCAGTGCCTGGAGCCTGCTTCAGATGCTGTGTCTCCCTCTCTCTGCCCCTTCCCTGCTCATGCTCTGTCTGTCTCTGTCTCTCAAAAATGAATAAACATTAAAAACTTAAAAAAAAAAAAAAAAAAAAAGAAGCACCCAGGCTTTTTGTGCAAGACAGTTCACCATAAATGTCAATGAAGAAGTCTTGCATTTCGTTTGGGTAAGAACTCGTGAAAGACAAGATTTAATCCTGAAATAGACAAGAGTACGTGAACTGACAAAACTGACACACAGATGATATTTAATATTAATAAATATCAGTTTAGGTCAAATTGGAGGAATTTGATTTCTTTTACAATTTAAATCTCGTGAAATAAAATTAAAAATTATTTTAATGAAAAATAGGGCTAGTTTGCCTTTAAACTGTGATTAGTGCAAAGCCAAATCAGAGCTAGAGATTATAAGAGTTTAAATCAATTTCAATAGTGAAATACAAGAGAAATCACAAGCATTAACAATTCAACAGAAAGGGGGCGCCTGGGTGGCTTTGTCGGTTAAGCGTCCGACTTTCGCTTAGGTCATGATCTCGCGGTTCGTGGGTTCGGGCCCCGCGTTGGGCTCTGTGCCGACTGCCAGCTCAGAGCCTGGAGCCTGTTTCAGTCTGTGACTCCCTCTCTCTCTGACCCTCCCCTGCTCACGCTGTCTCTCTCTCTCTCCTAGAAATAAATAAAAAATATTAAAAAAAATAATAATAATTCAACAGAAAGAACTTAATACTAATCCTAGCGCACATGCATAACAAACAACCTTGGGCATAAAAACCAGGTGGAAAAGCTTTCAGTTTCCTAGACAGCAATATGTTCCCAGGCAATGCCCCTTCACTAATAATCTTCCAGTAATTATTTTTTATTTTCTTAGTTTATTTATTTTTGAGAGAGACAGAGACAGAGACAGAGAGAGAGACACAGAATCAGAAGCAGGCTCCCGGCTCTGAGCTGTCAGCACTGAGCCCGACACTGGGCTCGAATTCACAACCTGAGCTGAGCTGAAGTCAGACGTTTAACAGACTGAGCCACCAGGCACCCCAATATTTTTTTAATATTTGTGAGAGAGAAAGGGAGTGAGAGCACAAGTGGGGGAGGGGCAGAGAGAGAGGGAGACAGAGAATCCAAAGCAGGCTTGGCACTGTCAACCCAAAGCCCGATGACGGGGTTTGAACCCATGAACCATGAACCAAGACCTGGGCCAAAGTTGGATGCTCAACCAACTAAGCCACCAGGCACCCTAATCTTCCAGTAATTTTTAATCAGAAGAGAAGATACACCTGCAAATTAGTTTGGATGCAAATGTGTTGCGTTTCTGCCTTCTAGTAAGCAGAAATATTGTAGAATCACTTTACAGTAACTGCAGATGAGAGTTTGTATTTAACATAATCTTTAAAGTGAGAACGAGTGAGGCTCTCAGGTCTTAGAAGATCTCAAGTTATTCCATTAGCTGATCATAAAACCTATTCTAGTAGCAAGGAGGTTTAATAAAAGACAGACCTAATTCATCCAAATAGCATTTCTGATTCCCCACTTAATACCACACACCCACATCTAAAATACACATTTATCCGTACCAATGTCCTAAGGACCATAATATGTAAATTCCCTACAAGGCAATAAAAATAGCCAATGTAGTTTTACAGATGCATCTGCAATATGGTAGCTAAGTGTGTTAAAAATCATGATCGTGTAATTAAGTGTAAGTAAAAGCACGCCCCACACCGACTCAGGAACAACAAAGAAGATGCACAGGATCTAAGGAAAAGGACTCCCTTCTTTGCTGGGAAGGCAAGGGTAGGCTCAGTACAGCAAAAGAAGCCAAGAACAGCTATGTGACTAAAACAAGATAACAATTTTAAAAATAAGGGCAGTCCAAGAAAAACAAAAACAGAGAACTGGGTAGACAGATCGGAAACTGAAATTTTGTAACATTAGGCAAATAGGTCATTAGAAGTCCAGAGTCAATGCCAGGTTACTACAGAAAACAAGTCAATCACACTGTCACAAAGCGACACTGAGTTTCGACACCACGGGATACCGCCAGCTTCAATACAGGGGGAGATCCTTCCTAATTTGGAAAGGGCCGGTCCCTCTTGTGGAGGGTGGAAGAATTGTGCTTTCACATTGGAAGCAGACGTCGTATTTCTAGGAGATTTTCATGAGATACACAAGTGCCGTACATGTTATAATTCATTGGTGGAAATCTGTTAGCCTTAAAGAGATAAACACAATGAAAAAGACAAAAAGTAACTCAAACCTTGGATCCATTAGCTCCAACATGAAAAAAAAAAATCCTTTCCCTTTCTTAAAATTAGTTCCATCATTTGTCTCCTTTTTTTGAAAAGACCCAAAAGAGAAAGATTCTCAAAGCTAGTCTATTGTACAATTTTTAAAAAATAAGTACATTGATCTTTGTTGATTCCGGCTACCCAAAGTCACAGTTGAGGAAATGCACAAATTTAAATATCTACTTCAAGAACACTGCTTCTTCTGTTGATTTTAAGTAGCTTTGATTTCCTCAGTGAAGATCTATATTGTCATTCATAGATAGGCTTAAAAATAGACATAATTCCATAACATGGGCCACAAAATATAGAACTATCTGCCCTGGGTAGGGACCTCCATTTTTGTTCCATTTCCCAGGATAGTCCTCATGTAGGGGGCAACTCTCCTGTCCAGTGGCTCTCAAAACTGTAGCGCCCACTTAAGCAGTAATAGCATGACCATGACTTAGGAACTTGACCTACTCAATGGGACACTCTGGAGTCTATTTTAACAAGCCTCCCAGGTGACCTAGCTGCACACAACATTTGAGAAGCAGGATTGTGGGCCAGATCTCTGAGGACAGCAGGGTGTCATAAAAACCATTCTTCTGACCATAGAAAAGGGTAATGTGACCCAAAAAGCCTTATGATTTTAATTTTCAGTCCTGGTTTTCCTTAATCACACTACTCCTAACCTACACAGTCTTAACAAGGAAGTCAGAGACGTGCTAAATTCTTTTTTTTTTTAATGTTTATTTTTCAAATATTTTTTTTAATTGATTTTTGAGAGAGAGAGAGAGAGAGAGAGAGAGAGAGAATGCAGGTGGGGCAGGGACAGAGAGAGAGAGAGAGGAAGACACAGAATCTGAAGCAGGCTCCAGGCTCTGAGCTGTCAGCACAAAGCCTGACACAAGGCTCGAACTCATGAACCACAACACAGTAATCTGAGCCAAAATTGTACACTTAACCAACTGAGCCACCCAGGTGCCCCCTACTATTTATTTCTGAGAGAGAGAGGTTTGAGAGCGAGTGCATGAGCACTGGAGGGGCACAGAGAGAGAGGAACGGAGGATCCGAAGTAGGCTCTATGCTGACAGCAGAGAGTCTGATGCAGGGTTTGAACTCACAAACTGCAAGATCAAAAATGACCTGAGCCGAAGTTGGATGCTTACCTGACTGAGCCACTCAAGTGCTCCATGAGAGGTGTTAAATTCTTAAGTTTTGTATTTTTGTCTTAGTTTCCTGTACCCTCTATCACTTAATTTTTAAGACCATTCTTTATCAGAAAACATGGAAATAAAAGTGTGTAAGGTAAAAGTGTCTCCCTCCCATTCCAGCTTCTTGGTCCTTCTCCAAGGCAGTCACTGTTAGAATTTCTTACATAGTCTTCTAAGCATATTCTATATATATATATACACACAAATGTACAGACATGACCTTTGGTTTACTGAAATACATACTATGCCATCTATTCTATGCCTCGCTCAATTTCTATGTAATTACTGTAAAATATAAAGAGTATATTTTGTGGTAAAATACGTAACAGATATGCTGTTTCATAAACAACTTTAAAGTGAATATCTATGGTAACCACCACTTAGGTAAGAAAACCAAAATACTCCCAGCACCAGGGACCCTCCACATGCATTTCCCCATCACCGCCCTTTCTCCGCTCAGCGAATACCTGACTGGAATAATCCTTTCCATGCACTTCTTTCTTCTTTCCTGCATACATATGCATTCTTAAAAAATACAGTTGACTTTTGCCTATATTTGAACTTTATATGAATAGACTGAGATGGCATATATCCTTCAGTGTTGCTTATTTTGCTCAGAACACATACAGAGAAGGAAGAACATGCCACATTACAAAGGAATCTCTACATGGTGGGAGTAAGGGATTTTTAAAATGAACACATTTCTGTTTGCTAAATTTTCTACAATGTCTATTATTTCTATTAATATAAGAAAAATGCCAATAAAAGCTACTCAGATAAATTCCTGGCTAAGACTTAGCATTATCCACTTTTGTGTCTCCTTGGTGTCTATTCCTTAAAAGGAACAATCTGGTAGTTCCAACACCTACAAAACCCAGTTCCTAAAGAAAACATGCAACATTATTTATCTATCAATGTCAGATGATTTTCTTAGAGTGATGACTTTTCCTCAAGCACTCAAATGGGTGACAGATCTATATCTATATCGATTTTGATATCGATATTGATATATATCTCCTCACACCATACTTATGAAGAATTTGAGGCATGTGTTTTGAATCACATTAGGCTGCTAATGCTTAGTAAGATTTGGCTTTTGCAGCAACTTCTTACTAGATATGTCTCCTAAAGCAAGGGAAACAAAAGCAAAAAAAAGTACTGGACTTCATCAAAATAAAAAGCTTCTGCACAGTGAAGGAAACAATCAACAAAACTATAAGGCAACCTATAGAATGGGAGAAGATATTTGCAAATGACGTATCTGATAAAGGGTTAGTATCCAAAATATATAAAGAACTTATAAAACTCAGCACAAAAAAACCCCAAATAATCCAGTTAAAAAATAAATGAGAAGATATGAATAGACATTTTTACAAAGATGACATACAGATGGCTAAGACACATGAAAAGATGCTCAACATCACTCAGTAGCAGGGAAAAGCAAAATTAAAACCACAAGGAGGTATCACCTCACACCTGCCAGAATGGCTAAAATTAACACCACAGGAAACATAAGGATGGATGCAGAGAAAGGGGAACCCTCTTAAACTGCTGCTGGGAATGCAAACTGGTACAGTCACTATGGGAAACAGTATGGAGGTTCCTCAAAAAGTTAAAAATAGAACTATCCTACAATCCAGCAGTTGCACTACTAGGTATTTACCCAAAGGACACAAAAGTACTGATTTGTAGGGACATGCACCCCAATGTTTATTGCAGCACTATTAACAATAGCCAGTTTATGGAAGGAGCCCAAATACTCATCAACCGATGAACAGAGAAAGAGATGTGAGATATATATATATGTATTTATCTATTGTATAGAATATGTTGTCTGTGTGTATATATATATAGGCATGCGTGTGTGTGTGTATATATATATATACACACAACAGATTACTCCAC